>NW_021703768.1:59536220-59942573 GCF_005190385.1 Monodon monoceros | reverse complement strand
GAAGGAAGGAAGGAAGGAAGGAAGGAAGGAAGGAAGGAAGGAAGGAAAGAGGATAGAATAAAATAAAATAAAGTAAGACCAAATAAAGTTATTAAAATAAAAAATAGGAGTTCCCTGGTGGCGCAGTGGTTGGGAGTCCGCCTACCGATGCAGAGGACACAGGTTCGTGCTCCGGTTCGGGAAGATCCCACATGCCACGGAGCGGCTGGGCCCTTGAGCCATGGCCTCTGGGCCTGCACGTCCAGAGCCTGTGCTCCGCAACGGGAGAGGCCACAACAGTGACTGGCCCAAGTACCGCAAGAGAAAAAAAAACAAAAAAAACGGACAGACAGAACCCTAGGACAAATGGTGAAAGCAAAGCTATACAGACAAAATCTCACATGGAAGCATACACATACACACTCACAAAAAGAGGAAAAGGGGAAAAAATAATCTATCTTGCTCCCAAAGTCCACCTCCTTAATTTGGGATGATTCGTTGTCTATATAAGGTATTCCACAGATGCAGGGTACAACAAGTTGATCCTGGAGGTTTAATCCGCTGCTCCTGAGGCTGCTGGGAGAGATTTCCCTTTCTCTTCTTTGTTCTCACAGCTCCCTGGGTTCAGCTTTGGATTTGGCCCTGCCTCTGCGTGTAGGTCGCCGGAGGGTGTCTGTTCTTTGCTCAGACAGGACGGGGTTAAAGGAACAGCTGATTCGGGGTCTCTGGCTCACTCAGGCCGGGGGCAGGGAGGGGTACGTATGTGGGGCGAGCCTGCGGCAGCAGAAGCCACCATGACGTTGCACCAGCCTGAGGCGCGCCGTGTGTTCTCCCGGGGAAGTTGTCCCTGGATCACGGGACCCTGGCAGTGGCGGGCTGCACAGGCTCCCGGGAGGGGAGGTGTGGACAGTGACCTGTGCTTGCACACAGGCTTCTTGGTGGCGGCAGCAGCACCCTTAGCGTCTCATGCCCGTCTATGGGGTCCGCGCTGATAGCCGCGGCTCACGCCCGTCTCTGGAGCTCCTTTAAGCGGCGCTCTTAATCCCCTCTCCTCGCGCACCAGGAAACAAAGAGGCAATTAAAAGTCTCTTGCCTCTTCGGCAGGTCCAGACTTTTCCCCGGACTCCCTCCCTGTTAGCCGTGGCGCACTAACCCCCTGCAGGCTGTGTTCACGCCGCCAACCCCAGTCCTCTCCCTGGGGTCCGACTGAAGCCCGAGCCTCAGCTCCGAGCCCCGCCCACCCCAGCGGGTGAGCAGACAAGCCTCTCGGGCTGGTGAGTGGCGGTCGGCACTGATCCTTTGTGCGGGAATCTCTCCGCTTTGCTCCCCGCACCCCTGTTGCTGCGCTCTCCTCCGCGACTCCGAAGCTTACCCCCTCCGCCACCCACAGTCTCCACCCGCGAAGGGGCTTCCTAGTGTGTGGAGACTTTCCTCCTTCACAGCTCCCTCCCACTGGTGCAGGTCCCGTCCCTATTTTTTTTGTCTCTGTTTTTTTCTTTTTTCTTTTGCCCTACCCAGGTACATGGGGAGTTTCTTACCTTTTGGGAGGTCTGAGGTCTTCTGCCAGGGTTCAGTAGGTGTTCTGTAGGAGTTGCTCCACATGTAGATGTATTTCTGATGTATTTGTGAGGAGGAAGGTGATCTCCGCGTCTTAATCTTCCGCCATCTTGAAGCTCCTCCAGCTGTTTACTTTTAAAGAGTTTGGTTTGTTTTTTTTTTTCACAGTTTACTTTTAGTCCTCATACAAAACCTGATAATAAAATTCCTTAATGCTAGGAATCACAGTGAAAAATAATATCTCAACTGACTTCTGTAAGATGAGTTAGAACTAAGGTTAATTCAGTGTATCTGAAGCATAGAAAGTGAGGGCAAAAGTGGCACAAGATGGGGCCAGAGAAGCAGAGAGGATTCTAGACCACGCAGAGTGTTAAACGCCAACAGTTTGTTTTCTATTCTCAAAACAATGTTTTTGAGCGATGTTTATGAGCAATGTTCCAACTTGCTTTTAAGGTTTCTTGTGTGAAGAAGGGATTAGAAGGAAACAAGATATATGGACACTAGTTAGGACCTAATTGCGACAGGCAAGTTCAGTATTAGGATGTTGAGGAAGAGTTGACAGATTCAAAAGAAATTCAGGAGATAAACTGAAGCGGGCTTAATGGGGTATGAGATGGAGGAAAGGAAGGTCTTAGGGAATTAAAGGGTTTACTGCACATATGAGCAAAGCCTCAAAATTAATCATTTGAACATACAGAGGTAGATCTCTCAAATGACACCAGTTAGGAAACAACAGTACACCCTTTATAATTCCAAGAGACAACACAAATCAACTGTTTCGATGGAAAATTCACCGGTACCAGTGCGTTTTTTTCACTCAAACTTAGTTCCAGTAACTATTACTCACATTTTCTGTGCCAAAACAACACAGCTTGAGGAATTGAAGGGCATTCCATTTTGGTAATTAAGGAGTGTCCCCAACACTGACAGTCCCATCTTAAAAAGCAGTCCCTCTGCATTTTACCCGAGGAGCAATGGCCAGAGCCTCCCTTTTAAAACGATGGGGAGAAATCAGAACATCACACACTGTCCCTTTCAGCTACTGTGAACTGAACCGCGAGACGACCAATACCCCCTAGCACAGCACGGATGGGCCAGCGCACGGGGGCAACTGTGACAGGCGACAGCACAAGAGACGAAGCCCACGCCCAGGGGCTCTGAGCTCCACCGGCAACGCCCAGGGGCCAAGGCGTATTACCTTTCCGGGATGTGCTTTCCGCCCTTCCTCTTGGCCGACGAACGTCCGGGAAAGCCGCAACGCTGACCCCAGCGCCCACGGGCATGATGCCACTGGCTCATGTCACCCCCAAGATACCGCCCACCCAACGCCAAGAGTACCAAAGTCGCCAACCTGGCGCCCCCGGTACCAGCACAAGGCCACGAACCACAGGCGCCTAGGCACAAGCCCACGCAGCTTGCGGACCTCCTTCTACTGCGCATGCGCCACTGCCTGTCCAAAGAGTTTGTTTTTAAAGATGCTTGGGTAGTCAATATGACTTGCCTTAGAAATTCAGCATTTCTAGCGGGAAGCAGCCGCATAGCACAGGGAGGTCAGCTCGGTGCTTTGTGACGACCTAGATGGGAGGGATAGGGAGGGTGGCAGGGATAGAGAGGCTGGGAGGGAGACGCAAGAGGCAGGAGATATGGAGATGTATGTATATGTATAGCTGATTCACTTTATTATAAAGCAGAAACTAACACACCATTGTAAAGCATTTATACTCCAATAAAGATGTTAAAAAAAAAGAAAAGAGAGGCTAGATGAAACAAATACCATGGGAAAGTTGATAGTTGTTGGAGCAGGATTTGAATATACAGGGTGTATTATTTTCTATTTATAGTGAATTTTTAAGTTCACTATTTTTGTATTATTTTAATAATGTTAAAATAATAAACTATAATAAAATAACTAGAAGCCAAACAAGAAAAAAGAAAAAGAAATTCAGCATATCAACTTCATCCCTTCATTTACTCTCATGGTAAAATTAATACGTTTATACTGCACACATTTCTTTCAACATCCTCAACTGAATTTCAGTTATTTGAATTATAGTCCAGGCAGAACTATCATGGTATTTTACAATCTTGAATTTAAAATTTGACTTTATAGAAGAGCATGTTCTTAGCGTATATTTTTTCTAGAATTCTGAGGTGTTTACATAAATTTTATAACTGTTCAGGGTCATAAAAATAAACCAATGACTTTTGAATTTTTATTAGAATAGTCTTCAAATACATGCCCACTAATCTTGAAAAAATAATGATTTATATAAACTGAATAACAAAAACAAAATTTTTTTAAATATAAAATTCTATCAACCCATAACTTTCAAAATGAACTTTCCATTTTTTTATATTAACAGAAATATATATATACATACACACATATATATTTTTTAAAGGTATATGATAGAGAATGCTTCATATAATATTAGGATTATGTATTTACATTTCTTAATGGATAAAGATGACACTTGAGAAAGATTATAAAATCTCATTTTTTAATGTCATTTCTCTTCTAGGAAATAAACAATCTTTAATTGATCTGGTTTCATCAATTTGCTTTTTTTCTTATTAATTAAAATTCTAAAATGCCAATTACATTCTAAAAAATAATTCTATACTTTAGAGATAAATATACAATGCAGTATTGTAATATGTAATAATGGTTAATATTGCATCACAATTCCCCATTTATTATCAAACTAAGTTTTTAGTTCTTCTCCCATGGCTTAATTATGCAGAATTTTATAACAATTAATAGCAAAATATATGTTAAATGGTCCAGCAAATTGCTTGATACATGACAATTACTCAAGTACTTTTGGGGTTGAGTACTCCAAAATGTAAGGAGGATCTGCCCTTTCTGAGTGGAAATTACATCTGTTATTAATATGGCATTTTATTATTGGGTGGCCAAAAAGTTTGTTCGGGTTTTTGTACCATCTTATGGAAAAGCCCAAGCAGACTTTTTGGCCAACCCGATATTCTGTAGTAAGAAGCTCAGCTCAAACTTAAATTATGTACCCAAGAGTCATCCATGTGTGGGTAGGACTGGAGGGGCTGTGAGGTATACTATCAATAGTAGCAGAGTTAAAACTTAGGTAGCAGTGATGTATACTCTAGCCAGGTATGTGTACTCTCTCTCTTTTGACTCATGGAATCCTCACAAGAACCTTTGAAGGTAAGTAATGCTATTGCCCCATTTTTCAATTAAGACAACTGAGACACACAGAGGTTAAGTAACTTGCCCAAGTCACACAGCTAGTAAGGGGAAGAGCTGGAGTTCAAATCCATGTACCTTGTCCCAGGGTCTTTAAGGCAAATCACTATTCTATAATAACAAGAGTCTGTTTCTAGGAAGGTTTATAAAGGAATGTTAAGGGGCTCCAGGCGCAGAAAGGCTTGCCAAGGATGAAGGGCCAATATGAAAAGAGAAGTGAAATTTGGAGTGTTGTTCCCACTGCACTCTGTGTGCAACTTGTACCAGGATTCTAGGAAATGGATCTAAAATAGAACAAATTTAGGAAGCTGAGAATTAATTAGCTGCTATACAAATAAACCTCAAATTTCCAGTAAGTTATCATGGTAGAAATGTAATTTTTTAATTGTGGTAAACTATACAAAACATGCAGTTTGGGCTTCCCTGGTGGTGCAGTGGTTGAGAGTCCGCCTGCCGATGCAGGGGACGTGGGTTCATGCCCCGGTCCGGGAGGATCCCACATGCCGCGGAGCGGCTGTGCCCGTGAGCCATGGCCGCTGAGCCTGCACGTCCGGAGCCTGTGCTCCGCGGTGGGAGAGGCCACAACAGTGAGAGGCCCGCGTACCGCAAAAAAAAAAAAAAAGAAAGAAAAAACATGCAATTTACCGTTTTAATCATTTTTAAGTGTACAGAAAATATATTTCTTGCTTATAGAAGAGTTCAAGGCGAATATCCTGGTTCCTTTCATCCTATATTCTAACATTTCCTGAAGTCTTAGAGCCAGCCAGAGGGGAAAGAAAGAACAAAAAGGAGGCACACCTACTTCTAAACTCTCCTTGCCCTGGAAACAATATACATCAGCTCTGTTCACATTGCAGAGAACTAGTTCTGAAATTCCACTGAATACAAAGATGGGGTCGGGGGCTCAGAAAGATTTTTAAATGCCTGCACAGCTACTTCTTAGCACTAATTCTACATAACCGACTTCTGGGAGGCAGCTAGCTATCTCTTCCAAAGACTCCTTCACTAAATTCCAGTCACTGGCAACATCAGGAAGCACTAACTTGGAACCCAGGTAAAAAGCATAAGACAAAAGCCACCAAAGAATCCTTCCCATTTTAACAGAGAACTATTGTCTTCATCATATCAGCGCCACCACCTTTTTCCGCATCAACAGGCAGGACCCTAGCAACTCTGCCAGCAACAGGGGCCAATGCATTCAGCAGAGACATGGGCTGACCTGGGCTGTTTCACCCCTGCTGTAACAGGACAGCCAGCAGCAGTGTTTTTGGAAGGGGTCTGAGAGAGCAGGGCCACAGAGAGAGCAAGTGAGTGTGGGAGGTGATGGCACCTTGGGCACAGCAGTGTCTCTGAGGGAATCTGAGGTCTCAGCAGCAGGTCACCTGAGGACACACTGAGAAAGGAAGAAATCCTGAGTGAGAAAGAAAAAATGGCAAGCACTTCGCGGTACCTGAGAGGATGCTCCTTGTGACTCTATGTGAGCCAGCTCCTCTGATTCACAGAAACCAGTGAAGAGTAAGGCTTTGTCATGAGGTTGGTAGGAACCAAATAAAAGAAATAGTATAGAGACCTTGGCTTTACTCCAAGGCCGCTGTGGGCTTGAAACTGCAATTCTGAAAAACCATTTTCCTGAGAGAAAGGTCAACAATGGAGTGATGAGATAGTACATGGGAAGTATCTGAACTTATCTGAGAGCCAAGGCTGTGGAACTACATCCCCAGAAGCCACTTCACACCTTCCATTAACGTAGTTTTGGGGCAAGAAACAGAGGTCTGCTAAAAGCTAGTGGAGGGAAAATGTGTGACACAAATTGGCTTTCAGGATCACAATCTGCCACGCATAGGATGAGTTAAGACCTGGTGCTACATAGGAGAGGCAGTGAAAAGCTGTGCTTCAGCAGGGTGGATTTGCTGGGGGGTGGACATGCAGGAGACAACTGAAAAGAACAGAGGAAACGGGTGAAGTGAGAATGAAATTTCCAAGATCCAGAATCCCAGAGATCTCCAAGGTGAACAGTTGTCAGAACAGGGCTCCACAGTCTTTAGTCTGGAAAAGTATCTTTTGGGCTTAGGAAGAGAATGGACTTCAACCTCCAGAGGACCAGATAGGAAGCTTGCAGTGCCCAGAGCAGAGCCATAGAAATGTCTGACTGTGACAGGGTGAAGAAGGCTGAAGCTTATAGCCAGAGAGTATGCGGCCTCACAACAAGGGGCAGGAGGGGACTGACGCAGGGTGAAGTGTGGCCCTAAGACCAGCAGCATCAATATCACCTGGAAACCGGTTTGAAATGCAAACTCTTTGGGCCCACCCCTAGCCTACTTAATCCGAAAAACGGAGGGTGGAGCCCAGCAAGCTATGTTTTAGTAAACGATTCAGGAGAATTTTTTTTTTTTTTTTTATGGTACGCAGCCCTCTCACTGTTGTGGCCTCTCCCGTTGCGGAGCACAGGCTCTGGACGCGCAGGCTCAGCGGCCACGGCTCACTGGCCCAGCCGCTCCGCGGCATGTGGGATCTTCCTGGACTGGGGCACGAACCCGTGTCCCCTGCATCGGCAGGCGGACTCTCAACCACTGCGCCACCAGGGAAGCCCGATTCAGGAGAATTTGATGCAGGCTAGGGGACCTAGGAGACCCAAGGGATGGAAGGGAAGGGGTATATATAATGGGATTAATATCAGACTTAAGATAGACCCCAACGAATAAACAATAAGATGGAGCCTATGTTCCGGGAATCCCCACCTCCTTTCACTTATCCTCCCACAGATTCTGAAATGGGAGACACATTAAGACACATACACAGGCTGTATATAGTGAGACTAGTATTTCAACTCACGAAGTATCTTTTGTGAGACTGGCAGGCACAGATGATCACAAGGGCTAGAAGCATGGTAGCCCCAGGTAATATCGTAGAGCAGAAAACATAGATCTGTTTCACGTTAATCTTGCCATGTCTTCTCCTCTGCTGCCATCCCCCCATCAATTACCTAGGTATTCAATAACATTTTCATGCAGCCTCCTCTGAATCAATAGCGTATCCTCACTCCCATCATATCACCCGACTCCTTTCTCATCAGCATTCAAGATAAACACACAATAAAATCTTTCTTATTCAGGGTTATTTCTCCTCTTTATTAGATCTACTAGCGTTGCAACAATGTTGTTTTGTACTTTTTTTTTTTTTTTTTTTTTTTTTTGCTTGTGAACAACATTTCAACCCTATTTATGGATTCATAGTGGAGCTGCCCTTGGAGTTAAAACATTTTCATATTTTTGGTAGAAAAATGCATTTCAACCTACAAACAATAAATTTACAGTTGAACTTTAGAACATGTTCATAGATGGGAGGTGGACTGATTGGCATGACCCTGCACATACAAACTGGAACAACAACAAAAATCTATTCAAATGGTACTATCAAGGAGATTAAACAAAGTCTATGACAACAGTATACAAACCTGCTTTGAAATGCTGGATCTAGCTTCTCTTCTTTCTCTTCATAAAAAAAATATAAATAAAAATAAATTTTAAGAAGAGGGAAAGAAAGGAAGGACAGAGGAGAGAGGAAGGGAAGGAGAGAGTCATAATTTAGAATTGCATAGATTCTCAGAAGACCTAAAAAGACATTTCTCCAAAGAAGATGGCCAACAGGAACATGAAAAGCTGTTCAACATGGTTAATTATTAAAGAAATGCAAATCAAAACTACAGTGAGGTATCACCTCACACCAGTCAGAATGGCCATTATCAAAAAGTCTACAAATAATAAGTGCTGGAGAAGGTGTGGAGAAAAGGGAACCCTCCTACACTGTTGGTGGGAATGTAAATTGGTGCAGCTACTATGGAGAATAGTATTGATGTTCCTTAAAATACTAAAAATAGAACTACCATATAATCCAGCAATCCCACAACTGGGCATATATTTGGAAAAGACAAAAACTCTAATTTGAAAGATATATGCACCCTATGTTCATAGTGGCACTATTTACAGTAGCCAAGACATGGAAGCAACCTAAATGTCCATCGGCAGGTGAATGGCTCAAGAAGGTGTGGTAGGGGGCTTCCCTGGTGTCACAGTGGTTAAGAATCTACATGCCAATACAGGGGACACGGGTTCCAGCCCTGGTCCCAGAAGATCCCACTTGCCACAGAGCAACTAAGCCCATGAGCCACAACTACTGAGCCCACATGCCACAACTACTGATGCTCGCATGCCTAGAGTCTGTGCTCCACAACAAGAAAAGCCACCACAATGAGAAGCCCATGCACTGCAACGAAGAATAGCCCACATTCGCCACAACTAGAGAAAGACTGCATGCAGCAATGAAGACCCAACGCAGGCAAAAATTCATTAATTAATAAAAAGAATGTGTGGGGCTTCCCTGGTGGCACAGTGGTTGAGAGTCTGCCTGACGATGCAGGGGACATAGGTTCATGCCCCGGTCCGGGAAGATCCCACATGCTGCAGAGCGGCTGGGCCCGTGAGCCATGGCCGCTGAGCCTGAGTGTCCGGAGCCTGTGCTCCACAACGGGAGAGGCCACAACAGTGAGAGGCCCATGTACTGCAAAAATAAAAAGAAAAGAATGTGTGGAGGATTAGGAACGAAGATGGCAGAGTAGAAGAATGTGCTCTCACTCCCTCTTGTGAGAACACCAGAATCACAACTAGCTGCTGGACAATCATCGACAGGAAGACACTGGAACTCACCAAAAAAGATACCCCACATCCAAAGACAAAGGAGAAGCCACAATGAGATGGTAGCACAGTAAAATCAAATCCCATAACTGCTGGGTGGGTGACTCACAGAGTGGAGAGCACTTATCCCACAGAAGTTCACTCACTGGAGTGAAGGTTCTGAGCCCCACATCAGTTTCCCAACCTGGAGGTCCGGCAATGGGAGGAGGAATTCCTAGAGAATCAGACTTGAAGCCTAGTGGGATTTGATTGCAGGACTTCGACAGGACTAGGGGAAACAGAGGCTGCACTCTTGGAGGGCACACACAAAGTAGTGTACGCATCGGGACACAGGTGAAGGAGCAATGACCCCAGGGGAGACTGAACCAGACCTACCTGTTAGTGTTAGAGGGTCTCCTGCAGAGGCGGGTGGTGGCTGTGGCTCACCGTGGGGACAAGGACACAGGCAGCAGAAGTTCTGGGAAGTAATCCTTGGCATGAGCTCTCCAAGAGTCCGCCATTAGCCCCACCAATAAGCCCAGGAAGGCTACAGGGATTGGTTGCCTCAGGCCAAACAACCAACAGGGAGGGAACCCAGCCCGACCCATCAGCAGTCAAGCAGGTTAAAGTTTTACTGAGCTCTGCCCACCAGGGCAACAGTCAGCTTTACCCACCACCAGAATCTCCCATCAGGAAACCTGCACAAGCCCCTTGGATAGCCTCATCCACCAGAGGGCAGACAGCAGAAGCAAGAACTACAATCCTTCAGCCTGTGGAACAAAAACCACATTCACAGAAATATAGACAAGATGAAAAGGCAGAGGGCTATGTACCAGATGAGGGAACAAGATAAAACCCCAGAAAAACAACTCAATGAAGTGGAGATAGGCAACCTTCCAGAAAAAGAATTCAGAATAATGATAATGAAGATGATCCAGGACCTCGGGAAAAAAATGGAGGCAAAGATCGAGAAGATGCAAGAAATGTTAAACAAAGACCTAGAAGAATTAAAGAACAAACAAACAGAGATGAACAATACAATAACTGAAATGAAAACTACACTAGAAGGAATCAATAGCAGAATAACTGAGGCAGAAGAACAGATAAGTGACCTGAAAGACAGAATGGTGGAATTCACAGCTGCGGAACAGAATAAACAAAAAAGAATGAAAAGAAATGAAGACAGCCTAAGAGACCTATGGGACAACACTAAACGCAACAACATTCTCATTATAGGGGTCCCAGAAGGAGAAGAGAGAGAGAAAGGACCAGAGAAAATATTTGAAGAGATTATAGTTGAAAACTTTCTGAACATGGGAAAGGAAATAGCCACCCAAGTCCAGAAAGTGCAGAGAGTCCCATACAGGATAAACCCAAAGAGAAACACGCCAAGACACATAGTAACCAAACTGGCAAAAATTAAATACAAAGAAAAATTATTGAAAGCAGCAAGGGAAAAATGACAAATAACATACAAGGGAACTCCCATAAGGTTAACAGCTGATTTCTCAGCAGAAACTTTACAAGCTAGAAGGGAGTGGCATGATATACTTAAAGTGATGAAAGGCAAGAACCTACAACCAAGATTATTCTACCCACCAAGGATCTCATTCAGATTTGATGGAGAAGTCAAAAGTTGTACAGACAAGCAAAAGCAAAGAGAATTCAGCACCACCAAACCAGCTCTATAAAAAATGCTAAAGGAACTTCTCTAAGTGGGAAACACAAGAGATGAAAAGGACCTAAAAAAACAAACCCAAAACAATTACGAAAATGGTCATAGGAACATACATATCGATAATTACCTTAAACGTGAATGGATTAAATACTCCAACCAAAAGACACAGGCTTGCTGAATGGATACAAGAACAAGACCCATCTATATGCTGTCTACAAGAGACCCACTTCAGACCTAGGGACACATACAGACTGAAAGTGAGGGGATGGAAAAAGATATTCCATGCGAATGGAAATCAAAAGAAAGCTGGAGTAGCAATACTCATATCAGATAAAATAGACATTAAAATAAAGAATGTTACAAGAGACAAGGAAGGACACTACATAATGATCACGGGATCAGTGCAAGAAGAATATATAACAATTATAAATATATATGCACCCAACATAGGAACACCTCAATACATAAGGCAACTGCTAACAGCTCTAAAAGGGGAAATCGAAAGTAACACAATAATAGTGGGGGACTTTAACACCTCACTTACACCAATGGACAGATCATCCAAAATGAAAATAAATAAGAAAACAGAAACTTTAAAGGACACAATAGGCCACATAGATTTAATTGATATTTATAGGATATTCCATCCAAAAAGAGCAGATTACACTTTCTTCTCAAGTGCATGCAGAACATTCTCCAGGATAGATCAAATGTTGGGCCACAAATCAAGCCTCAGTAAATTTAAGAAAATTGAAATCATACCAACTATCTTTTCTGACCACAATGCTATGAGATGAGAAATGAATTACAGGGAAAACAACGTAAAAAACTCAGACAAATGGAGGCTAAACAGTACGTTACTAAATAACCAAGGGATCACTGAAGAAATCAAAGAGGAAATCAAAAAATACCTAGAGACAAATTACAATGAAAACACGATGATCCAAAACCTATGGTATGCAGCAAAAGCAGTTCTAAGAGGGATGTTTATAGCTATACAAGCCTACCTCAGGAAACAAGAAAAATCTCAAATAAACAATCTAACCTTACACTTAAAGGAACTAGAGAAAGAAGAACAAACAAAACCCAAAGTTAGCAGAAGGAAAGAAATCATTAAGATCAGAGCAGAAATAAATGAAATAGAAACAAAGAAAACAATAGCAAAGATCAATAAAATTAAAGCTGTTTCTTTGAGAAGATAAACAAAACTGATAAACCATTAGCCAGACTCATTAAGAATAAGAGGGAGAGGACTCAAATCAACACAATTAGGAATGAAAAAGGAGAAGTTACAACAGACACCGCAGAAATACAAGCATCCTAAGAGACTACTACAAGAAACTCTATGCCAATAAAATGGACAACCTGGAAGAAATGGACAAATTCTTAGAATGGTATAACCTTCCAAGACTGAACCAGGAAGAAATAGAAAATATGAACAGGCCAATCACAAGCACTGAAATTGAAACTGTGATTAAAATCTCCTAACAAACAAAACTCCAGGGCCAGATGGCTTCACAGGTGAATTCTATCAAACATTTTGAGAAGAGCTAACACCCATCCTTCTCAAACTCACCCAAAAAATTGCGGAGGAAGGAACACTTCCAAACTCATTCTATGAGGCCACCATCACCCTGATACCAAAACCAGAAAAAGATACTCCAAAAACGAAAATTACAGACCAATATCCTGGTGAATATGGATGCAAAAATCCTCAACAAAATACTAGCAAACAGAATCCAACAACACATTAAAAGGATCATACACCATGATCAAGTGGGATTTATCCCAGGGATACAAGGATTCTTCAATATATGTAAATCAATCAATGTGATAAACCATATTAACAAACTGAAGAATAAAAACCATATGATCATCTCAATAGATGCAGAAAAAGCTTTTGACAAAATTCAACACCCATTTATGATAAAAAAAAAACTCTCCTGAAAGTGGGCATAGAGGGAACCTACCTCAACATAATAAATACCATATATGACAAACCCACAGCAAACATCATTCTCAAAGGTGAAAAACTGAAAGCATTTCCTCTATGATCAGGAACAAGACAAGGTTGCCCACTCTCACCACTATTATTCAACATAGTTTTGGAAGTCCTAGCCACAGTAATCAGAGAAGAAAAAGAAATAAAAGGAATACAAATTGGAAAAGAAGAAGTAAAACTGTCACTGTTTGCAAATGACATGATACTATACATAGAGAATCCTAAAGATGCCACCAGAAAACTACTAGAGCTAATCAATGAATTTGGTAAAGTTGCAGGATACAAAATTAATGCACAGAAATCTCTTGCATTCCTATACACTAGTGATGAAAAATCTGAAAGAGAAATGAAGGAAACACTCGCATTTACCATTGCAACAAAAAGAATAAAATATCTGGGAATAAACCTACCTAGGGAGAAAAAAGACCTGTATGCAGAAAACTATAAGACACTGATGAAAGAAATTAAAGATGATACCAACAGGTGGAGAGAAATACCATGTTCTTGGATTGGAAGAATCAATATTGTGAAAATGACTCTACTACCCAAAGCAATCTACACATTCAATGCAATCCCTATCAAATAAGCAATGGCATTTTTTACGGAACTAGAACAAAAAATCTTAAAATTTGTATGGAGACACAAAAGACCCCAAATAGCCAAATCAGTCTTGAGGGAAAAAAATAGAGCTGGAGGAATCAGACTCCCTGGCTTCAGACTATACTACAAAGCTACAGTAATCAAGACAATATGGTACTGGCACAAAAACAGAAACATAGATCAATGGAACAAGATAGAAAGCTCAGAGATAAACCCACGCACCTATGGTCAACTAATCTATGACAAAGGAGGCAAGGATATACAATGGAGAAAAGTCAGTCTCTTCAATAAGTGGTGCCAGGAAAACTGGAAAGCTACATGTAAAAGAATGAAATTAGAACACTCCCTAACACCATACACAAAAATAACTCAAAATGAATTAGAGACCTAAATGTAAGACCCGATACTATAAAACTCTTAGAGGAAAACATAGGCAGAACACTCTATGACATAAATCACAGCAAGATCTTTTTTGATTCACCTCTTAGAGTAATGGAAATAAAAACAAAAATAAACAAATGGGACCTAATGAAACTTCAAAGCTTTTGCACAGCAAAGGAAACCATAAGCAAGACGAAAAGACAACCCTCAGAATGGGAGAAAATATTTGCAAATGAAGCAACTGACAAAGAATTAATCTCCAAAATATATAAACAGCTCATGCAGCTCAATATTAAAAAAACAAACAACCCAATCCAAAAATGGGCAGAAGACCTAAATAGACATTTCTCCAAAGAAGACATACAGATGGCCACGAAGCACACGAACAGCTGTTCAACATCACTAATTATTAGAGAAATGCAAATCAAAACTACAATGAGGTATCACCTCACACCAGTTAGAATGGGCATCACCAGAAAATGTACAAACAACAAATGCTGGAGAGGGTGTGGAGAAAAGGGAACCTTCTTGCACTGTTGGTGGGAATATAAATTGATACAGCCACTGTGGAGAACAGTATGGGGGTTCCTTAAAAAACTAAAAATGGAATTACCATATGATCCAGCAATCCCACTACTGGGCATATATCCAGAGAAAACCGTAATTCAAAAAGACACATGCACCCCAATGTTCATTGCAGCACTATTTACAATAGCCAGGTTATAGAAGCAACCTAATTGCCCATTGACAGATGAATGGATAAAGAAGATATGGTGCATATACACAATGGAATATTACTCAGCCATAAAAAGGAATGAAACTGGGTCATAAAAAGGAATGAGACGTGGATGGATCTAGAGACTGTCATACAGAGTGAAGTAAGTCAGAAAGAGAAAAACAAATATCGTATATTAACGCACATATGTGGAACCTAGAAAAATGGTACAGATGAACTGGTTTGCAGGGCCGAAATTGAGACACAGATGTAGAGAACAAACGTATGGACACCAAGGGGGAAAAACGGCAGGGGTTGGGGGTGGTGGTGTGATGAATTGGGAGATTGGGATTGACATGTATACACTGACGTGTATAAAACTGATGACTAATAAGAACCTGCTATATAAAAAAATAAATTAAATAAAATTCAAAAATTAAAAAAAAGATCCACATTGATCTTTAGTGGATATGTGAAAAATAAAGATACCTTGAAAATGATGAATTAAATTTAAAAATTATTTCATTAAAAAAAGAATGTGTGGTATATATATAATGGAATATTCCTTAGCCATAAAAAAGATTGAAATAACGCCATTTGCAGCAACATGGATGAATCTAGAGATTATCATACTAAGTGATGTCAGACAGAGAAAGACAAATGTTATATATCACTTATATGTGGAATCTAAAAAAATAGTACAAATTGACTTATTTACAAAACAGAAACAGAGTCACAGACATAGAAACAAACATGGTTACCAAAGGTGGGGGGGGGATAAATTCAGAGTATGGGATTAACAGATACACGCTACCATATATAAAATAGATAAACAACAAGAACCTATCATATAGCACAGGGAACTATATTCAATATCTTGTAATAACTTATAATGGAAAAGAACCCAAAAAAAGAATATAAATGTATAACTGAATCATTTTGCTGTATGCCTGAAACTAACACAATACTGTAAATCTATACTTTAATTTTAAAAAATTATTATAGTAAAAAAGAGAATTGCATAGATTCTCATCACTGAGCTGAATTACCCGCGTCTGCAAACCTACCCTCAGAAGCCCTAACGACCCAAGAATATAACATCTGTAGGGCACTCAAAACATCAGTGGGACTCAAGTAGTATTGTTCTGTGAAAAACTAATTAATGTGCTTCTTGCAGCTAGTCCTAGATTGTTTTAACAGGAGAAAGAAATGATAAGAGTAAGGAAGTTTTTATATGGCTAGAGGATGCTAACAGAGGGGTTCAAGGGCATGTCTTTATAATTAGGAAGAACAGAGAAGGCTGATGGTGAGGGTTAAGAAACAAACTCCGTTCTGCCATAAAAAGACCAGGGAATGCTGTGTAGCAAAATGCAACTGTGGATTCCAGGGAATCAAAATATTCTGAATAAGCTCTTATTCCACTACAAATACCCACCCCTGCACAGCGCTGCCATGTTGCCTCATCTGCAGACCACTGTGCCCACAATGCCCACCACCTCCCTTTGTCTTTGCTTATCGACAGTCTTTCTCCCTCTGCTGTCCTTCAGTTAAATGTGTTCAATGAATCCATCTTTTTGGCTCTCGGTGTGCGCTGGGATTCTAAATAGACTACGCAGTCCAGCTACAGAAATTCTATGTGGGGACATGCATTGTAAGCCACTTTCCCCAAAATAATCTACCATGTTCTTTGCACACCTTCCTGCCGGAACTCAGATTTCACCATCAAGTCACTTTTCTGATTTAGAAAAACAAGAGCATTGTTTCCAGAAGGCCAGTACTCGTAGTTCATAAGGAATGGATCTCTCTGGAGACTTGTGCCTCTCTCATCTGTGGAGGTTAAATTACTATGTCAGCCACTTGTAACCTGGAGAAACAAGGTCCAGCCTGAGAGGCTGTGACAAAGGCAGGTACCTCTGAATTGAGGAGTAGAGGATGAAAGAGAAGGGAAGGAAAATCTGTGAGTCCAGCAGTCTTATGGAAAAACATCCATGGGGTTAGCTGTAATGTATCAAGACCTTAGGGCACACCATGGCAGTCTCACCCAAATATGGTCCTAGCAAGGCTTCTGACCCTGAAATCTCTCCCCATCTCCACCCCTATTCCTTTTCCCTGGACTTCTCTTTATTTGACACTTTCTCTCTCTTTCCAGGTTGGTAATTCCAAGAAAGCAAATATAGTTTTCTCTAGATCTAATTTATTCCTCCACAAAATGAAAGTGATAGACTAGATTATGGTTGCTACCCTAGAACAGGAGTCATCAATGTTAAAGACTTCCAGGTCGAGGAATGTTCCCTTACAGTCCTAGCTAAATAAATAATAGGGTGAGGAGACAGGCTTTTTAGATGAGTCAGGGTTGACCTGGAAGATAAAGAGGTTTCAAATCAGTCCCCTAACCCAGGCTTAGCAAAAATAACATGGGTTTCAGCTCTTTCCAACAATAATAACTCAGCGATGCTCCCAACAGGTATTTAGAGCCATCTTAGGTTCATGCCTTCATCTTGAAGAATGTTAAAACACCAGATCTAACAAACCCGAACCCTTTGTACTTTTAAAAACTGCAAAGTACTTTCACATACATTGCTTCCCAACAGATTCATATGTCCATCTGTATAGATCTAGTTGTGATATTAGTTGGAGGGATGGCTATAAGAGATTGTCCCAAAAATACAGGGACTTAAAGGAAAAAAAGAAACAATTTGTTTGTTTTCCTATATTATAGAACTGGCAGAGTTCTATTCCACCTGATCATTCAGCCCAACAGAGTGGGGAAGGAGAAGGCTTAGAGAAAGTATAACTAAGGTTTTAAATCCCATTTCACTTCCACTCATATTCCATCACCTCACTTTACTGCCAGGTAGACTGGGAAATGTAGTCTACCTAGGCAGCCATGTGCTCAGAGTTGATGATTTTACTATGGAAGAAGGGAATAGATTTTTGATAGATAGATAGATAGATAGATAGATAGATAGATAGATAGACAGACAGATATAGGTTCAGGTTCAGGTTTAGCTTTAGATTTAGACTTGGTATATTCTATTATTTTCTCAACTTTAAAGAGATGAGCTTAGGCTCATAAAGGACACAAAGCTTCCACAAAGTTGTACACCTAGTACATGGTAAATTTGAAAACTCCGGGATAGCTCTTCTGAATTTAGGGGAGCTTTGAATGTCATGTAATACCAAGGAAGGTTTTTGAGGAAGAAGTGATATAATCCAAATTTAGGAAGATAATTTATAAGCAGTGTGAAGAGTGAATTATAGAAAGAAGAAATAAAGACCTGCAACTAGAGAAACAGTCCAAATTTAGCAACAGCTTAACCTAAAACAGTGGGGATTAAAAGGAAACATATCAGAGCAGAGGTTCAGAACTTAGGGCCCATGGAAAGGCATCTATATGGACAAACTCAGTAGTCACTTCAGTAGCATTTTACTGAAGCCTCTCCTGGTTTTCCTCCCACTTCTCCAGCCCCTCCTTCTGTCTCATTTGCTGGCTCCTCCATTGCTACCCAACCTCTGAACATTAGAGGAATCCAGGGTTCATTTCTAAACCCTCTTCTCTACTCACTTTACTCTCTCCCCCCAGGTTGTCTCATCTAGTTCCTTAACTTTAAATTGCATCTTATCAGTTATTTATTACCACAATAAATCTACATAACAAGCCACCCCAAAGCACAATGGCTTTAAGCAATCAATGTTCATTTAGCTCCTGACTATGCAGGTTGGCTGGGTGGTCCTGCCATCCTTGATTGGACTTACCCACCTGTCTGGGTGTCAGGTGGCTATAGACTGATCTAGGATGGCCTCAGCAGGGATGATCAGGCAACTCAGGTCTACTACACTGTCAACTTCCACTAGGCTAGTTGAGACATGTTCTCATGATGATAACAGAGGGCAAAAGCAAGCCAAGCCAATCAACAAGCATCTTAAAAGCCTCTGCCTCCATCATGTTTCTTAACATCCCATCTGCTGTTAATGAGAAGGCATGGCAAAGGACACTGATATAGTAAGAGATGAATAATTGGAGCCATTTTTGAAATCCTCCACAATTTCTACATGCAAAGCCTCCTTGATTTACGTATCTGTGTCCCGACCTCTTTTCTGAGCTCTAGACATATATGTCTAATGGCCTAATGGACAGTCACTTGGCTATGTCCAGGTATTACAAACAGCATATTTAAAAATGAACTTTTGATCTTCTCCTTTTAAAACCTGATCCTCATCCAGTGTTCTCTTTCTCAGTAAATGTCATCCACCCAGTCGCTCAAGTCACAAACTTGAAACCATGGTATCCTTCTTAGCACTTCTCTCCTTCATCTCAAATACAATTCATCAAGTCCCATCAATTCTACTTCCAAAATATATCTCATATCTGTCATCTTCTCTCCATCTCCCTTGCAACCCCTCTATTCTAAATTGTTTTCATCTCTCTCCTGAACATCTAAAAATATCCCAATGGACTTTAAGTAAAATCTCAAACCCTTAACATAGAACCCTCACTTCCATCTGCAGCCTTATCCTGTACCTGCCCCTACTTCACTAAGATTACTTGCTTTTATTCATCATCCAGATATAATAAGTGTTTTCTTACCTCAAGGCCTTGGCCACTGTATTGATTTCCTAAGGATGCCATAACATATTACCACAAAATGGGTGGTTGAGACAACAGAAAATTTTTTAACATCTTTACTGGAGTATAATTGCTTTACAATGTTGTATTAGCTTCTGCTGTATAACAAAGTGAATCAGCTATATGTATACATATATCCCCATATCTCCTCCCTCTTGCGTCTCCCTCCCACCCTCCCTATCGCACCCCTCTATGTGGTCACAAAGCACTGAGCTGATCTCCCTGTGCTATGTTGCTGCTTCCCACTAGCTATCTATTTTACATTTGGTAGTGTATATAAGAGACAACAGAAATTTATTCATTCACAGTTCTGGAGGTCAGAAATCCACAGTGTCACCAGGGCTATGCTCTCTCTGAACACTCTAGGGGAAGACCTTTCCTTGCCTTTCTAGCTTCTGGTGGTTGCTGGCAATACTTGGCATCCCATGGTTTATAGATGCATCACTCCAATCTCTGCCTCCCTTTCTCCCCTGTATCTCTTCTGTGTCTAAATTTCCCTCTCCTATAAGGATACAAGTCATTGGATTAAGGCCCACCTTAATCCAGTATGATTTCATTTTAACTTGATTATATCTGCAAAGACCCCATATCCAAATAAGGTCACATTCACAGGTACTAGGGTTTAGGACTTAAACATATCTTTTTTGGAGGATACCATCTAATCCATAACAGTGACACTATTCCCAACAGAACATTTTGAGTGATAAGGACATGGACTTTGGAGCCCAGACTGCCTCAATTTGAATGCCAGTTTTGCTCTTATTAGCTGTGTGTGCCTAGACAAGCCACATAACCTCTCTGGGTTTCAATTTTCACATCTTTAAAATGAAGATGGAAACAGAGTCCAAGTCACAGGGAGAATCTGAGAATTAAATGAGTTAATTTGTACAGTGCCCTGAACACAGAAAACATTATATGTGTGTTTATTAAAGCTCTTTATATACTCATCCTTCAGGTCTCAGCTTAAATGTACTTTATCACACAGACATTTCCTGATTTCTCCTCACTTCAAACATAATTCATAACTATTTATTCATTTGTATTGTTAATTTGATGTCTGTTTTCCAATTAGACTAAGTTCCATGAGAGCAGAGTGTGTCTATTTTATTCACCACTCTATTCCTAGCACCAGCAAAATGCTTTGCATCTGATGACTGTTAGATAAATATTTGTTGAAAGAATAATTACGCAGGGTTCAAGCTGGCAATTTAATTTTCGTGGGTTTGTGGAGGGTTTTAGTCTCCCTCTCTCTCTTTGGCTCCACCTCTAGGAACCTTCGAAAAAGAATCTGTTCTAAATTCATAACATGAAAACAGGTTTGTTCTCTTTCTCGATGTAGCTTCACGGAAGAATGGTGATGCCTTAGCCAACAGTTTTCTATGAAAATCTGCCCCCCAAAGGGACAGAGAAGAGAAACATGGAGCCAAGTACAGGAGGGCACAGGGTTAGCGAATCAGAAACAATTACAGTGTAAGGGGTCACCACATGGTAATTCAATTGAAAAACAGATTTCGGAAACAGGTATGAATTTGTATCTATCAATAGGAATTTGTCCTTTATTATAAGCATGGGAAAGGTGGGGGGCAGAGAACAAACATAGCTTATGCTGAAGAAACTGCTGGTGTTCTTCTTATTTCATTGCTTGTATAAATAGAAGTCTGGCTCCGTGAACAGGTAAGTAGGTGAGACCCAGGTTATGCCATTTCTATCTACAGAAAAAGAAACGGATACCTCATCCTCCAGGTAACACAGGGAGCCTGAAAACTCACCGGGATCTCATCACTTGCTCTCCAGATTGGGGAACTCCCTTTGCCACCTGGATCCTAACGTATCTCTAGCCGTTATGCCAATATAAGCTGAAAGACTAGTTTTTTGATGTTTATGCGATAGGTATTTTAGATATAGTAAGTCATTTAATCCCCCTACAAGCCTATATGTGGATAGCATTATCCAAGGTGACAGTGAGTACGTGATACAGTCAGGATATACTTATGATGATTCTAAGGTCAATACTCACTTCGCCCGAAGGGCTTGCCTTGCAATCTGACACGTTTGAAGTCACCAGTAAAACCTAGTCCGGCAGTTTCTTAAAGCCTGGTCCGCAGACCCCTGCGTCAGAATCACTGTTGGTCTTTGTTAAAAATTCAGATTCCCTGGCCCTGTCTAAGACTGAAGGAATCATCAGGTGATTCTGATGCAGGGCACCTGTGGAAGCAGATGATTCACATGCATGAGGACCACACGCATAGGCTATGGGCATTATCGCACAGACAGCTGCATAACATCCTAGCTGACTTCAGCCCTGCTCGGCAGTCTCTAACCAAACCTGCGCTCAGAGCCGCCTGGTCTCCCGCAGGCGCAGAACGGAACTGGTCACGGGCTCCTGTACGCTAGGCGGGGCTCCCTAAGACTCCTCCCCCTCCGAACTAGCCGATGCAAGGGGCGGGGCTCTCCCTAAGAAACTTAATTCCGGCTTCTCCCTCCTGCCCCGCCCCCGGATCTCAGACCAATCAGACGGCAGGTTGCTGAAGCT
Source organism: Monodon monoceros (assembly GCF_005190385.1). NCBI lineage: Eukaryota > Metazoa > Chordata > Mammalia > Artiodactyla > Monodontidae > Monodon > Monodon monoceros. The sequence goes on along the minus strand of NW_021703768.1, from coordinate 59,920,608 downwards.
CGGGGCCAATGCTCGGGGCCGTCCTTATTTCCTCCGTGCAGTTTGAAACTGTCAGGTTGCTGCTGAGGAAGTCGCTGGACTCACTGTTGTCTCAGCGGCGACGCGGAGACAAGACGCGGAGGAAGGAGTCCGTGTTTGCGGAGAGCCGAGGTGGTGGGTAGCGGCGCCGCGGGCGAGCCCCGCGCCCCTGGCGGAGGCACTGGAGTGGGGTTTAAAGTGTCTCGGCCTGGGTTGGCGCCCCCGGGGATCGGACGGGACAGGGCTGGGGGCATCTTCCCGAAACGCGGGCCCTTCAACTGTTCTGCGGGGCGGCAAGGTCGAGAGGTTTTTTCCCTCCGAGCCGTCCGGGAAGAGAGGGCAGGAGTGAGGGGTGCCTGAAGTATAGCGGTATTGTCGCTATAGGTTCGGGTCATTTAAAACGTTAGGGGGTAAAATGACCATGGCTAACCCTTTGTTTTTTGGGGTTTTTAAAAACAACTTTATTGGAGTATAATTGCTTTACAATGGTGTATTAGTTTCTGCTTTATAACAAAGTGAATCAGTTGTACATATACATATGTTCCCATATCTCTTCCCTCTTGCAACTCCCTCCCCCCCCACCCTCCCTATCCCACCCCTCTAGGTGGTCACAAAGCACTGAACTGATCTCCCTGTGCTATGCGGCTGCTTCCCACTAGCTATCTATTTTACGTTTGGTAACGTATATATGTCCATGCCACTCTCTCACTTTGTCACAGCTTACCCTTCCCCCTCCCCATATCCTCAAGTTCATTCTCTAGTAGGTCTGTGTATTTATTCCCGTCTTATCCCTAGGTTCTTCATGACCTTTTTTTTTTCCTTAGATTCCATATATATGTGTTAGCATACGGTATTTGTTTTTCTCTTTCTGACTTACTTCATTCTGTATGACAAACCCTAGGTTCATCCACCTCACTACAAATATCTCAATTTCATTTCTTTTTATGGCTAATACTTTGTTTTAAAGTAAGTATTCGATTAACACAGGGGTAAGAGAAGGTGATTGAAGAGAACTTGTAGCCCTTTGCTTGCTCGCAGCTGCTTCTCGCTCTGTAGTCCCTGACTTGGGGAGGGGCTGGCGCACCCCCTCTCCTTGCCTGCAGCTAAGACAGCTCAAGGGCACAGGGACGTCACCCTGCTGCCCGCTCGCTCGCACGTTAATTCACTCTCTGCCTCTTGGAGGTTAATTTGAAATCCCGGACCCCGCTTCCCCTATCAGCCAGGCAATTACCAAGATGTAATTTGATTTCTCTGGCAATAGACAAGGGCTCAGAACTTTTTATCTCGTGGTTTCTGATATCTTGGGTTAGAGAATACTGAAAATTTAGTTATCTGATGTACATCTGCTTCCCATCAAAGCAAGTTTCATTTTTCTCCTTCGTCTCTGAACTAGAAACAGTAAGGAAAATGCTACTGTTGGTAGAGTTTTAGATAAACTGTCATACCTTGTTGGCATCAAAACAGGGCAGATGGAAGATTTATAGCATATTTTCCAAAAGTACAGTAGTTGTTTTGTGTCTTCAGTGTCTATATTCAGAAATCCTTTTTGAGATCTGACCATACTTCTCAGCTTATTTGTTTTTTAAATAATCAGCACCCCCCAACCCCTGCCCCCCTTATTACCAGTCTGCAGACACATCCTAAAGGAAGAAGGGAATTGAAATAGAAGGGACAAAGTTACCACAGTGGTGGATTTGAAGTCCGTGAAGCAGCCATTCCTTGTTGCAGACGTATGTGCTTATTTTATCCTCCCTAATTGGCTTAACTAAAGTCAGTCATGCTGAGATTTCATTTACTTATCATGTCTCTACACAGTAATGCTCATTGAATAAAGTTGAAATTTCCTTTCCACAGTCTAACCCCAACCTATGTTTCCATTCTAATATTGCACTTCTCCCTGTATCTGCCCTTTCTATTTCATTTTCTTCATCTCTTAATTTTCAGCCCACTGTGATTGAGACTTGTTCCACTGTCCACTGAAATTGTTCAGGCTAAATGCCCCAGCAACTTCCTGATTGCCAAATTCAAGGGACTCTATCAGATTCTCATCTTCCTTTGGCATCTGTTTCTGACCACTCTCTCCTGGAAGCTTTTGTGATGCTGTTCTCGTTGTTCTACTGTTCTGACTTCCTTTTCAATCTTTGCTGGCTCTTCTCACTTCCCCTTTAAATATTAGCGGTTCTGATTTTAACCCTCCTCTTGCTACAATAGTGGCCCTTAACTTCACTAAGGTTATAGTACCCTCTGGACACATTGGAAGCTGAGAATCCTCTTCCTAGAAAAATACACATGTGCTAAAAATATTGCATACAGTTTGGGTGTAAGGACCTCAGAATAAGCACTCTCTCTCACACTCCTTTTCATAAGTGATCTTATCCTCTCTCTTTTTTCAGCAGTTCCCATTATGCTGACGATTCCTCAAAATGAATCTCGAAACCTATACATCCAGTGCAGGGCTCCCACCTTGCTTAACTCCAGAAAGTACCATTCACATTGTAGCCATTGTGAATGGCAGTCCTTGGAGTTGTGCATTGCATAAGTGGTGTGCCCAAGATACTGCATAACGGCAGCCTCACTTCCGTGCCTCGGAGGCACCTCATACCCAACAAGTCTGATAGTGAGCCCATTACCCTTTCTCCCAACCTGCTTGTCTTCCTATATTCCTTGCCTTGGGGAGTAGCACTACCATCCATCTAGTTGCAAGCCAGAAATCTGGAAGAGATCGACATTTCCTCCCATTAACCCCTTAACCAATTGTTGATCGTGATCTCGAATTTCCACTGCCATAACACAACTGTCTTACAGGCATAACTCCGTCCACTTCCCATTGCTGCCTCCTCCATTCAGGTCCCCATTTGCCAGAGGGAACATTTATCTCTTGGACTACTGAAGTTGGCTCTCCGTTGCTCTTTCTTCAGTATCCCACCTCTCAAATCCATCCTGAAAGCTGCCAGAGTGATCTTTCTAAAAGACAAGCCTGATCATGTTATCACTTGTTTAAGACTTTAATAACTTCTCTTAGAAGAAAGATGAAACTTTTTAACATGACATAATTATGATCTTCCATGATCTGGCTGCTCCTTACCTTGCCTGTTTCATCCTTAGCCAAACCTTGCTTTGTACCCTTTGCTTTAGCCTCACAAACTACTTGCAGTTCCTGGAGTATGTGTCCATGCCTCATTGACTTTGCTTATGCTGCACTATTGCCTTGCATATCCTTTAATCTTTTATCTGTCTTTCAGGTCTCAACACCCTGATCGTTTATTTCCACTCCTTCACACCCTCATCATCCTACCCTGTGAAAAAGGCTACTCTGACCTCCCTACTTTGTGCCTCTGTTGTTTTAGGATCTAACAGCACTTTTTCTATCAGTCATTTCTAATATATACATGTCTGGCCCTCCTTACAGATTGCAGAGTCCTTGAGGACAAGGACTTCTTCATCTTACCTTTCTCACCAATGTCTTACATATAACTGGTGTTCGGATCATTTGAATAGTCATAATATGCCTTTTAAGGAACTTATGTACTTGTTACTACCAGTAATGTTATTATTATTTATTTTTTTGGTTAAGACCTTAAACAATTTTTCTTTGCATGGTATTAGAATCTATTGTTCCATATAGGCTTGCTTTTCTTAAAATAGTATTCCCAAAAGGTCAGTTCGCCAAGCAGAGAATTTACACAGGTTGTTCCTTCTCTCTTGGTTCAGTATCTTGTGGGAAAGGATGCAGCATCTAGGTCCTCACACACTGTTGAACAGTGATCACACGTTCTGATTCTCAGCAGCCCCTACCATGGATTTTTCTGGGGAGCCTCCATTTTTTCTTTAACCTTTCATGTATTTGTCTCATCTCCTTGACTACATTAATAAACTGGGAAGTGAGTCTTTGTCTTTCTTGCCCAGTGATTTCGTCCGTGGGTGTTCAGTATGTTGAATGATTTTAACATATCGAATGGTTATTGTTTATAGGGTAGGATGTTATTACACACACATATATGTATATAGAAAACATTTTACTTTAGTTTAAGTATTGCAAAAAACAAACTGAAGTTAGCTTCTCCTGTTTTATAGTATTTGTACAGAATGTCATCAGATGAGGAGAAATGCTCACCTCCAGTTTTGCACAATGAATCCGACCGAGGCAGTTCTGTCTCTTCAGAACTTCAGGTAGGAAGACATGTCTAAATTTGTCATGACTTATTTATTTCAAACAAGAGACAACATGAGGGAAAACTAGGAATACATTTTTCATTCATTCATGCCATTTACATTTATAATTATAATGTGTATCAAATTATAATAATATCAAACTTTGGGAATTATTTTACAAACCTTGGGAAATACCTTACATTGTTTTAATTAACCTTTCAGAAAATAATCATGAACGCTTCCAGCATTCTCTGTACAAAGGCTTCAAACAACACAGTGAGAGGAGAAGCTGGAAATCTGAAGAAACATTTTTTCTTGAAATTTTCTCTTTGTAGCTTTCTCATGTGAATGCTGCTTTCACTTTAATGCAAATTAATCCAATATCAAGCCATCCAGAGTTCTGGGGCCCTAGATTCCCCAGTGTTCCACTGTTGGTTCTGGCCCCTGTTGCCATACCATTCAGCACCTGCTGGTGCCCAGGACCTGGACAGTGACAGGTACATTGACTACAGAAGGCGTGGCTTTTATATGAAATGTTTTCAATTTCTTTTAATTCTAAGTGTTTTATCATCAAAAATATGGATTCAGATTTCTAGAGTAGATTTTAAATGAGAGAATACGGACACGGTATATCTTGGGTTTTATGGTTATATTACTTAAGAGGGGAAAAGCTGGATGGTATGTTTATGCCTAAGTAGAGTAAGTTGTTACTGGCACTGCATAAGATGACAGAAGCTTCAGGGAAATATTTTATGAAACAGATGTGTTCCTTTAATTGAAATAACAGGTTTAGGAATTGGGAAGCTATTGGAAAAGTATCTGTGAATATTTACTAGGGTAAAAGTGGTCTGGAATTGTGACTTAGATGTTTCATCCTTGCCTTCCCTTTGGATGTTACCTCTCCCATATAGTGCTATCTCTTTAGGCAACAGTGTTGTTCTGCACCCTTCATCTTTGCCATATCCAAACTTCCTTCAGGAGAGAGCTGATTAACTTATTTATACCTGTGATATTGTGAGTTATAATAAGTAAATAGTTGGTCTTCATCCCATTTCTGCCACAGAGCTCCTAAACCTATTGGAATTTCCTAACTAGTGAGAATGATGGTATCTTTTGTTATGTTGATGATGTGACTTTTGGACCTCGCCTAAGGATGGGGACTGGTTGCCAGGAGAGACAACCATGTTATCAGAGGGTTGAAACGTTCAGTCACACCCCCCTGACCTCAGGGAGAGGGTCTTGGAAGTTGAATCAATCGCCAGTGGTCATTGATTTATTCAATTATGCCTATTTATTGAAGCCTGCATCAAAACCCAAAAGGACTGGGTTTGGGGAGCTTCCAGTTGGTGAACACATGTAAGTGCTGGGTGACTGGCCTGCCAGGAGAGGGTACGGAAGCTCCATGCCCCTTCCCCATACCTTGCCCTGTATATTTCTTCCATCTGGCTATTTCTGGGTTATATCCTTTTACTGGTAATCTAGTAAGTAAAATGTTTCTCCGAGTTCTGTGAGCCCTCTAGCAAATTACTCAAACCCAAGGAGTGGGTCTTTGGAACCTCCAGTCCATAGCTGGTTGGTCAGAAGCACAGGTGATAACCTGGACTTGCGACTGGCATCTGAAGTCGTGGGGTGGGGGAGGGCAGTTTTGTGGGACTGATCCCTTCACCTTTGGAATCTGATGCTATCTCTGGTGGAAAGTGTCAGAATTGAGTTGAATTATAGGACACCCAAGTGGTGTCTGAGGATTGCTTAGTGGTGGTGGGGAAAAAACTCACAGGACCTTTAATACTAAAATGTAAACACCTTATAAGATCTTCAAACTTTTTTATCACACAAGCAGCACCCAAAGACTCAGACTTAGAGTAAGTGCTAATGATAAGCATGTGACAAGGTGTGAAGTCACTGGCTACCACACAGCTCATCACTCTTGTGTCATAAGGAGGGACTGGCCCCATCAGATGTGCTTGAGTTTTGCGTGGCTGGTAGTTGGTGTGGACCACCTATGTCATAGTTGTGTGCTCACCTGTACAGCTTACTTGAGCAGATGTGTACAGGTGTGAAGTTAAAATAACAACAAAACATAAACTTGTACAGAGCTACAACCTTTCCAATCTATGACACATTCACAAGAATTTGACAGCAATGGCAGAAGGGGCTTTATTCCAACTAACAAACAAATTTAATAATATACAGCTTCTGGCCTGTTAAAATTTAGTATATATGTCACCTTTGATAGTGTATGCTCTTTTATTAATTTTTTAAAGAGTTAAATAGCTTAAAAATGAAATATGAAGAAAATATTGTGGATTCCCTGAAGTACCTTCTTGGAAACTAGTTTGAAACGTATTGATATTGACTACTTACATAGTCTACAAGGTAGCTCTGACTTCAGAATTCTGACTGCAATTACATCTATTCTTTTGGGAAACACAAGACACTATGATATATTCATGGCCAGAAACTTGAGTGTGTTTAGACAGTTAAATATTCTTACTCATAGAAAACAGGGAGAAAGTAAGGGTTGCTAATTTTCAAACACCTATACCATATCATGATGGTCTTATTAAGGTAAGGTTCTTCCTTTGCTTTGACAGAATCTCTGTTAACTCAGTTCAGCAGGTATTTACTGTGACACTTCAAGGAGGTGATTTTTAGCATCATTTTTCTTCATCCTGAAGGTGAATCAAATAATAAGACAGTTATGACCAATGAAATGATGATAGTGGAGTTTTCTGTATCTGAACTAAACTTTTTATGGAGAAAAATTAATATTAATTCTTTAGAATAATGACATTTCATATTCTTGAAAACCTTCCCCCCATTTTTACTGCAGAGACGTTCTCTGGGTCCATGGCATAATATCCTTAGAAATTACTCCTGAATAGGAATATTTGTTGCCTCAGTGACCAACCCCTTTTGAATGGAGACTAAGTTCCAGTATATTTTTTACTTCACTGATAGAATTTTTTGGTTTGGCTAAACAAATATCTAACTATCTATATTAGGAAATTCCACTTTTTTTTTTTTTAACTTGAGGAATATTCCTGTAAGGTCTACACTTTATGGCGTGCTTTTTTTTATCCTCCTTTGGCATGTGCCATGATGTGCCAGCAGGTAGAATGCAGGTTGGCATTGTGTTCTCTTTTTATCTTCAGTATTCTTTCTCTTCCAGTATCTCTCATACTCTTTCCATGCTTACATATGAAAAGAGACTCAGGGTTGTTGTAGAATTGGGTGGGAGCAGGGATTGATCAGAGCCAAAACTACTTTTCATCCCTAGACCTTCCTGTTGTGGAGTCTTTGGGAGCAGCATCTTAGAACTAAATTTCAGAAAAGCAGAGAAATTGCCGTGTCTTTTCCCACCTGCAAGCAGCTGCCAATTGAAAGAGGGCTCTTCTGTGTTGTAGATGTTGATCAGCTTCAGGAAACTGCTCTAGGTAATCTGTGTCACCGTTTTAAATTGACATGCTGAAGGAATATGGGTACTAAGGCATTAGCACTAGAAGAAATTTGGGTAGGTATATTTGTTGGATTTTTTGCTTGTTTTTAAGAAATTTTACTTACTACAAGAGAGTGAGTAAATAATGAATGAAAAACATAAAAGTACACATTCCTTACTATCGTTTGGGCATACTGTTTCAGGAACTGAAGTAGAAAACATCTTTGTGCCTTTACCATTCTTTTGCCTGAGTGTCCCTTGTGACAGGGATATAATACATTATTTATTGTTGGCTTCTCATAGGAAGAGTATGAAGAACTGCTTCGTTATGCTATAGTGACTCCAAATATTGAATCAAGTGCTTCACAGCCGTCTCATTCTAAGGGAGAAGTGGTGCCAGATATTAGAATTCCTACTATAATTGATGATATTCTTCAAAATCCAGGTTATGTATATTTTTCGAGATGTCTCTTCATTTAAGATGTTACTGAGTTTTTTAATGCTGTTGACTTTTGATTGTGAAAATACTTCTCCAGTGATTCTTCTCAATCAACAGTGTATATCACTATAATTTGGAGGAAATTTTACATTTTAATACGTTTTTCTTGGCTCTTATATAACAGTTGGATTTTTATTTGAACTTCATTTAGCTATTTTATGAAAAGTCATAAAATTAGAGCAACACTGTAGCAATTACATGTCTTTTAGTGGAGTATGTTGCATCTCTGTACTTGTTACAATGGTTTTATGCCGGGAGACACTGGAAACGAAATGCCCAAGCCCCCAAATTAGAGATGGTCTATAGGTACCCCTCAGAACCCCTTAAGTTCACGAACCATGTGCTAGTACTTTGTCAGCAGTATTTATACGGGCCTGGAGGACTGTTTGGATTGTTACCGCAAAGGTGAACCCATTTTTGAACTGTGTCACTGACAGAATTGAGAACTAACACAAACCAGGATGTGTGTTGATAGATGAGTGAGTGAAAGGTAGAGAAAGGAAGATAAAGCTCCTTTTACCAATCTGTTCCTTATTTGATACAAGATTCCAAACAGCTCACTCAAAACAAGCGTTCTTTCAAGGGGTGCAGATAGCCCTCCTAAAACAGCCCTGATAATGGGCAGTTATCAACAATAAGCATAACTCCAAGGATCCCTTGTTGAAGCACATGACACAGCCTAGTCAGAGCCAGCAGGCTCTTGGGTTCCTGGTAAGTCACAGCCCTAGTGTCTGTTGTTCCTCTCCCTCTGTAGACATGGAGTTTTCATTGCTCCTCAGCCTACGACACTGGATCAACAAATAGGACCAGAACCTCAAAACATACATATTTCTTCTAAAACTGAAACGTACTAACACTGAACACTTTCTGCCCAAATTCTGTTGATCTTCAAGAGATGTGACCCTTGGATTTATTCATTCTCCATCAGTGATCTCGACCATGTTTTGATTATATGCACTTCCTACTGAGCAAAGCCAAAGTGCTGAATACTGTCTTAAAGCAATCACTTTGGACCTAAGAACCCTGGTCTTTTCTAGCATGTAAGATAGTATTCATTTGTTTATGCTCTGCCCTTTTCAAAAAGGATTTGAGATCTAAGCGTACAACATGCAGTGAGTTTAGATATCCTAATTCACACACAGACTTGGTTAGAATGGACTATGTAAATTTATCCCATTCTCTTTACTCTTGGTATTGCCGTTGCTTGGTAAATAGGGTGTGTTGAAGTTGACAAAGTCTCTGTAAGCCTCTGACACAGCCATCCTTGTGAGGTTTTTTTCCCAGTTTCCTTTTCGCCGTGTATTAACTAAAGGTTTCTGAGGTGCAAGTAAAGAAGTCCCTATTTGGGGGGAACCGGTGTCACTTTAGTTTGAATGCAGCTAGTGAAAAGCAGCGGGCCCTGGAAATATCCAGTGTTGTAGGATAAGACAGCTTTTCTAAGTTCTAATGTCATTCATCCACTTACTCTTTTAGTGTGAATTGAATGCCATTAGTAGACTGAATTCTTTTTCATCCATATTTTTTGGGTGAATTGAGCCTATTAATGATACAATAAGACTTTTCGAGTCACACTTTTTTCTTTCTTCCTATTCTTTGTCTTAATGTTCCTGTATCCCAGCATACTGTATTTTCCTTGTTCTAAAATCTGATTTGTGTACAGCTACCTTCTTAAATTAGGTGTGTGTGATTAGGCATTCTACGTAAGACTGGTTAGGTTTAATTAAAAGAAAAATCTCTTTCTTTTCAGCAGGAAATAGCCCTGCAGTAAGAGAAACGAGGATGGAAGTTGGAAAAAGATGTGATTTAAATATTTCAAGTCATTCAAAGACAGACGGTAGGACTTTTCCTTAGCTTATTTTTATTAATATACAACATTTTGTGCTTGGTGAATATTATCCATGTAGTAAGGGGAATAATTGCAGCATATTACTTATTGGCAGGATTTTAAAATGCTATTATTACTAATTTATTAAGTAATACTATTTAAAATAATTTTGGGGGCTTCCCTGGTGATGCAGTGGTTGAGAATCTGCCTGTCAATTCAGGGGACATGGGTTCGAGCCCTGGTCCAGGAAGATCCCACATGCCGCGGAGCAAACTAAGCCCGTGCGCCACAACTACTGAGCCCACACTCTAGAGCCCGTGAACCACAACTACTGAGCCCACATGCTGCAACTACTGAAGCCTGCGTGCCTAGAGCCCGTGCTCCGCAACAAAGAAGCCACTGCAGTGAGAAGCCACCGCAACGAAGAGTAGCCCCCACTCGCCGCAACTAGAGAAAGCCTGTGTGCAGCAATAAAGACCCAACGCAGCCAAAAATAAATAAATAAATAAATTTATAAAAATAAATAAAATAAAATAAAATAATTTTGGGGACTTCCCTGGCAGTCCAGTGGTTAAGACTTCACCTTCCAGTGCAGGGGGTGCAGGTCCAATCCCGGGTTGGGGAGCTAAGATCCCATATACCTCGCAGCCAAAAGAACAAAACAGAAGCGATATTGTAACAAATTCAATAAAGACTTTAAAAATGGTCCACATCAAAAAAATCTTAAAAAAAATAAAATTAAATTATTTTGTAAGATGTCAGATACTACAATTAAGACAGGTTAATGCATTATAATGTGTGGCATTTTTTCTTAAAACTGCTAGATTAGAGAGCAGATTTTTTTTTTTAATACTTATTTACTTATTTTGGCTGTGCCGGGTCTTAGTTGCAGCACGTGGGATCTTCGTTGCAGCATGTGGGATCTTTTAGTTGTGGCATGCATGAGGGATCTAGTTCCCCAACCAGGGATCGAACCCGGGCCCCCTGTGTTGGGAGTGTGGAGTCTTACCCACTGGACCACCGGGGAAGTCCCAAAGGGCAGATATTTTTAAAGATTCAATGAGATATCATTTTGTCCAATTTAATTTTTTTCATAAACCAGAACATTATTTCCCAACTTTCAGGCATCCATGTACAAACTTAATGACTTTTGTCCCATCTTTATACCACCTGTCCTATTATTTAGTGTTTTTCTTTAGATATATTCATTTTTAGCTTAAATTCATTTTAAAAGGAAAATTTGTATCTGTCATTATTGATTATCGCATAAAAATAATATATACTTGTTACAATTAGAAAGCAATGGTTAAAATAAATGCAACTAAAACAAAGTTGTTAAATTTTGACCGAATACTAGTAGTGAGGATATGTTCAGCCTGAAGTCTGTTTCTTCTTTGTTGAAGGGTGAGATTAGCAAGTGTTAAAGAGGTTGTAAAAGCATACTAACACCAGACTGAAACTTTTTCTTTGACGTAGAATAATAAAAATAGACTTTTCTTACTATGTGATTCAGTGTTATTTTTTATTTATTTTTTTTTCGGTACATGGGCCTCTCACTGTTGTGGCCTCTCCCGTTGCGGAGCACAGGCTCCGGACGCGCAGGCTCAGCGGCCATGGCTCACGGGCCCAGCCGCTCCGCAGCATGTGGGATCTTCCCAGACCGGGGCATGAACCCGTGTCCCTTGCATCGGCAGGCGGACTCTCAACCACTGCGCCACCAGGGAAGCCCGATTCAGTGTTATTTAATGTAAGGACCATTTAAGCCACCATATAAGAAATGCCTCTATCCTTTAGTTTTCTCACTTATAAATGGAAGACTTGGAGCCTCCCACATTCTTAAGTTGATGCTATTTTTTAAAATGTGAGTATATATTTAAAAACAACAACAAAAAAGCAGAGCTATGCTTTTTCCCTGAGTGCAGATCTAATTGTAGTAAAAGAGAATATTCATGTACTTTGTCATTCTGCCTTTTTCTTTGGGTTCCTTAACCATCTTCAGAACATGTAGGTAGTGTTTCATTGTATGACTAGCCTGAACCATTTTTTGATACATTTTTTTACACAAAATATATGTATTAGGGAATGATTTTCCCTTTTGCAAAGTATTCTGGAAAGATTTACTTTTAAATAACAAGTTCTATAGTAGATTATTCTTTGTTTGATACATTCAGTAAGGAAAAGAGGAAAGCCCTTCAGTCTTGGTTATTAGGACCCTTATAGTAAAAGTGTGAGATACATGAGAAGTTATGATGAATAGTCTGTAATTCCAATATTCATGTGTGATAAAATAGTAACTTTTCTATTTTTGTGCTTTTTAAAGATAGATACCAATTCTCTTTCTGGCTCTGGCTCTCACACCAACCCCCCATGTACATGGGAAGGAGGTGGGAGTGATGTACATATGTACATACATATATATAGATACATATATTTCTCACCTATATGTTGAAGGCTCACAGGGTACCTTACAACTGAGTGTTTGATAAACTAAACTAGTCTCTTATAGTGTTGAATTTTAGTAGTGTTAAAACCCACACCATTGTTTTACATAAAGTAATAATGACTTATATACAGCCACTCTGACCTTGGTCATCACTTAACCCTTTCTAAACCTCAGTTTCCTCATCAGTAAAATGGAGATAATAATACCTTTTTCTTAGAGTAGTGTGTATTATGAGCTAATCCTTATGACGTTTTTATTATAGGAACATAAAAAGCATTTAGTAAACGTTGATATGATGATGTGAATGATAATAGTTTCAGCTCAGGCTATACCTAGGTATATGAAACATCCTTATTTGGGATAGAGGTCATTTGTGGGTGGGGGAGGGAAGTGTAGGAGACTTCTTGTGCTGGTCAGTCCTAAATCAGTGACAATACTGAAATTTAAAACAGCCAGATTCAGTACACTGAAAGTCCATTCTCTGCATTTTCCTCAGCCTCCATAGATAACTGACATCTTGTAGGCTTCCAGTATAACTCCTTACCAGTTTGGGTTATTTTCAATTTAGCTAACCACTCCAACTTTTCTTTTCTTCTAGGGTCATCACCAGTGTCGTCCCCAAGGAAGTCACCTCACCTGGTTATGGACTTCTTCAGTTCGAATCTTTTAGTTGACTCTTCCTCACCAAGGTCTAATTCTAGTCCTGTAGATGCCCATGAAGTAGTTGGGACCGATTTTCTTATTTCTGATGAAAACCTTCAAAAGATGGAAAATGTGCTTGATCATTGGAGTTCAGGTCTTAAGGTATTACAGTGTTCACTTACAATTGTTTAATATGTAGTATAGCAGTTTTGCTCTTGATTCCACTGTTTATTCTTCTTTTCTTTGAATTAAAAAGTTAAAAAAAAACAAAAAAACTTTAGTTGCCTTAGATCAGTCCAGTGTCTTAAATCTATGCCTCTCAATCGTTAACATCCATATGAATCATCTGGGGATTCTGTTAAACTGCAGCTTCTTATTCAGTCAGTCTTGGCCATGGTCCAAGATGGTGCATTTCTTTTTTTTTAAATTTTTTATTTGAAATGCACATAGTTAGACCTGTACCACTTTTAAAAAAATTTTTTTTTTTAGTTTTATTTATTTATTTTTGGCTGCATTGGGTCTTCGTTGCTGCATATGGGCTTTCTCTAGTTGCGGTGAGTGGGGGCTACTCTTCATTGCTGTGTGCACGCTTCTCATTGTGGTGGCTTCTCTTGTTGTGGAGCACAGGCTCTAGGCTCCCGGGCTTCACTAGTTGTGGCACGTGGGCTCAGTAGTTGTGGCTTGCAGTCTCTAGAGCACAGGCTCAGTAGTTGTGGAGCATGGACCTAGTTGCTCCATGGCATGTGGGATCTTCCCGGACCAGGCCTCGAACCTATGTCCTCTGCACTGGCAGGCAGATTCTTAACCACTGCGCCACCAGGGACATCCCTAAGATGGTGCATTTCTAACAAGCTCCCAGGTGATGGTTCAGAAGCCATACTTTGAATAGCAAGGTTTTAAATAGTTGCTGGAACAGCTCTCCATGTGCTACTGAACTTCTCTAGATGTTTTGAAAGGCTCAGCCTGTGTGACTGAGAGAGACACCTATTGAGCCTTTCCCACATCGTACCTATGACTAATGGAAATGTCTCCTTTTATATGAAGCATAAGACCCAATTTTAGCAACATGTATTCATTTTATAGCCACTCTTATAGCAACCACAGTGTATAACTGATAAATCAATAAAAATTGATTTTTATTTTGGTGATGTTAGTGGCCTCTAAATAAAACAAACTAATCCAGAAATAGCAGTTTTTCTGCTATTTAAAATATAATGGAGAAAATGACAGTTTTTCTGAAACAGTTTGAGAAAACTAAGCTGAGTATTCACATATGTGGAGAAATTATGGTCATGAGAGTTTTGTGGCATCTATATTTTCTCCATTATTTGGAACCTTAAATTCTAGAAGTAATCTTTTAGTATAATTTCTGTCATTTTTCTCCAGGGAACAGGTTTCATACTTCTAATCGTGGCGTTAAGTCCATTGGAGTAATGTACCACCAACCATTTAAAAATTGTCCTATGTTCAGTTAACCATACTGTTACCCAGTTTTTTGATACTGTTATCCAATTTTTTGATAACATGATTATTTGGTCTTTTTATTTATGCCAGTCAGTAGGGTGAAAAGGGATCGGTCTTAGCAATTTGTTGTAAGGTGGCTGTTGTGATGAATGATTTGGAGGAAGAAAACATCAACTCCAATGGTTTCCACTGTTCATCTCTATCTAAATAATATCCCAGTCCTGTGGCTCAGCCTAGGCCATAGTCCTGCATTTCCTTTTTGTCTGATCCACCTTAATATGGATATTTAAGTCCTTGAGTAAACAAAGGAATTGTTTATTAATGAATGAGACCTAAAAAATATTTTAATGACACTAAGGTTTCATACAAAGTAACTTAAAATAGGGGAAAAAAATCATGTCCTTAGTATGGTGAACGTGAACTAAGAAGAGCTGTGACTGTTGAACTTGCAGATGTTTTCATTAGTGGATTTTTTTTTAATAGCTCTTATGTTGATTGTTTGTTCTGATTTTTAAAAATTTTTTCTTAATTTCAGTGTCATTTTATGAAGTGGTATTAAGGAACAGACTACTTAATTGTCAGTATATTTATTTTTCAGACAAACATCATATCTGAACTAAGTAAATGGAGACTTAATTTTATTGACTGGCACCGAATGGAAATGAAAAAAGAGAGAGAAAAGCATGCAGCAGATATAAAACAACTGTGCAGCCAGATCAACAGCTTGAAGGAGCTGCAAAAAACCTATGAAGTCTCCATTGGGAGAAAAGATGAGGTCTTCTTTTTCATACTGCTTTTTAACTGAGATTCAGTAAATGTCTTGCTGGGTAATAAATGCCAGGAACTGATTTAGATCATTACAAGATACAAAGGGAAGATCATTTCAGAAACTGGTAGAAAAATAGATGCATAGAAACAAGATTTATTCTTCACATTAAATGTGCCAGGATCACGTCATTTTATCTTTGCCATCACGTTTTGTGTGCTCTAAGAGTGCATATTAAGTGTGGGAACACTAGTTTTTTCTTCCCAATCTTTTCTTCCTAACTGCCCTTAACAGAATGTCAGGGAACCACCATTACCCACATTTTCAACCATCCTTTCAGAGGGGCATAAGTATCCCACATTCTATCTGTGATATGTCTTTATTCATTAATGAAGTCCTTCATTTTGTTGATAAGCACAAGAGCACTGTTTATTTCACTTTCTGTCAGCCTCTTAAGAACTTGAGAGTAGGGTTCAAATCTGGGCTAATTTTGTGCTTCACAACAGCACCTTGAACAAAGCAGTTGGGCAGCAAATCTGTAGCTCCCACAGGAGGATGGTGACCTTCAGAGAAGAGGGACTCACAGCAGACACCTCAGCTACTTGTCTGCAGATGCAGTACTCACTGTTTTAATGAACTAGATAAGATTATCGGTTTTTTTAAATACACTTTTTTGGGGGTGTTATAGGGTGCAATGTAAAATTGATCATTTTACGTAGTTTGCTTTTTTGAAACAATAGATACTAATGTCAGCCATTTTCTCTATTACCCTCAAAATTCTCTCCTAAGGTTTTAAAATATTTTATTAAATTTAATTTTTTTATTTCAAAAGTGTCACACGCAAAAAGAGTATATATGCATGTCCAGTTTTTGAAAATAAAGTGAACAGCCATGTGCCACTACACAGCTTAATGGACTATTATTAGTATCTTAGAATTCCTGCCCTTTTCCACTTTTGAAAATTATTTAAAGAACCAGAATGTCTCTCAGTAAATATGCCTAATTTACCAAATCTCTTTTTAATGGGACCATTTTTAGATATATATTTCAGTTACTCAGTTCTTTATAAGAAAGAATATTGGGCTTCCCTGGTGGCACAGTGGTTGAGAGTCCGCCTGCCGATGCAGGGGACGCAGGTTCATGCCCCAGTCTGGGAAGATCCCACATGCCGCGGAGCGGCTGGGCCCGTGAGCCATGGTCGCTGAGCCTGCACGTCCGGAGCCTGTGCTCCACAACGGCAGAGGCCACAGCAGTGAGAGGCCTGCGTACCGCAAAAAAAAAAAAAAAAAAAGAATATTATCTCAGGATTTAAAAGCCTTCATAGATTTTTTTTTTAAAGAACAGGAATAATATCACTGAAAAAGTACATCAAAGTGTAACAATTATTTGCTTTTATGAGTTTGTTGAATCCAGAAGATCATTAAACAATTATTGAGAAACTTCTAATCCAAGGTATTGAAGGTATTTAAGGGCTAGAAAGATATTTTAAACCTGGTCTCTGCCCTCAAGTCTAGTGAATAAAAACATTTTGTATACGTAGTAAAACTCTCAAATGTATGGTTGTTTTTCTTGAATTAAATTCCAGTGATCATATTAATTTTCATATACTGTATATAAACATTTTATTATTACCAGGATACACATAATGAAGATTTCTTTCCTCTTTTGTTCCCCTTCATTCATTGATAAGTAGTGTATTCATATGGGAAAGTTTTTTAATGAGGTTAATTAGATGAATACAGTAGTGATCCATAAGTATTCTCTCTAGCATTTTTTGATATATAAAAAACCATTTTACTAATTGCTGTTTACAGGTGATTTCTAGCTTGTCTCATGCCATAGGCAAGCAAAAGGAAAGGATAGAGTTGATGAGAACATTCTTCCGCTGGCAAATCAGCCATGTCAAATCCAGACAGGACGTAAGTGTGAAAAAGAAAAGCTGACTGACACTTATAAGACTTCTGAACTCAGAAGCATTTAGAATCATGTATTAGAACTCTTGTTCAAGTCAAAGAAAGATTTTTTTAGTAAGTCAAAATGAATTAACAATTTAATGTTACTCTTGTTTTAAAGGAACTTGATTTTGGTATGGCTTGGGAAAAAATACTTCTTATATTTTATAGACTTATTGATATATCATTTTCTACTTCATAGTAGATTAGTAAGAACTGTACCTAAATTACAGATGTCCTGGTGGTGGAATCCCCTTTAACAAATTTGACTTCAGATGTAATCACATGAATTTATCACCTTTAGCATATCATATGCTTCCTATATTATTTCTACTTCTAAAATACCTGAATATATCATCTTCATAAAGAGGCAATACTATATTTATACATTATAAAATTGCATGTTTGTTGCATAACTTGCCTTAATAAGAATTAAAGAAATCCATGTCCATAAGCTTTTTAAAAATTATCCTTAGTTTATATATAATTTAAACTTGAATATCTTTTATTTTAATTAAGTGAGCTGAATCAGCCGCATAGCACAGGGAGATCAGCTCGGTGCTTTGTGACCACCTAGAGGGGAGGGTGGGAGGGAGGGAGACGCAAGAGGGAGGAGATATGGGGATATATGTATATGTATAACTGATTCACTTTGTTATAAAGCAGAAACTAACACACCATTGTAAAGCAATTATACTCCAATAAAAATGTTAAAAAAAAAAGTGAGCTGAATCAGTATATCAGTATAAATATAAGCTGAGAATAGTAAGTTATTGTATCAGAAGTAGAAAAGTATGAAAGTATATATGTATCCCAGAAGAAGGCAGAATACAGAGACTCAAAGAGTGTAGGGGATGGAGATTATATATATATATATATATATAATTTTTTTATATATGATGCCCATGTGAGTCATGGAGTAATCTTTGTGCATTTAGTTTCAAGAGATTAATAATTAAGGAAAAGGCTGTTACTGTCATGGAATAGGATTTCTCCTTTAAGAATACTTATTAGTGCTTCTTTTTTAAAATTAATCCCAATAGATTAAATCTACATTAACCATATTTAAAAGAGCTATTTAAAACTGAGTCATATTTTGAAAGTTATTTATTGGGTGACATAATGAGAATATGTTCAACTGTTAGTTGAAATAGTTGAAGTTGCCATCAGTTTTTGAATAAAAACATTTTTTAAGAAAATCAAAAATTGGATATGCTCCTTCAAAAGAATTTAAATTCATTGATAAAAGAAGAATAGCATATGTTCCTACTAGGATCATTTTGGTACTAAATATGATGGTAAAGTATGTAAATTAAATTAATCTGCTTATGGTGGTGGCCACCAAGCTGTAGAGAAAGCAGGGCCATCTGGAGCCACAGTCACCACCCTTTCTGCCTTCCAGCTCCTAGCCCTGTTTTCAGCTAAAAGGTCATGCAAATTCATAACCAAGATGGCAAGGGGCAAGTTAACTCATTTTCTTTCATTTGTTTTTTTGTTTTCCCCCTACCTTGATTAGTTGCATAAAGCAATGATGTAATGGATAAGAGCTTAGGCTCTGGAATGAGGCAAGGTTGGCTTTTCCCTTTCTGCCTGTGTGACCTAGGCAGGTTGCTTAACCTCTTTAAGCCTGTCCTCCCATCTGCACATGAGAAGAACACGATTACACAGTATTAAATGATAATGCATGTACCCTGCTTCCCGCAGGCTTATGTTTTTTGTTACTACTGCCAGTATATTTTACCAGTCCACTGTGTTTTTGAGGTTGTATATTACTTTCGTTAAGGTTTATGAAAGTAAACTAGCTGACCAGTACTTCCAGAGAACTTTACTGAAGAAAGTCTGGAGAGGCTGGCGGGCCATAGTACAGAAGCAGTGGAAAGAAGTGGTGGAACGAGCTTGCCAAGCAAGAGCTGAGGAAGTCTGTGTCCAGATTTCCAATGACTATGAAGCCAAAGTTGCAGTGGTAAACTTTTTTTTTCACTTTTTTAATAAAAGTAAAAAAGATGGGTAGCATCACTCACTGTTAGTTTACAGTTAGGCAGAGTAACCCATTTCTCCAATTTCATTCAGTGCAGTGTGGGTTCAAATGAGACTACTGGGAACGAACAGTACTAGTCAGACTTACAGACTTATTTGTTCTTTTAAGTAGTTATAACTTTGACCTCCAAACCTGTGTTAAATCTCTTGCATGTACATTTCTCTTGGAAATGTAAATCAGCCACAGATCCTTACATCTCTAAGAAAGCATACTTTCTTAGGCTTCTTTTGGCCTTTATTTAGCCAGAAATAAAGACCAAAAACAAGTGTTTATCCTGATGTTATTTTAAGTGTACTATGTTTTTATAATGTTGGTATAAAGTGGTTGTATATAAATTGAAGTTATTTAGACTTATAACAATAATATTAACATTGTTTCCATGGGAAAACGTTTGAGACCCAGAATGAAAATAAAACCATACTAAAGAATGCAGTAGGCCTCTTGAAATCAAATATTAAGAGGAAAAACCTTTTTTCATCATTATAACACTAAATTCTTAAAGTTTTATTATGCAAATAATTTTCTGCAATGAAAATGACATGCAAAAATGCAGTCCCTTTTTTATTTTTTTAAATTTATTTTAATTTTTTTTTTTATTTTTGGCTGCATTGGGTCTTCATTGTTGCGCTGGGCTTTCTCTAGTTGCGGAGAGCGGGGGCTGCTCTTTGTTGCGGTGCACAGACTTCTCATTGCAGTGGCTTCTCTTGTTGCAGAGTACAGGCTCTAAGCGCAAGGGCTTCAGTAGTTGTGGCGCATGGGCTTAGTTGCTCTGCAGCATGTGGGATCTTCCCGGACCAGGGCTCGAACCCATGCCCCTTGCATCGGCAGGTGGATTCTTAACCACTGCGCCACCAGGGAAGTCCCATGCAGTCCCTTTAGATTTGGTCTGTGGGAAAGTGTTGTACCTAATGGCACTTTGCACTTTAAATTCTATAGATAACATCTAGTTAAAAACAAAAAACAAAAAACTGTTACTGTTGCAGGCATTTAGTTATTTTTTTCTGAAGGGGTGAGGGCTGTTTGGGGCTTTTAATATATTTTGTTTAGTATCCTACATAAAAATTTTATGGTGAGAAATAACATCATTCTGTATAATTAGAACACATCAATCAGGATTGGGACTGGTGTAAAATTCCCTTTGTTTAAACCCTGACTTTATGGTTAGGAATGAAAATGGTTTGTTGATGGAGACAATAGAGGTTAGATGCATCTTTTAAAATAAATTGAGACACAGCAGAAGAGGTATGTGGTAATGTGATTTTAGTATTGCACACAAAAATAACTTCACAGTATAAGTCTCTTTTTTTTTTTTAAACAATAGATTTTCTTCCTTGTGTCTCAATTTTTTTCTCTTCTTTTTAAAAATTTTCCTGATTTTAGTTATCTGGAGCTTTGGAAAATGCAAAAGCTGAGATCCAAAGGATGCAGCATGAAAAAGAGCACTTTGAAGATTCCATGAAGAAAGCTTTCATGAGGGGTGTATGTGCATTAAATCTTGAAGCCATGACTATATTTCAAAGCAGAGGTGATACAGGTTAGTATTTTGTTTAAGATTCTCTGCCTACTTTCAAAAAGGATTTGAGGAGATTTCAGTGATTGGTGTGGTCTGCAGTACTGATTTTTTGCAGTACCTATGTCTTATCCAGGCACTGCTATTTTTAATATCATGGTGTTATATTCAGTTTTAAATCTGCCATGAAAATTCTCTCAGTCATGGCTACTTACAGTATCTTATATCTGATCAAGTAAACTGTTAACTCAAGTATTTAGGCTCAATGTTATAATAATGCTTTGAATGTATAACATTATTTTAAGGCTCTTTTAACTATAATGGTAATGCCTTTAAGTATAAAATTTCATTTCTGTTTTTTTCTAAGTAGCCAGATTCCTTAGACTGTTTTCATTATTAAATATTTCTTGTCTATTCATGGTTTCCCATTTTTTAAAATTGCTTGTCTTCCAGTGCAAGAGAGTCCTCAACTAAAACTCATTTTCAACAAGTATACATATAGGCCTATCTATAGAAGTTGAGTAAAATAATTCTGTGTCAGGAAAGGTCCATGTATTGGCTAGGATCTGAGTGGCTTTTGTCATCCACATGGCTTAGAGCAGCTTTGCCACCAATTTACAAGGAGGCCTATTTTCCTCACTGGGTTTTAGTTTTCTTCTCTGAACAAAGAAGATAATTCCTTACCTGCTTCATAGAGGGTTCTTGTGAGAATGCAGTGAAATATAATTGAAAGCACTTTAAAAGACAAAAAATACTTTAACATGTAAGAGGATATTCATGATATAATTATTGCAGTCTTAAGTCAGCCTCCAAAGTTTCATGTACACATTGAACATTTTTGCAGTATTTCCTCATATTAAATCCTGTTTGAAACTCAGTTTATTTATTGAGACAATTTCATTTTGTACCATCATTAATATGATTTCAGTCCTGTGAATAACTTGTCTGTGCTTGTTATGCCCTCATTTTAAAGCCTCAATAAACAGTTTTTATTTCAATTGTGCACGCTATAGATGGTAATGAGTTAAGGCAAATCGTTTTCTTTCTGAAACAGTCATGGTATGTGGCCCACATGCAAGTTAGAAACTTAGAATCATAGAATCTTGAAGCTGAATGGTTTATCTTGCTAATACCCAAATGAGTACTTGATTTCTCTAGTAAATCGTCTTCTAATTGAGTATTAATGCTAAAAACAAACTTACCGTCCCCAATGATTGGATAGTCTGCTTTCGGTTGTAATTGTTAGCAAGTTGTATATATTAAATTGAAGAATTTAATTACCTACTTGTAACAGGTACTGGGTTTCACAAGTACAGTGAGAAATTATAATCATTAGAACTTGCTACATTCAATTGCAAGAACTCTATTTCTCATAACCTACTTAAGAAGGTTACGAATTTACTTAGGACAGAGTGTCTTACCACCTTAATAAATTTACCGTCTTAAATTTTAAATTCAAATACAGCTGTGTCTCTTACAGGCAAATATCCATAACAGGACTTGGAGAAAATGTATTCTGATAATTATACAACATGATTTATTTTGCTCCTGTTGCTTTTAAGTCTACTGTCATCTGCAGCTAACGCCAGATTCTGAGATCCCAGCTGTTTTCAGTGGCCTTGTGCTTTGTTTCGTTTTGTTTAATTTTGGCTGTGCCGTGCGGCATGTGGGATCTTAGTTCCCCGACCAGGGATCGAACCTGCACCCCCTGCATTGGAAGCACGGAGTCTTAACCACTGGACTGCCAGGGAAGTCCCCTTGTGCTTTGTTTAACATAACAATGGGTAGTAAAGATAAACAGGACTAGTAAGACACATGTTAGCAGTACACACTAGTGTTGATGGAGCTACCAAAGGCAAAAGTTCAGTGTAATGTAATGCTGGATTTGCTCTGTGATATTTGTCTTGTGGCATTTTAATAACAGCTATTAAAATAAATTTTTAAAAATTCTCACAAGAGGAACTTCCCTGGTGGCGCAGTGGTTAAGAATCCACCTGCCAATGCAGGGGACACAGGTTCGAGCCCTGGTCCGGGAAGATCCCACATGCTGCAGGGCAACTAAGCCCGTGTACAACAACTACTGAGCCTGCGCTCTAGAGCCTGCAAACCACAACTACTGAGCCCGCATGCCACAATTACTGAAGCCCGCGCACCTAGAGCCCATGCTCTGCAACAAGAGAAGCCACTGCAATGAGAACCCCGCGAACCGCAACGAAGAGTAGCCCCTGCTCACCACAACTAGAGAAAGCCTGTGCACAGCAACGAAGACCCAAGGCAGCCAAAAATAAATTTAAAAAATAAATTTATTTAAAAATAAATTCTCACAAGAAAAAAAAAATTACTTCTGGCCCCCTTAAAGCAATTTTTTTTTTTTTTGCGGTACGCGGGCCTCTCACTGTTGTGGCCTCTCCCGTTGCGGAGCACAGGCTCCGGACGCGCAGGCTCAGCGGCCATGGCTCACGGGCCCAGCCGCTCCGCGGCATGTGGGATCTTCCCGGACCGGGGCATGAACCCGTGTCCCCTGCATCGGCAGGCGGACTCTCAACCACTGCGCCACCAGGGAAGCCAAAGCAATTGTTTTTTATAATGCAGATTTTAATAATACAGTGTTTCTAATGTACTGCTCTACTTGTTAGAGCAAAATAAATATATATTTTTATCTCTTCTGATTCTCTGCTAGCCATAATCTGCAGTGCATCTCATGTTGTACAATATCCTAATAAATCTTATAGCTTAGATAAAAGTTTATGAGGTAGACAAAATATGTCAATACAAATGGCCTTTAAAGGGATACCTGCCTATTTTTAAAGTAGTTTTAGGAACAGAAGAAAAATGCTTTCCAACTGAAAAACATACCCAGTTAAAGCGAGAATAATTACTATACTGGTTCCACATAAGTCTGCCACCCACCTAAAAAAAGAGGCAATCAGTCACTTTCTATGAAAAACATGTTAAAACTCAGTGTGTGTGTTTTGTTTTCAAAGCAAAAGCAGTATATGTTGAATTCATCTCTTTCATCAAATTATTTCAAAGGACCTATGCATTGTAATCCTCATTAAACTTTGTTAATGAAGTAACTATTGCTCTATTTTATGTAAAGATAGTCTAAGACAAGAACTTATACAGAAGTCCAAATTTCTGGATGGAACTTATACAGAAGTCCAAATTTCTGGAATTTCTGGAATGATGACAACATGGAAAACCTTTTCAGCATAGGGCTACATAATGCCCTCTATTCATATATTCTGAAACATCTCAGTGACTGAATATTGAAATCCTCACCCTGATGTTTGGTACCAGGAAGATATAGTCTTTTTTTTTTTAATTTTATTTATTTTTGGCTATGTTGGGTCTTCGTTGATGCACACGGGCTTTCTCTAGTTGCGGTGCGCGGGCTTCTTATTGCGGTGACTTCTCTTGTCGCGGAGCACAGGCTCTGGGTGTGTGGGCTTCAGTAATTGTGGCGCACGGGCTCTGTAGTTGTGGCTCATAGGCTTAGTTGCTCCGTGGCATATGGGATCTTCCGGACCAGGGATCGAACCCGTGTCCCCTGCACTGGCAGGTGGATTCTTAACCACTGCGCCACCAGGGAAGCCCCGAAGATATAGTCTTAAATGGAAATTTTAACCAAATTCTAATGCTGGGGGGTGGAAATCTAGAATAGGACTCTTTATCCTGGCTTCTGGAAGCTGACATTATTTATTCCTTTGATCTAAGATTAAGGTTCAGTTTTGAGAGAAGGTTTCTATATATGTGTCACTGAAATCAGTTAAGTGTGCAAATATGCTCTTAATTCATGACATATAATCTACCTGCAAGAACTCATTTCTTTTACAGTATCAAAAGTAAAGATTTTAGTGTTACTTATTGATTTATTATTGTTTGCTGAAAAACTCAACAATTAAAAATACATTGGTTTTGTTAGGCTAAGAGCAATAGATGGTAAATGAAGAGGGTATGGTGATATCAGAAAACTATTCTAAAGATCTAAATACCAGGCCATTTATCAGGATAGTTGTATTAAATAATGCAAAGAACATAAATCTTTAGGCACAATGTGACCATATTATTATAGTGGTTGTAAGGTCCCAGCTGAGTACATAATTTATTTTTTTACATAAGAGCAAATCATTCATTAGCTTTCACATGTTGAAGGAACTGGTCTGAAGTCTTTAGTGGTTAATGCTGACATTAACCAGTTAACACTGACAAACTGCATTAACCGAACAGTGTTAACCTATCTAGTATATGACACATTTCTACATTTCTGCTGGACCACATTTTGGAGATTATGTATTTTCATTGTTGGGAAGATAAAAGTAATCTTAACTTGGAAGAGTGTTAATGGAATTAATTTGTGATTTATAGGGACAGACTTCACAAATAATAAAAGGGAAGAGTATGGTCCTGGTGTTCAAGGAAAAGAACATTCTTCTCATTTGGATCCTTCAGCTCCTCCGATGCCCTCAGCAATTGCAGTGCCGCCATCCCCGCCAGCGACAGCCCTGGGAGCCACCTGCACTGCTGCCTTTCCCTCTGCTGCTTCCATCACTCCTGCCGGGGCTGCTTCCACTTCCTCTGTTCACCTTCCTGTTTCTGCCCCTCACGGCGCTGCATCGACAGCTACAGCTTCCTCTACACAGGAAGAAATGGTCAGTACAGTTAACTCAGGTGCCTGTGTTGGGAAAAAGGTTCCAAACTTGTTTGTATATTGGATATTTTGAACTCAGAACATATTTTCCCATGGAGAAAAGAGTATATGGTCTTTAGGCCAATCCACAAAAAATATTTAATACACAAAGTAGCTAAAACATGAATTTGTAATGAAAATAATACCTGAAACTTCTATTACAATAGTGATAATTAAACAAAAATGAAGAACTTATTAATTTTAAAGGAAATCAGTGGGTACTTTCAAGGGCTTAGGAGGCTAATGGCTTTTTTGTATATTCTTATTTAACTACAGCTTCCCTTTTCCTGGATGCAGACATATCAACACTACTCTGTAGTGACTCCATCTTGGTTAGGTGTTAAGTTTTCATTTCTAATTGGAATGAAGATAGGAATTGTTTTTCCTAAAGTCACTAGCTGCTAATAGAGGAGTCCATAGAGGGGGAAGAGTACTGAATGAGGATGGCGTATTTGTGGGAGAATTTACCTGAAGTTAAATTAATCAAGCTATTAATATGCATACTGTGGTTCTGACTTCTCGGCCTCCTGTCGTTAAACCTGTATTCTTCAGTGTCTCTCAAGTGAAGGGCACAGGGATACAGGCCAAGCTTATCAGACTCACCTCTGCACGGCTTTTTTTAAAAAAAACCCTATGCCCTTAGAGAAATGCAAATCAAAACTATAATGAGATACCATCTCACACCGGTCAGAATGGCCATCATCAAAAAATCTAGAAACAATAAATGCTGGAGAGGGTGTGGAGAAAAGGGAACACTCTTGCACTGCTAGTGGGAATGTGAATTGGTACAGCCACTATGGAGAACAGTATGGAGGTTCCTTAAAAAACTACAAATAGAACTACCATATGACCCAGCAATCCCACTACTGGGCATATACCCTGAGAAAACCATAATTCAAAAAGAGTCATGTACAAAAATGTTCATTGCAGCTCTATTTACAATAGCCAGGAGATGGAAACAACCTAAGTGTCCATCATCGGATGAATGGATAAAGAAGATGTGGCACATATATACAATGGAATACTCCTCAGCCATAAAAATAAACGAAATTGAGCTATTTGTAGTGAGGTAGATGGACCTAGAGTCTGTCATACAGAGTGAAGTAAGTCAGAAAGAGAAAGACAAATACCGTATGCTAATACATACATATGGAATCTAAGAAAAAAAAAATGTCATGAAGAGCCTGGGGGCAAGACGGGAATAAAGACACAGACCTACTAGAGAATGGACTTGAGGATATGGGGAGGGGGAAGGGTAAGCTGTGACAAAGTGAGAGAGTGGCATGGACATATACACACTACCAAACGTAAAATAGATAACTAGTGGGAAGCAGCCGCATAGCACAGGGAGATCAGCTCGGTGGTTTGTGACCACCTAGAGGGGTGGGATAGGGAGGGTGGGAGGGAGACGCAAGAGGGAAGAGATATGGGAACATATGTATATGTATAACTGATTCACTTTGTTATAAAGCAGAAACTAAAAAAAATAAAAATTTTCCATATAATAAACATTATGTTTAAAAAACAAAAACCCTATGCCCTTCTTCTCTACTCTGGCTTGGATCTGGCACAAAGGCATGTACAGTTCTATAAAGGTGCTGGGATGATTCAGATTTGCTTGTCTCCCTCTCCTCCCTGACCCTAACCACTTACATGAGAGGAAGGAAGATGGCAGAGTAGGTTTTAGGTCTTAATTAAGATTTACAGGGACTTCCCTGGAGGTCCAGTGGTTAAGAATCCGCCTTCCAATGCAGGGGACAGGGGTTCGATCCCTGGTCAGGGAACTAAGATACCACATGCCATGGGGCAATTAAGCCCGCACGCCACAACTGCTGAGCCCACACGCCTCAACTAGAGAGAAGCCTACGTGCCTCAATGAAGATCCCATGTGCCGCAACTAAGACCCAACGCAGCCAAAAAAAAAAAAAGAGTTACACAGGCCATTAGAAGGTGCTGTAGAGCTAGGCAGCTCTCTGCAGCCAAGGGACGCATGAGTCAGCCAGACAGTTGGTCATCTGAAGTATTCCAGCCTTTTGCTTTTCTTTTTTTTTTTGATTTAGTTTTGTCTGCGTTGGGTCTTTGTTGCTGCGCGCGGGCTTTCTCTAGTTGTGGTGAGCAGGGGCTACTCTTCATTGCGGTGCGCGGGCTTCTCATTGTGGTGGCTTTGTTGTATTGTTGCGGAGCACGGGCTCTAGGCGCGCGGGCTTCAGTAGTTGTGGCATGTGGGCTCAGTAGTTGTGGCGCACAGGCTTAGTTGCTCCATGGCATGTGGGATCTTCCCGGACCAGGGCTCGAACCCATGTCCCCTGCATTGGCAGACGGATTCTTAACCACTGCACCACCAGGGAAGTCCCTTGAATTTCTGCCTTTTGGAAGCTACTAACTTTGGGGAAAAATATGTTGCGATCCGCTATTTTGCATTTCTTAAATATGACTTAAGAGAAATTTGAATGTGTGGGGGAGTTTTGATTTAGAAATAAGACACTAAAATTCAACCCGGACATGCGTTCAAGCTGTGTTTATTTTTCATGATTACACATTTTGAAGTGTGATCCTATACTGATGATCTCATTTAAATAAACACAGTGAGTATTTATATAAATTTCTGGTTTGTCATTCATGCTGCATATCCAGATAACACATAGAGCCAGATTTTTCAAAATTCCCTTCTTAAAATATGACTACACCATTTGTACATCTGGGTTTATATCTGAATCTGAACATGCATAACGAGAACCAAATGAATGAGTGTACTTACCACCCTTTTTATTTTTTGAAACAATTTGGTCACGTGAGATAATTTTAAAGTCTTTGAAACCTGAAAAACACAATATTATATAGATAGCCCTTCTTCTTCCCCCACCCGTCCAGCTACATCCTGCTCCTTCAAAACAGACACCCATTCAATTTCATTCACATAAGTACAGCATTTAGGGTTAGAGAGAAAGGAGAATCACAAGTAAATCAATCTGTAAGTGCCATGCTAGTTTTCTTCCTTTCTTATTTAATTAAAATACTCAGATTTACCTCAAATATGTCTGTTTGTTTTTTAAAAGAACCATATTGACAAAAGCAAAAACAAATACATTACTTGGATTACTTACCTTACATGAAACCATTATTGTTAGGAACAGGAAAAGAGAGATTTGTGATCCAGCCCTGGCTCTCTTTCTCTTCATTTGAATCACAGAGGATTCCTATGAACATTCAAAACTTTTTCTAGTCTTCTTCAGTAATTTCCAGTACCTAAAAGGTGTGTGTAGAAAGTAAACTGCAGAGAATCAGGAGACAAATAACTGGAGAAGGGGGGATTACCATTCTAGTGAAAGAATATTTTCATCTGTGAAATTATTTCCTTTCTGCAGACATCATCAGTATATTAAATATCAGAATTTCATGGTGGAAAATATTTTCAAAAACATGTGCTCGCTTCGGCAGCACGTTTACTGAAAAAATATATATATTAGGCAGTTATACAAGCAGATGTACTATTGCAGTTCACAAAGTTGAACAACAGATGGCACTTTACTTTTTCTAACTCCATTTGAAATAATCGAGGGGTTTTAATTGGATTTTTAAGCTATTCAGTCAAGTTTCTCTTCTAACTTTGCTCTTCATCTGAACAGAAAGTGAAAGGCTAGCATTAGTCAGTTGGGCCTGCTCTCCCTGTTTCATACATGAGGAAATTGAGGCTTAGGGAGAGTAACTTGCCAGTGGACACAATTACTAATGCAATTGTAATTCAGACTTCGACAGTCTGGCTTCAGAGCCCTGTACTCAACCAATAATCTGCATTGTTTCCATGTCAGATATTAAGATACAAATATTGGGGCTTTTTAAATATGTCATTTCCCTTTTTCTTATTCCTTTTGATTTTTGCCCCGCTAATGTAATTAGTTGATCATGAAAAAAAAAAAAATGAGTACATGTATTACTCCTGACGTAAATGTAATCTTTCTGGTGTATTGTCCAGTGGTAAGCAACAAAAACTGTAAAACCTGACATTACCTTTTGATATGATCATCTCGCTTTTTGCAATACATTCTACAAATAACTCTCAAAGGAAAAGGAAAATCCAGGAATTCCTTGGTGGTCCAGTGGTTAGGGCTTTGTGCTTTCACTGCTGAGGGCCGGGTTCCACCCCTGGTCGGGGAAGGAAGTAAGATCCCACAAGCCGCGTGGTACAGCCAAAAAAAAAAAAAAAAAAGAAAAATCCTTTTTTTTTTTTTTTAATTACAAAAGTTTGCTATATATAATAGGAAAAGAACTGGGACAGTTAAACTGCAGTTTGTTGATATAAAAACCTCTCATTAAAAATGATAGCTTGTCTCATGTATAAAATAGATAATAACCTGCTGTATAAAAATAAAATTCAAAAAAAAATGATAGCTGGTCTCTATTCATGAAAAAAAGTATATTAACAATGCCATAAGAAAAAGGGAGGACACAAAAGCATATGAGTAATGATGATTTATCCATAAGGGTCAGAAGTTCATAAAACAGATTAGCGGTTCAAGAATTAGGGATTGTTTGGGAAGGGAGATGGGTATGACTCTAAAGAAAGGACAGCACGAGGGAGAGCTTTGTGGTGATGGAATAGTTCTGTATCTTGATTGCAGTGATAGTTACAGGAATCTACACATGTGATAAAGTGACATAGATCTATACCCAGGCATCATTCCAACATCAGCTTCCTGGTTTTGACATTGTAATTACATAAGATGTAATCATTGCAGGAAACTGGGTGAAGAATACACAGGACCTCTCTATGCTCTCTTTGCAACTTCCTATGAATCTATAATTATTTCAGAATAAAGTTTTAGAAGTTGCTAAAATCCTATAAAATGTTGGTATACCAAGGTTAAAGGGGTGTTTGGGGTGCTTGGTTTTATGTTTTGCTTTTAGCCTTCTTGTTTAAAAATTTTTCCCCATGTTAGAGTTGGTTGCATATACAATTATTTTAAGTGCCTGTGTATTTTCTTTATAAGTTATAGAAGCAAAAGTACCATAAATTTTGCCATGGATTTTCTACCAACTGAATTTTCTTTGTTTTTTAGTATGGGCCCAGGGTTGTGACATCAGCACAACAGAAAGCTGGAAGAACAATCACAGCCCGGATCACAGGGAAATGTGATTTTGCTTCAAAAAATAGAATCAGTAGCAGTTTAGCTATAATGGGAGTTTCTCCTCCCATGAGCTCCGTTGTTGTGGAAAAACATCATCCGGTCACAGTGGTGAGTCTGCATTTGATAACTTCTTGTCAAAAAATCTTTTTCCTGAGAGTTGATAGACTAATAAACACTTAAATGACATGTTGAGGAGAAGATCAAAATCCATGATGACTGGTACTTATTCTATCTTTACTATTACAGTCTTTATATACTTATAATTATCACACCTGCTTTAAATCTACCTTTCCTATTTTAGGAAATTAATTTCAGAAACATTGTTTCTTCTCAATAGTATAAAAATTATCAAATACAATTAATCCAGTGTATTGATGGCCAAAAGGGTAAAGTATATAAATGATTTCTCATTAATTAAAAAAAAAATGACAAAAACTGTTTACTCATTAAGTGCTGTCCATGTAGCAGACTTTTTACTCTAAGAAACGCCTACTTTTATGGTTTTTAAGTTTTCTCCTTTTTTTTATTTTTTGAAGTCTTATTTTCAAATATAATTGTCAACGTATTTCTAATTCGGAAAAAAATTAGGTTGCAATAAATTCACGTGATATAAAGTACATGGAATTTAAGCCAAAAAAAAAAAACCCTGAGTTAGTGCCTCAGTTTCGCTACTTACTGCCTTTGTGATCGTATACAAATCAAGTAAATATTTGAGCCTCCATTTTTTCACGTGTAAAACGGGAGCAATAAGAGTACTTAGCTCCTAGAGTTATTGTCAGGATTCAGGATTAAATAAGATAACATGAAAATTAAATGAGTTGTATAAAGGCACTTTGTAAATTGTAAAGCCATAAGCAAATTTAACTTAATAAAAGTTACTAGAGGGCGTCCCTGGTGGCGCAGTGGTTGAGAGTCCGCCTGCCGATGCAGGGGACATGGGTTCGTGCCCCTGTCCGGGAAGATCCCACATGCCGTGGCCATGGCCGCTGAGCCTGTGCGTCCGGAGCCTGTGCTCCGCAACGGGAGAGGCCACAACAGTGAGAGGCCCGCGTACCACAAAAACAACAACAAAAAAGTTACTAGAGAAGGATACATGGGATATCTCTGTGTTATTTCTTACA
The DNA here is from genome assembly GCF_005190385.1 of Monodon monoceros. Lineage (NCBI taxonomy): Eukaryota > Metazoa > Chordata > Mammalia > Artiodactyla > Monodontidae > Monodon > Monodon monoceros. The sequence goes on along the minus strand of NW_021703768.1, from coordinate 59,888,923 downwards.
ATCGCATATGAATCAACAATTGTCTCAAAAAGTTTAATTTCTAAAAGTTACAAGAACACATCCCTAAAGAGAAACAACGATTGATTTTAAAGAAGAATGTCCTCTATATAATTCTGAATGTTAAGCAACATTCCTGTCTGCTTAATATGTCAAAAAGATAAAAGGAATGATTTTAAATCCTCTTCCTTCTGAACACTAGATTGTTACTAGATGATTAAGTCAAAAGAAGCTGGATTGATTGTTAAAATTTAGCTTCAGGTAAAGTGTGACCACAGTGAAGTGGGAGACTGAGATGGAGGTACCAAGTCCAAACTGAACACATCGAGGGTAGAGGATCATCTTAGCCTTCATAGGTTGGACAGCCTCTGAAAGTCCTTAGATGACTTCTCCCCGTATTTTTGAAAATGTGAGATTAGGTATCAAAGATGAGAAGAAATGAACTCATTTCTATTTTTATCAGCACATATGATGTTTATAAAGGGATAGGGGGAGAGAGACTGTCCGTTCATAAGGCAAGGAAGATATAAAGACAGCACATGTGTTTATTTTTAATTCAGACAACCTGTTTTTTTTGTACTGATTGGAATGATATTTTACAGAAGAAAAACCAAGGAACTAAAGACTTACAACCCCTGTTTCTGATATTTATCTCTCAAACTGCCCTTCGTTTATTTAGTATGTTCAGTTACTCTTCGGTAATTGGGCACGAATTCAATAGCCATAAACTGCTTCAATTGTTACCTACTTTGGATTGTGTAACAGGCACAGTGGCAGTCCTCTGTGCTATTTTTATTTTTCATTTTACCCCAGGATCCTAAGAACTAGAACTACTAGAAACAGTTATTACTAATAAACCATTCATCAGATTTCTGACACTTGAGCTCCATCTGCTGGGTAATTGCTTGCTCCTAGTGCTACTTCATCCTGTGCCATGTTTTGTAGATCATGATGCCAGTGGTACCATGAATCTGTTTCTACAGGTTCTCTTGCCCATCATCCCTAAGGAGAAATAGCTCTTTTGTCAGGGTCAGATTAGGTGGTTAGCAACTAAAATTTCATCTTAGTTGCAAGAATCTCTCCTATTTGTAATGGTTATCTAGTTATTTACGTACAAAGAAACATTTATATAAAACACTCTAAGAAAAGAGGTTATTTCTCCTTTTCTTTAAAGAGAAAATCTTATTAAAGCAGAATCTGACATGAGGATCTTTGTTTCAAGAGATTTCATTCATTTTTTTTAAGCAAAAGCTGTATTGTAGAGCTTTTGAAATACACAGTGAATGTTTTGATATAATATATATAATTTTACTTCAAGTATTTTAAAGATGACTTTTCTAAGTGGAAGACCCTAATAGGAATCTACATGTACTAATGTTTGTTGGGTTAAGTTATAGATAATGAAATAATATTTAGTATGTATAATTTTATGGAATTGTTGAAGCATACTTTTGCCTTTTCAGCAAACCATTCCGCAAGCTACCGCAGCAAAATATCCCCGGACCATTCACCCTGAAAGTAGTACCTCAGCTTCCAGATCTCTCGGAACCAGATCAACTCACACCCAGTCTCTCACAAGCATTCAGTCCATAAAAGTGGTTGACTAAAATGAATATGTTCCTAGTGAGGTTGTTGAATTCTTCTGGCTTTACTAAGAATTAGAAATTTTTAGTTTTTAAAATTTCATATTCTTAGAACATCATGGATACATCATGTTAATTTCCTCAAAATTACAAGAGACTTTTTCAAGCTGTACCATCCTTTGTAACTATATGTAGGATTATTTTAATGTGATTTTTTTATTTAAGCAATTAAGTAAAACTTTTTTAAATTAAAAAAGAAACTAGCCTTAATTTTTTTAATAGGTTCAACCTGTGACCGATTATATTGTCAAAGTATATAAATCCTGTTTTTGCAGTGTTATTTCCAAAAGGCTAAATCATTTGCAATGTTACCAAGTAAACTTTGAGAGAGAACTTTACTAAAAAAATTATTTAAACTAATAGAAACTAAGGTATTTTTATTTGAAAATTAAAAAAATAAAAGCCCAGAGTAATATCTTATCACAAAGTTTTTTTGTGACTTTAATATATTAGTCCTCATTTTTCTGGGGCTCTAACAATTAAAAATAGGGGGGGAATAGCAATACCTATGAATAGTTTTTAATGTTAAAAGGGAAGAAATATTTTACTAGCACAATAACAGAGTTACAGAAACATCAGAAAGAAATTTCCTATTGGGACTTCCCTGGTGGTCCAGTGGTGGCTCTAGAAGCCACCACAATGAGAAGCCCGCACACCACAACGAAGAGAACAGCCCTTGCTCGCCGCAACTATAGAGAGCCCGTGCACAGCAACAAAGACCCAATGCAGCCAAAAATAAATAAATAAAATAAATTTAAATCACAGATCAATAGGTTTTTTTAAAAAAAAAGATTATTGTAAGCATCTTTTAAAGCTTTATCTAAACTCTAGAAATTGTATATTGTCTACAGCACCAAGTAATTAGTGTTAGCCTAATTCAACTTAACTTCTTCCAATGCAGGGGGTGTGGGTTCGATCCCTGGTTGGGAAGCTAAGATCCCACATGCCTCGTGGCCAAAAAACCAAAACAGAAAACAGAAGCAATATTGTAACAAATTCAATAAAGAAAGACCTTAAGAATGGTTCACATCAAAAAAAATCTTTAAAAAAAAAGAAATTTCCTGTTAGAATGATCCTATTTCAAATGTTCTTTCTTACCTTTTTGAAACTCTATAGCATTGAACCTTTTTTTGTTCTGAACATCCAAACATTGTCCTGTGATGGTACAGCCCTGGACAATTCAGCAATTCAGGCCTTCCAGGCCTGGCAGAGACTTTTCAATGCCTGGCCAATAGGAAGAAACCATCTGGGCAAACAGATTTAGGAGAACAAGACCAGGCTTCTAATGCTTTTATTGCTGGCTGGCTGGGTTATCTAGGGCCAGACACTTAAATTAATCTCAGGGTCCTCATCTGTGAAATAATGAGATCTACCTACCCTACCTATTTTCCAAAGTACTTATGGCTCACATAAAAATGAGTGGATTCTAAGGAACTTGTGAACAGCCTCAGTTTCCGTATCTTTAACAGAAGTGGATGGTTTCAGCCTCTTTCAGTCTGAACATGACCTAGCCCTGTGCTCTAACTTTACTATTGGAAATAGTTTTTCTTATTGCCTCATGTTGTAATAGGACATGAGAGAATAAATGTGAGACTGGCAAATATCCCATTTTCTAAAGGACACACCAAGGCTTTTTTGAACTATAAAAGTATCTGGCTGTGTCTTAAAGAGTATTAGATCCTTCTTATGCAGTGCTTCTTTTGGATTGTGGCCAGCTACCACTGGTGGCAAACAGCTCTTCTTGGGTTTCAATAAGCACAAATCAACAGCACTCCATCATCCTGCTGCCCGTACCACAGGCATGCTCCTCCCCAGAGCTTCCCTGTCCACTCAGAGAGTCGAGATACCGGCAGACTCCACTCATATGCAGCCTGGAATTAACATCCCATTGGGGTAAACAGATCAATTCTTACTTTCTCCCCATATGAATTGTCCTGAGATGCATTAGTCCATTCTTGAGGTCAAATAATCAGTTGTTCCTGATACCAAGTGTTGGCCAATTTGGTAAATCACGCTGGTCTTGGCTCTCCCTTCCCCATCTCACTTCCTTTTTCCTTCACTCCTGCTTCCTTGGATCTACACTCCTGAAAAAAGCAGTTGCTCATAAACTTTGGTCTTGGGCTCTGCTTTTTAAGGAACTTACATGACAACAGGGAATGGTTTTCAGTAAGCAGCTTCCCTGGTGGCGCAGTGGTTAAGAGTCCACCTGCCAATGCAGGGGACACGGGTTCAAGCCCTGTTGTGGGAAGATCCCACATGCCACGGAGCAACTAAGCCTGTGAGCCACAACTACTGAGCCTGCGCTCTAGAAGCCACCACAATGAGAAGCGTGCACACCACAACGAAGAGAACAGCCCCCGCTCGCCGCAACTAGAGAGAGCCCATGCATAGCAACGAAGACCCAATGCAGCCAAAAATAAATAAATAAAATAAATTTAAATCACAGATCAATAGGTTTTTTTTTAAAAAAAAGAATATTGTAAGCATCTTTTAAAGCTTTATCTAAACTCTAGAAATTGTATATTGTCTATAGCACCAAGTAATTAGTGTTAGCCTAATTCAACTTAAATTCAACAGTTAAAACACTTAAACAGTAAGAGTATGTATTCATATTTGTTTATTATTGCATAAAGATGTTACCCAGATTTTGAAGCAAGGTCAGTGGAAACTGGCTATACTGAAGAACAGGTGGGGACAATGCTTTTCACTAAATACCTTTCTAAAACCTTTTTATAATCATGTGAACATATTACCTGTTTTAAAATTAAGCTTACTATTTACAATCAGCATGAGATGAAGATGCAGAACTATAAATTCATGATGTAATAAATGGACTGAAATTGCTCGTGATTTTATTTCTGGGCTTATAGACTTAGAGTCAGAATTTGATAATGGAGAGCCTTAAACTACAATGAACAGGTGCACATAAGCTGATAGAAATTGATACTTGATTTCATATTTCAGAACTTTCTCAGATTACAAAAATAATGTGTGGTTAATATTTTAAAAAAATATTGGAAAGTACCAAAGTACAAAGATAATGAAAATCACCTGTAATTACATCACCAAGAGATTAAAAAACATTGGTGCATACACCTCTGGTCTTTTCTTAAGTGATATATTACACATAGGTGTTATTTAAAGCCAACAGTAACTGAATTTCCAAAGCAAGTTTCTCTTATGAAACAGAAATAACGGTTAATGATTTAAATACTATGGATATGAGGTTAGGCATTTCATAGACATTCTCCCTTCATCATCACCTCAATATTATAGAAGAGACAGACCTCTTTCCCCCATCCTATAGAGAAGGAAACTAAAGATCTGAGAACTTGAATGTTAGCATGCCCAAAGGCTCACAGTTAATAAATGGCAAAACCATGATTCAAAACCATGTCTGTCTATTCTTAAAACCCTGGGTTTTTTCATTTACCATAATGTTCCCACCATCATAATTTTTTAAAACATGATATACAAAATCCTAGGTTATTCTATCACTAGATATGTTATCACATGTTGCATCAAATGACAGAAATGGGAAAAATCATATACAACCTGCCTTAAGCAAAACCAAAAAAAATTGACTTTTCAGTGGTTGGAAAGTGTAATACCATTTTTTCATCTGTTAGAGAATCCTGTCACTGCCATCTTCACGGTTGAAAAGAAAATCAATACTACTGCTGGAAGAACTTTACACCATTTGAAGAACTGAATTTAAGAGGGCTGAATACTGAATGGAAAATCATTTAAATACAATTTCTTTAGGCATTTATGAAACTGCACATTTCTTGGGCCTTGAGTCAGTTTCACTTTTAAATTGACCAATCTTTTCTGGAAAAAATGATAAGATTAATAGCTAATATTTATTAAGCACTTGGCTACATGTCAGGCACTATTAATCCCACAACAGCCCTTTGACACAGACACTTTTCTAGTTAAAAACTGAGAATGCCGGCAGAGTGAGTTCTGTACAGAACTTGCTCAAAATCATAGCCCATTATTTGTTGGAGTTCAGCTATAAGCTCACACAGTCTCGCTCCGGAGTACATGCCCTCACCCACTGCAGTGGGCTGCCTCTCAGTCTTCCCTGGGAGTTCTTGTGGACACTCTTTCATAGAAGTGAATAAGTTCAAAATTGAGGGAACAAACCCAGAGCTAGGAGGATAATGTCATGGAAGGTAGGCATAATCCATGCACACTATTCCTCGTACCTACCACTGCTTGAAACTGAATATCGGATCTGTGATGTGATGTGCATTTATGTTCTCAGTTTCAGGTAAAACTGCACCAGCGAAAATAATGGTGATAAGTTTTCGAAGCATCTTCCCTGACAGTATGGTCTTTGGCAGAGTGATTTTTAGCAGTAATCCCAGCTGGCAAAATAATTGCCTGTCTGCTCTTTTCTCTCAGCGTAGAAGTAACTTTTTCAAACGTACTAACTCGCAGAGTTCCCAAGAGGAAGAGGCATGTTGAGCAAGACAATTCTTAGTTGTAGAGCACTGTCCTGTAAGATGGTTCAGCACTCCTTCTGCCCTCCTCCCACCCACACCCCTCCCACACATGCACACACACAAAAGTACTCCTGCACTTTTCAAATGCCCAGCAGGGGAATGACACTGAGAGCCACCAGGCTAACGGGACCAGTGCTGATTAAGTCACCAAAGGAGAAGCTGCATGTTCTGACACCAAGCTGGGACTGCTGTGGCTCAGGGAAGTACTTGTGCCGACCGTCCCCTACCATTTTAAGAGAGCGGGAGTTCCTATCTGTTGAAAACTGTAACTCACGAGCTAGTTCTGAAAACTGCAACTCACCGGCGGGAGTTCCTATCTGTTGAAAACTGTAACTCACCCGCGCACACCAGCTCTTCGTACAGGTGCTTGACCGGCGTGGCCTGTGTCACCAGGGCCCCGTGGCCGCGTTCACGGAAGCTCTCCTCTCCCGTGGCAAGCACGAAGGGCAGATGCTGACAACTCCTTACTGTGAACTCAGTTCTAACACAAGTTCCATATGACTGTGGTTGCATGTTCATTCCTCCTCTGGCAGCTGTGAGATAAGAAGCCCAGTGGATGAAAGCCCTTCCAGTCGCCTCACTGGTACTTCTAGGGGGACCAGAGTTTGGAGTCTCTCAGCACTTGCCACGCACCTCTGTGCTTAACACAGACGAAAGCTGAGGATGAGAGAGGGGAGGGACAATCTTAAAGAGATGTGGAGCTTTTCTTCAACGTTCAGGTGGCACTGCTAGAGGCTAGCACTTCTCAAACTTAAGGTGCACAATTCACCTGAGGGTCTTGTTAGAGTGAAGGTGCTGGTCCAGTCAGTCTGGGGTGAGGATCTGCAGGTGAGTAAGCTCCCAGGTCCTGCTGCTGCTGCCGCCCATGAACCACACCCTAAGCAGCCAGCATGCACCCACCTGCCGGTCCAGCTTCCAGGAAACTCCTCTGGTAGAAGTCTGCAACCCCCGGCCAGGCCAGGGCTCTTCACTGGGCAGATCTCACTAGACGCCTAACCCCTGAGAGGTGTTCGGGGAAGTGCTGGGATACGGAGGTGGGAACCGTGGTCACTCGCGGCTGGAGGTCACAGTTACAAACCCGTGCCAGGTTCCTAGCTCTGCCAGATGCCGAGATGAGGAGGGCCTGAGCTCTGGGGAGGAAATCCGCTGCACAGACTGTTAGAGGGGCAGGCGTTTCAGGGAGAACAAGCTATATGCATGAAGAATGTACTCCTAGGGACTTCCCTCGTGGTCCAGTGGTTAAGACTCTGCGCTCCCAGTGCAGGGGGCCTAGGTTCGACCCCTGGTCAGGGAACTAGATCCCACAAGCTGCGACTAAAGAGCCCACATGCCACAACTAAACAGCCTGCACTTGGACACAGAGATCCCGCATGCAGCAACAAAGACCCGGCGCAGCCGAATATATAAATAAATAAAAATTTAAAAAGTGCTCCTAGGTGAATCCAGTTCCTTTCCTAAATCTTGCCGCTGCCAGACTAATTTTTCTTAAATACCATCATCAACGTGTCATTCCTTTGCTCAAAAGCCCACCAACTCCATTGTGCCAGTAGCATAACCCAGGGTTACAATGTAATTGGATTGTGAATGTTACTATTATCATGCCAACTAGATTATCAATTCCATTAAACATGCACCATGGCTTACAGAGCTGATGTATGCTTCCTCTGGCACAGCTAAACACACTCTAGGCACTCAGTAATGTGTGAATGAAACACATCAAAACTCCCCTTATCCTGATGGCAAGTACTCTGAAAGCACACTACATTTCCAAATCAACTTTTTAGGTCAAGAGAAATTTCCAGAAGGCAACTCCATTTTCCTGAAGACTTCACAGAACACTATGTGCCTAATTAGCAACAAGGAGAAATCTTAACAATACAAAAGAAATCTTCTTAGAAACTGTAGTCAATATTCAACATTTTCAATGCATTATCTTCCATTTTTTTCACGTGAAAATGTATCCTTAGAATTAGCAATAAAAGTGTCATAATTTACTTGTGTGCCCATGTGCCCATGGGCTGTGGTTCTGCTATCCCCAATCCCCAGCAATCAATAATGCGATCACCCCCTGCGCATGGGACTCGTTCACATCTCACGACAGCCATGTAAGGACAGTGCTCTGAATAAAAAGTTTTGCCAAGAAAAGTCTTTGCTTCTTTGTTTTTAAAGCTAATTAGTTGATAATGCAAACAAGTTTTCTGTATTTCCTAGGTTTGGGTCAAATCATAAAAAAGCAAAGCTAAGGACTCCGACCTCACTAATTCTGATATCTGGAGTCTGGCTGAAATGATTCCATGGCTTGGAATCCTCTAACCAAGAGAGCCATGGGTCTCTATCCCACACATCTCTCATGGGACACCTGGTCTCACCAAGGCCATGACCTACAAGAACCCCTTGCCCCAGGCCTGGTTTAAGGGATTCCTTCCTGGTGTGGAAGCCCTAAATAGTTAGCCTGTTGTTAGGGAATGAATCCATTTACCCCAGGATGATCTCAAGGAACTCCAGAAATCAGGTGGCTTTCCAGTGACAAGCCAACTGTTAAATCCTTGCTTCCTTCGTGCCCAATTCAGTTGGGAACCTTAACTTCCTTCTAGGCTAAATGCCACCTTTTCAATATGGCTCGATAAAAGTAATCATCCTTTGCGAACTTCAATCTACTGCAGATTCCCATGAGTACTAGCAGTCTGCAAGATTCCCAATCACCTCTGTGGTCCTCAGCTAACTGTCCCCACTCCTGGGCCCCTGCAGTCTGTTGCTTATCAAGAGCACTGGACACCCACTTGGAAGATGGGCATCAGTAAGGATGGCTCTTCCTAATACCGAATGCCTCCTGCCCACATCTCCTGGGCCATGCTGACCTGACCACTGCTCCTCGGTGGCTCTGATCCGGGCGTCTGTAAAGTTCCACAAACGGGCTAGCCTCTGCCACTCGTTGGTCTTCAGCTGACCGTAAGCCAGGTGCCAGAGGAGTCTGCGAATGTGCCTGGTCTCCTGACTGTGATCTTGCTTGAACGTCAGAGTAAAGCTGGTTGATGGGTCCTTGATGTTCTCACCATGCTCCTAGATTGAAGGTAATTGTATCAGATGAATTCAGACATTTTCTGCTGATTGCCTTATTTCAGAGTACATGCGTATATATTTTTTCAGATGTAACCCATAGAGTGGTAACTGAGACTATGTTTTCAATATTAACCATAACTGGATCATTTTTTTGCCATCCAAGATAGAGACAAATGTCTGAAATAGAAAGCTGGAGTCTGGAGTTCCCTGGTGGTGCAGTGGTTAAGAATCCACCTGCCAATGCAGGGGACACGGGCTCGAGCCCTGGTCTGGGAAGATCCCACACGCCGCGGAACAACTAAGCCCGTGGGCCACAACTACTGAGCCTGTGCTCTAGAGCCCATGAGCCACAACTATTGAGCCCACGTGCCTAGAGCTTGTGCTCCGCAACAAGAGAAGCCACCACAATGAGAAGCCCGTGCACCACAACAAAGAGTAGCCCCCGCTCGCCGCAACTAGAGAAAGCCCCTGCACAGCAATGAAGATCCAATGCAGCCAATAAATAAATTAATTAAAAAAAAAAAAAAGCTGGAGTCTGTCTGACACAGGAAGTGTGAGGGATTTTGCCATGCTGTATCGCATGCCTCTATCCCAGCCTGCTTACCACCCCAAAAGAAAACAGAGGGGGTATGCTGACTACAGAAATGTCACAAAAACAAATGTATCTTTAAAGGCGTTACTTTGAACCATATCCCTTTTTCTTCTTTGGGGTGTTTGATTTTCTCACATCAAAGTTTCAGTGGGGCCCAGATTGGATATATTCTTGATAAGACCCCATAGCTGATCCCTCCATTCATCCTGCTCTCTGGTGACTGGGAGGAAAGCAAATGAGCATCCTAACTCTGGGGGCCGAGGAGTGGAGGACACAAGGCTCCATTATCATTTTGTATTACAGCCCTGCAGCCAGGCTCAGCCCAGTAGCACCGTGCCTGGGTTGATTCTTGCTTTCTGATTTGTCAAAGATTCCTTTTGTCCCTTTTTAAGAATCCACCAAAAAACCCCACAAAAAACAAAAAAGAATCCACCAGAGTCCTATAGAATCCAACCAAAACAACTGGAGAAAATCTCAAAGTGAAAGCAGGGGTCATGGTTTCCTATGGCTGCCCCTGTCATACACATGCCAGCAGGGCTCCAGACAAGCCTTCCTCTGGAGAGTGGGAATAAGGGACACGCAGGACACAGAGCCCACCAAGAGGTTTGGGACTTCCTATCTATTCTCATTTCCTCTTTTACATATAGTGAATTTTGTCTTTATCTTTCATTTAAATAAAAGTGAGTCAGTGAAAGATACTCTGAACAGCCATACAGGAGTCAATGCTGGGGCAGGAAGTGGACTAAAGGGATATGGGGACCTGGTTTTTGAACCCTATGAGAAGAACGTGGTGAGGCTGGTGCCCCAGCCACCAGCATGGACCAGCCTGCACCCTCACAGCATCAGTGACCTCCTCTGGAAGGCCTACAGACTCCTGGGAAACTTGGCCAAGGAGAACAGCAAGACCGTTCTCTGATATCTGGACTTTGTGAACAGAAGTTGGAATAGGAATGGGAGGAGTTAATTTCCCATAATTTTTTCAGGGTCTTTTTTTTTTTTAACACTTTTTTTTAAATTAATTAATTTATTTTTTGGCTGCGTTGGGTCTTCGTTGCTGTGCACGAGCTTACTCTAGTTGCGACGAGCGGGGGCTACTCTTTGTTGCGGAGCACAGGCTGCAGGCACACGGGCTTCAGTAGTTGTGGCACACGGGCTCAGTAGTTGTGGCTCACGGGCTCTAGAGCACAGGCTCAGTAGTTGTGGCACATGGGCTTAGCTGCTCCGCGACATGTGGGATCTTCCCGGACCAGGACTCGAACCCGTGTCCCCTGCACTAGCAGGCAGATTCTTAACCACTGCACCACCAGGGAAGTCCCTTGCAGGGTCTTCTTCACCCCAGCCTTGCTCTACTCCCACAGTGCCTGGCTCCCAGGAGATCCTAAAAGAGGTAAGGCTGAGGGTGGGAGATCCAGAAACTTAGGAGCTGTGGGCACTGCCCTTTTTCCTTTTCTCCTCGTTCCATCTCCAGAAAATGTTAAATCCAAGAAGATCAAAACCCCAAGCACCACCAATTAAAGGGAAGAATACAAAATGCCTCTGCTTTCAACTCCGCATTACTGCATTTTTATTTCTTTGAGAAACATGCCTGCTTTGTGCGTTCCAGGATTGGGCTGGGCAGTCCTTCAGGCTTCCACAGAAAGGGCCAGGGATTTGGAAAGCCCAGGTCTTTTTCAACAGTCAGTGGAAGCATTAATAACTTGTCTGCAAAGCACTGAACTATTTGCAGGAGTAACATAAGCCAGAACTGGAGGAAATTGAAATAGCATAAGCCACGATTTTAGGAAGCCCCCATCTACCTCTGAACCATTGAATTTATTTTTTTAATATAAATTTACTTATTATTTATTTATCTGTTTATTTATTTATTTTGGCTGCCTTGGGTCTTTTGTTGCTGTGCGCCGGCTTTCTCTAGTTGCGTCGAGCAGGGGCTACTCTTCGTTGCGGTGCGTGGGCTTCTCATTGCAGTGGCTTCTCTTGTTGCGGAGCACGGGCTCTAGGCACATGGGTTTCAGTAGTTGTGGCTCGCTGGCTCTAGAGCACAGGCTCAGTAGTTGTGGTGCACGGGCTTAGTTGCTCCGCAGCATGTGGGATCTTCCCGGACCAGGGCTGGAACCCGTGTCCCCTGCATTGGCAGGCGGATTCTTTACCACTGCGCTACCAAGGAAGCAAGCCCTGAACCACTGAATTTAATGATAGATGATTAGGTGGTTAGGTAAATGGGTAAATGGATATGAGAGAGGAAATTCCAATCATCTTTTTAATCTTTTCATTAGGAACCATTTTATATTAGGCCAAGATTTAAACTTGTTTAATAACAAAGGGAATTTTAAATAATAAATAACAATAAATATATTTGGTTAAAAAAAATTTTTAAGGCTCTATATGAAAAAAACAAGTCTTCTTCCCACTCCAGACCTCAGGGTCCCAGTTGTCACCAGGGTTAACAAGTCTTAGCATTTCTGGGGGTCTACTTCAGCTATATGTATGCATTATTTATGATTTTCAAAGTTCATCCAACTCTCACACCTTAAGACTTGTTAGGAAAGAGGGCTTATTCATCTGGTGGAAAAGATAATTTATTCTCATCTAGGAAAAAGAATCTAAAAATGCTAAGAGGAATTAAAAATAGAACCAATGAATATTCCTATTTTTAAAGAAAATGTGGAAACAAAGACGGAACTTGGGAAAGTCATCCTCAATAAAATACAGTGATGATCTAAGAAAATGAGAATGAGGCTAGGACAAAGAGGAAGAGGAAAAAGAAGAGAGACTAGAAATCAGAGGAGGAAGGAGAGCGATTAAACAGAATTCTAATTGTCAAATGTTATTTTGTTTTGTTTTGTCCTACAGGCAAATAAGAAAAGTCAGGGGAGGATAGTGTAGCCTTTAAACTGATCCCCATATACCAGGACTACTGAGCCAATTAGACAGTACTGCGGGGGCTTCCCTGGTGGCGCAGTGGTTGAGAGTCCGCCTGCCAATGCAGGGGACACGGGTTCATGCCCCGGTCCGGGAGGATCCCACATGCCGCGGAGCGGCTGGGCCCGTGAGCCATGGCCGCTGAGCCTGCGCGTCCGGAGCCTGTGCTCCGCAACGGGAGAGGCCACAACAGTGAGAGGCCCGCGTACCGCAAAAAAACAAACAATAAAAACCAAAATAAACAGTACTGCGTTGCGAGCAAGGAGGCAAATCAATGCCCCTTAAGGATTTAAGGGACATTTCTCAGGATTGGCAAATTAGACATCAGTCTGGGCTTAAGGCTCCTCAGGGGTAGACATGTGAGGGACTAGGACCTAAATTCTGGCTCCAGCCTGTGACCAGAGTGGACACTCAGCCTAGGACGGCAGCAGAGGGTGGTGTCTGGTGAGGAAATTCCTGCCCAAGGACATAGACTTGAATCTTGGAGGGGAGGGCCTTCTACTGAGAAGCTGCGTCAGTGGCAGCTATCAGAGGCAGTACTGATGAAAGAAGATGGAAGGAATGTCTTGGAAACAAGCTTTTGTTTTCTGAAGATGAATAAGGTTTTCGTGACCATCAGAGAATACTTGAGTGCTGAGTAGCCGGCACAGCGGTATGTGGAAAACTGCAAAACCCTAAATATGAACTTCCTTACCACTCAGTAGAATGCGAGTGTGGGAGCTTCCAGAAGGGACCATAGCCAGAGACTCCGTGACAGCAGGCACAGCCAGCAGCCAACCACCCGGAGCACGCATGCCAGGCTCCTTAGAGCCAACGTGGACTGGCCTGCTTGGCCCAATGGAGCTCTACACACTTCAGTTCCAACCACTGGTGCTGACAAAGGATGGAGAGGAAGAGAGGCGGCTGTTCATGCCGCAAATTGGACAGCACAGGACAGAAGGGACAGCTATAACACACTAACTAGGGCCCTCCCCACTAGAGCGGAAAAAAGAATTACACAGACCCCAACCTGCCCTGTAAGAAGAGGGGGCTGCAGAAGAGGCCCTCACCGAGCTGAATTTGGCCTTCCTTACCTCTCTCCAGGCGTAGCACCTCTCGGCTTCAATGAGTGTGTCCACGATGAGGCTGCAGTTGCTCCTGGCGGCCACGGCCAGGGCAGTCTTCCCTTGCTAAAATGTCAAAAATCAAAGAGTCAGGCAATGCGGCCTACTGGTTAGGAGCTCTCGCTTTGGAGCAAGGGGGCCTGGATTCAAATCCTGATCCTACTGCTTCCTTGCAGGGCAAATTTGGGCCAGTCCTCAGCTTCCCTAGGTCTCAATAACTACCCCTCTGAGTAGTGGTGAGGGGCAAGTGCGATAACTCGTATAGGGTCCTTAGGACTGTGTGTGGCACAGTCTAGGGCTGTGTGTGGTAATCGTCTAAGAGATGCTAGATATTGATAGTGTCAGGTGCTGTGTCAATGGGGCAGGGGGAAGGATTTGGGCTTAGGGGCCCAACACCAACAGGTAACGTTCTACACTTGCCCTATCAATGAGAACCCAAGCATTTCTCCAAGACCGGCAGTGGTCTCCCTGGCTCACTGCACTGTGAAGTCCTCAGCAAATAACGTAATCATACGTTTTTCTCCTCCAGAGTCTGACTCCGCCTGTGGCAGAGGCTTTAGTCAGTGTCCCATGCCCCACCCACCACAAATAACATTTTTCTTCTAAAAGAGACCTCTTGACTTTAGCTGGGCACTTGGCCACCCCGAACATTTCCTAGTCTCCCTTACCCTTGGGTATGTGAACTAAGTTCTGGCCAATGGTATGTAAATGGAAGCAGCACATGCAACTTCTGGGAAGTTTCTTTAAAAGAGATTTCAAAGTTTCCTCCTCCCCCAGGGGAATGCTGGCATGACGGTAGGAGCCTGAACAGCCACTTTAGATCAGGAAGCGAAAGCCATGTGTTGAGGAGGGCAGAGTAATAAAACAGAAAAGGGATGGATCTCATGCAGAATACAATCAATAATAGTAACACTACATAATACAGAATTCAGCTCACGGGCCTCCTATCCATAATTTTTTCCTATTATATCATACCACCTCTAACCAAAGATGAGGGGTTGGGGTTGGAATCTTAACCAAATGGAATGAGCAATAAAGGCTGTTCTAGACATAATCTGGAGCATGAATGGCCTGGCGCCCATATGGTACCTTATACAAGTTACAAATGACGTAACTTGGTCAAGATGGATATAGTTCAAAGCTACAGCATACAGCTTTGCAAGCAGTGTCCCCCAGATTTTGTGCAGAACACAAGCTATACATCTACACATTTTTCCCAAGCAAAAGATGGTGGTCCCTCATTTGTTTTCCAAATGACCCATGAAAAATCTGCTCAGGGATCCTGAAGATAATTTAAATGAATGGTCAGAAGTAACCTCGGAAGAAGTTCCAACCTCAGAAACCCATGTTTCTATGCTTAGAGATCCAGAAAATTATCCTGATAATTCTCTCACAACACTGAGTATTTGTGAAATGCAACTGCCACCAAGTCAAATGATTTGTCTGCTAGTCCCGGAACTGAGACCCAGGTGAGCCTGAAAATTAGAGCTGAAAGTAATCAGCGTCCAACCAAAAGAGACAGTAATGAAATTAGGAAGAACTGCATTTTGCAGGCATTTAGCAAGCCTCTAATTGTATGCTATACAAATTCTGGCTTCTAAAGCCATCTCAATCACCATAATTAGCCTATTTTGGGAAGGCAGCATTCTGGGAGCCAGAGGTTTCAAGCTCATAGGAAAACCTTCGCAGGGAGTATAGCTGGAGTAGAAATCCAAATACTTGTGCTGCTGAGGGCGGGTGGCCCTCGGAGAGCTTTGTGATGCCACAGGCTGAGAGGACAGGGAAAGTCAACTTTATACCAAAACTTGGCTCCTTTTTTTCCATCCAGAGCAGACCTTAATTCAGTCCTAGAAACAGTCACTTATCTTTGGTAAAAATTGTGGGAACAGGCAGAAAAGATAGTTTTTATTCATTAATTACATATGTCCTGGGTGCCAGAGAGGCACCAGACGCGATGAGAAAAGAGGGAGGAGGAGAAAGGAAATCTGGGAAATCAGACTGTGAGGCCCAGGAAACTGTGGCTTTTGTTCTGAAAACAGAATCAAGCTGTAGCACAGACGTGTTCACTGGAATATCCAGTCCACTTGCAGTGGGGGCCCAACATAAGTTCCCTGCCCAATGCTTTAGATTCTCCACTCACCAGACTGCCCTGGAGGTGTTAAGTGTTATTGACAAAGTAGAATAAAAGAAAGCACAGGAAGCTATTAACATTTAGCTACAAATGCTAAATGTTAATACTAAGGCCAAATGTTAACAGAAGTTAATGAGCCACTACTGGTGGAATTCCACCTAAGTGATGGAGATATGGGTGATGGTGTTTTCCTCCCCTATGCTTTTCTATGTTTTCCAAATTGTATTACTTTCATGATCAGAAAAAGAAAACTGATGGAGACAAGTAAAATAACATATCACTAATTCAGATCCCACAAACATGCAATGTGTGATTCTGAAATAGACTAGGGAGGACACAGGCTTGCCCTGGGAATGAGGGATGCACTGAGCTGATGACTAGTGAGGGCAAAGACCAGGAAGGAAAAACTGCAACTTCTGGAAGTGCTGGGCAGCCAAGTATCCAGTAGCCTTAGCTTTGAAGCTCAGCTCTGCTTCTTACAATGGACCCGATGTCATCAAATCTTCTCTTATAAACTGGGATAATTTCGTCTGCCTCACAAAGGAGATGGGAGGATTAAGCTAAGATGTGAATGAGTACCTAGCCAGGGGGGCCACACAGTGTCTTCTTCTACACCTTTCAGTAAAGCTGGAACCCCAACCCTGCCATGGCTGAGCCTGCGGAACTGCGTCACGTGAAAGAAACAAAGCTGTCTGTCTTTAAAAACACACCTACACAATGGCTTAAGGGTGCAAGCAACCCAAATGTCTATCCATGGATGATCAGATAAACAAAATGTGGCATATACATACAAGGGAGTAGTATTCAGCCTTAAAAAGGAAGAAAATTCTAACACATGCTGCAACTTGGTTGAGCCTTGAGGACACAGTCCCAAAAGGGAAAATACTGTACCATTCCACCTAGATGACATACCCAGAGTAGTCAAATTCATAGAGACAGGAAGTGGAATGGGGCTGAGGGAGGAGGAAATGAACGTTGCTGTTCATAGAGTTTCAGTTTTGCAAGATGAATGAGTTCTGGAGATTGGTTGTATAACAAAGTGAATATTCTTAACACTACAGAAATGGACATTTAAAAATGGTTATGGGAATTCCCTGGCAGTTCAGTGGTTAGGACTCCGAGCTTTCACTGACAAGGGTGCGGGTTCAATCCCTGGTTGGGGAACTAAGATCCCGCAAGCCACGCAGCACAGCCAAAAAAATTTTTTAAAAGTACGAAATGAATAAATTAAAGAAAAAAAATGGTCAAGATGGTACATTTTATATTGTGTGTATTTTACAACAATTAAAATTTTTTAAATAAATTTAAAAAACAAGTTTAGACGCATATAAATTTATTTATTGCAGTTCTGTTTATAATAGCAAAAGCTTAAGGACAACTTATATGCCCATCAGTTGAGAACTAAACAAATTATGATATATCCACACCACAGTCTATTATGTAGCTGTATAAAATAGAAGAAACTTTCCATGTACTTACACGGAATGATCTTTGCTTTATACTGATAAGGGAAAAAAGCTAAATGTAGGACAATATGTATAGGTATCCACAGTTGTGTATAAAGGATGGAGGAGTGGAATAAGAGTATAATATATTTATGTTTGCTGTTATATGCATAAAGAAATTCTGGCAAGAACAGGAGAAACTTACAATAATGGGTATGTATGGCAAGGATAGTATGAGAGCCAGACAAATAGGGACGTGGTAGATGGGAAATTTTTACTGTAAAACCTTTACTAAGTTTTAAATTCTTGAACCATGTAAATCTATCATCTTTTCAAAAAATAAATAATTTGAATTTTTTAAATGTATATTTTACTGTTGAGAGTAAAAATTCTTACCAACTTATCTCAATTAAAATTGGGATGTTACTATCAAGATACAAGGTCTCTCCAATTTGTGTCCATCTCACAATGGATGTGGTAATACTACCCCTCAAGGCTTACAGCCGGCAGGGAGGACTCAGCAAGCAGCTCAGCTAAACAGAGTGAAGCCCATGAACTCACTCTGTCAACAACCTTAGGTCACCGCCCACCTTCCGCAGGGTTTCCACCAGTTCCACACTTCCAAGATCAGCAGCTACATGCAAAGGAGCTTGTGACCTCTGACATGAGAAAGTTCAAAAATGTAATCCAAGCATGTTAAGGAGAGAAAAAACTTGCATAGTAAAAAGATAAAGAGAAAGCAAAGGTGTCCTACACAGGCGTAAGGGAAAATAGATAAGGTCACATATTTTTAAACAGGTACAGCAGACATTCATTGCAGTGTTATTTATAACAATGAAAAATTGAAAGGAAGTTACATGTTTAGTAAGGAAACTCATGAGATAAATTACGGTATATCCACATATTGGAATAGTAGGCAACCATCACAAATGATTTTTTAAAATGATTTCAATATGGGATACCTAGAGTAGTCAAGTTCATAGAGACAAAGTGAAATGGTGGTCTCCAGGAGAAGGGGGAGGAGGGAATGAGGAGTTATTGTTCAATGAGTATGGAGTTTCAGTCTGGGAAGATAAAGTTCTGGAGATCGATGGTGTGAGAGTTATGTACATTGTCAGTGTACTTAATGCCACTGAATTGTACACTTATATGGTTACAATGGTAAATTTTATGTTATGTTTATTTTGCCACAATAAAAAATAATTTCAGAGATTTTTAAAAATGAAAAATGCTTATGATACAACATTAAAAACCTTAGCAAAATAACACTATCTAGCTGAGCTCAATTTATAGAAAAAAATAGAGGGAAAGAAGGAAATGCATTGGTGATGTTAAGAATAATAATGTCTAGACAGAGGGATTAGAGCTTATTTTTATTGGCTTCTCAATGCTTTTCTCTATTTTGTAAGTTTCCTACATTATAGTGTATAAAGGAGTGCAAGACTTCTAATTTCTTTCTTGAATAACCACTTTCCCATGAAGAGGATAAGAATGCTTCAGAGAAATATATGAAATCACAAGAAAATCGCCCATCTTAACCTCCCACTGAAAGGAATGCTGATGTGAAGACAATTCTAAAATTTTAGCACAGAAAGGAACATTGGTTATAATCTAGCCCAACTCCTAAACCAGAGAGAGGAAGCAACTTCCCAAGGGTCACACAGCTGGGCAGTAGCATCTAGCCCAGGACTCTTGCTACTAGAGCATATGGCCAACCTGCTTGGGATGTTAACATAATTAATATCAACAAGCATTTACTGAAGACCCACTTTTAGGTGGCAATGTGCCCCTCTGGGGGCTCGTTATCCATGACATCAAACTTACACTGACAGACCTATCAAAAGTCTACACCAACATGGAACAGAGACACAAGTGTCATACATCAAATACCCATAAAATCTCCCTGTGGCAAAAATGCTAGAAGTCTAGAAGGCAGGAAATGCACCAAAATGTTAACAGAGTTCTCTTTCTTTGGGGGGATTATAAACAAATTGTAAGTTTTTAGCTTATTTATGTTTTCTTACTTTTATACGTTGTGTGTATTCCTGGTCTAACAAAAACCATAAATGATAAAGTCTACTTCTATAATTGGGTGGCAGCCTAGCAAGCCTCCTTCACTGGAGTGGATCTAGCCAATTCTGGTGAAGCCAGAATCACTCAGGTGCTCTGTCCATCTGTAGAGCAAAGACTCTGCCCATGAGGAAAGATGTGGGGCATTAACATAGCTGAATACATATGTATGTTCAATAATAAGAGAGATTTTCTTCCCCCAAACTTTTGGGATAGTAAAAGACCAGGGAGGAGGACGGTCTCTGCGGAAGGAAGGGACAGAAGGGGAGTTAAGTCCCAATTCAGCTCAGGGCACCAGGGACCTCACAGGCTGGAGTTGGAGACGACTGCAAAGATCTGAGTCAGTGCTCTGGTTTCACAGATGAGGAAACCGAGGATGACACAGTGGGTTAGGACACGCATGCCCACCGCACGTGGCTGCTCCCTCACCTGGGAAGGGGCAGCCAGGAAGGAGGGAGCAGTCCAGACGCTCATCTGTCCTCAGGACTCTGGCAAGGGCCCTCTCCCGAGAGTTTTCCTTCCCACTCCTGACCTCTGGAAGAGGGTAGCCCTTCCCAGAGCAGGCCCTGGCTCAGACAGCACCCACCCCCCATCCTTTTAATTCTTCCACCTCAGCATTTCCATTTCCTGCCAGTGATGGATGCCTTTTATGCGGCATTTGATTCTGCTCCAGTGGTCTGAATTCATGGTGATTTTTAAAAAAATTCCAGGAGGTCTCTTTTGCCTTTGGGCAAAAAGAAGATACATTTACTGTCTATAATATAGAAACAAAGCTTCCTTTCTTGTGGAGAAGGGCTCCCTGCCAATTACAACATTTCACACTGGGGGAGTAGCTGTTGATTTAAATTGCCACCGGCAATTTACCTCTGGGCTACTGTTTATCTATCAGAAGTACTGGGCCTGTTAAATGTGAACAGTTTAATAACGCATTGGCTGAATCCCAGTTGTGCGTTTGAAAAAGACAAAATATGTGTGTGCAAGTGGGAGTGGGGGTTTACAGAGGCAAAAGGATAAAAATATGAATGTGCATATTCTTCCCAGGAATCTTTAGAGCACCTTGGACTTGATCAAAACTACCCCTAAACACATGCTGAGTTGAAACAAGAAAATAGATTCTCTAGGTTCTGATTTGCCTGGCTTACCTGATTTAAGATGTCAATATCATGCTGTGCACTTAATAAGCTGTTTACCACTGTGATATGGTTGTTGATTAACAGCTAAATGAAGAGGGGACTCCTTAGGCTGCAGAAAGAAATGACATTTCAAATTCAAAAGATTCTGGCTTCATCAAACAGATCAAAAAGCGACTCATTTCATCAGACATTTCCTGATAATCTCCTGAATACTGGTACTGCCCAACATGGCTGCAGGCCCTTAATAAGTCTTCAGCAATCACTTCCACGCCAAGGCTGTATAGAAATCCCGCTCACCAGCAACCCACTTTCCCACTTCATTCATTCTAGAACTTGACACTGAAAACCTATTATGGGCCAGGCTCTTTTCAGGGTGTTAGGGGTTCAGTGGTGAACATGGCCCATCCTCAGGAATCTTTCATCTAGTAGGGAAAGCAGATACTGATTTTTTTTTAAGTCACAAAATAAATGTACAGCTACACGTTGTGATAATAAGTGCCTTGAAGGAAAAGTGCACAGCGGTAAGAGAGCACATGTGGGTGTGGGCCAAGGGCCAAACTTTCTGGAAGTCAGAAAAGGTTTCCCTGAAGAATTGACATTTGAGCTCAAATATGAAGGCTAAGAAAATATTAAATAGCTTAACTGCAGGACTTTCCAGAGGCTTCAAAGAGCTAAAGTGCAGTGGGAACAGCCACAAGGAAGCAACAGCATTCCCCTTCAGCATTCCCCGAGTTGCTTTGATCTTGGATTCTTTCTCCCTAGAGCATGTTGTGGGACTAATGCCCCACTCACCCAGGGGCACCGTCCGTGCTCAGCCCTCCCACCTATGTAGAGCCCAGCCATCGCATATTCACCAGGCCCTTGCAGCCTGCTCCCCTTTCCTCCTCCTTTGTGGCTAAGCCGCCTGTCTTCCAGCCATGCGCTCAGCCACCTCTACTACGGGCTTCTTACCAGCCCTGTCAGTCTCAGTGCCCACCTCCAGGGTCACACACACAACCTCCTGCTGCCTTTGCTCCCACCCAGCTGCCACTGGCCCAGGAGGCTCGAGAGAAAACACATCTCCGGGGGTAGAAAAGGCAGATGCAAGGAGGAAAAAAGGCGAGGAGAACACAGGTAAGGTGTGAGAGAGTGAGGTGAGGGGCATTTAGTGGGGAGGAGAGGGGCAGGGGTACAGGTGTGAGAGAGCAGGGGCAGAAGATGCAGTGAGACTGTGTGGACAACAGTAGTTGAGCTGAGAGGCAAAATGCGTGGAAAGAGGGAACACAGATGCTACAAGGTGGGTGGTGAGGACAGGGTGCACTGCTGCTCCAGCGGAGCAGATGGTGTTAATCAGCATCGCTGATGCACCTACAACACATTCTCCTAATGGTGCCCACTACTCACTTGCTCCCCCTACAGTTTATACTCGGAAACACCGGGCTAACAGCTTTTCATTCACCACCACCCTAGCAGTTAGGGCTTCTCTTCCCCACTTTATATATGAGGTGAAATCACTTCCGCGAGGCATCGGAGCTAGGAAGGAGCAGAGACAGGATTTGAACCCAGATCTTCCTGACTCCAGCAGCAGCACCAGGCTCCTTCCCAGGAAACAGGGGTAGACGGATGGAAGAGAGATGTAGTGAGTTAGCAAGGGATTCACCAGCACACAGAGGAGAAGGAAAGCAGGGGCAGGTGGAATGCTATGTCTGCGTATGTCAGACTGTCCAAGGGTGAGCAAGGGAAGTGGGAGACAGATGGGGCAGAGGGGCAGCAGGAGGGGAAAGCTTTCTGTGCAGACCTCTTCTGCTCAGGGAGGACCTTCTTTCTAGGGGCGCTAAGGATGAAAAAAGAGAACGTATCCCTCGTCCCAGGGACGTAAGCAGTGCCCTTCCTGCTGGGACCATTGGCCTTGCTGGGGCCCAATTCCTCCTGAGAAACAGGAAGCATCCTTGGATGGACCAGGCAAGGTCAGAACCAGTTCCCCTAATGCCATTCTCCAAAAGCTACCAGTCATGGGTTAAATCACGTCCCTCCTCTCCAGTTAATACAATAAATAGTAATGGCTAAGCAATATTAGAGAAAAGAATATTCTCACAGGAGAAATGAAAGTAGAGTGAAAAATAGGGGAATGTTTCCCCATCTAATTCCAGCGCAGAGGGCCTTTGTTAATTCTACCAAAGCCAATTCGAACTTCAGAAAACCTAAATCAATATAAATGACTGACTTTCAAAAGAAAAACAAGATCGGTCAGTGAAGCAGGAAAAATCATCATTCTCCTTCCTATTAACAGCAGTTTCATTATTTTCCCAGACTGATAAATTTAATACAAGACTGGCATCTCTAGATACATAAAAAAAATTAACTGCAGCAAATGTAAATATTTAAAACACAAAGATTTCATTTTGTTCCGGAACTTCAATGACTTTCTAAAATTCATCCCTTGGATTGTATTTCTTAAGATTAAGACTCCGTCTCCAGAAGAAGCCAGTCGGCCCTCCCAGAAAGAATTCCTCCTTTGTGATCACTCGTCTCCCCGCTCCAGCCCTCCATGCATCTGCAAGGAGCATCTCCCAGCACAGCCAGCCTCACAGAGCTGGGATCAAAGCCCATGTTATCATAACAGACTGACTCACTTCCACCTTCTGGTGCAGATCAACGTTCTCACTGAAAAGAAAGCTGACAAAGGATGCGTGGCTGTTCCGGGTTGCTCTCTGCAAAGCACTGATATCGAGCTGCACGAGACAGGTGGAGAGAGAAGGCACGGAGGGATTCCCATTAGAATCTAGCATGGTTTCTGGTGTTCATTCCATGGTAATCAATTAATACAATAAAATAGTATGCCTAGTTAAAAAAGAAAATTCAACGTGTTTCTGATCATTTGGGGGCGGGGGCTTTTGGTTGCTTCTAGGTATCTCCCATTTAAAAGAGACAAGAATCCTAGACAACACATGCCTCAGGCAAATATGAGCTAAAATCCTTCCCTTCTCCAGGAAGTACGTAGTGGACTAGGGCCAAGCCTTCTCTCTATACAACCTGCAAACCCCCTCCTTGAGCCAAAAGGGCTGAACTTGGTATTGGCCCCAGAAGTGCATCCACCCTCTCCCGCCCTGACCATTTACTAGCAACTCTCCCCTTTACAGGTACCACCTCAGCACTCAGCATGATTGCTGCCTATGTGCAGGTTCCCTCACAGCCCTTTCACTCAACTTCTTTAGCATCTCTCCTTCACTTAGTGCCCGTGCTAGAGGGCAAACTACTTAGGTCAGGGCCTCCTCCAAAAGGCCTTGCAATAAGACAAGGTCAGTGGATAGTTACTGACTGATCACAGTTGGTCCCCCAAATTCACGGGTTCTGCAACTGCAAATTCAACCAACTATGCATCAAAAATATTCAAAACAAAAAACATTCCAGAAAGTTCCAAAAAGCAAAACTTGAATTCGCTCATGTGCTGGCAACTATTTACATAACATTTACATTCTATTTACATAGAATTTACATTGTATTAGGTATTATAAGTAACCTAGAGATATGTAAAGTACATGGGAGGGGACTTCCCTGGTAGCTCAGGGGTTAAGAATCCACCTGCCAGTGCAGGGGCACGGGTTCGAGCCCTGGTCCGGGAAGACCCCACATGCCACGGAGCAACTAAGCTCATGCACCACAACTACTGAGCCTGAGCTCTAGAGCCTGAAAGCCACAACTACTGAGCCCGTGAGCCACAACTACTGAAGCCCGCACACCTAGAGCCCATGCTCCACAACAAGAGAAGCCACTGCAATGAGAGGCCTGCGAACCACAACAAAGAGTAGGCCCCGCTCGCCGCAACTAGAGATAGCCCGCGCCCAGCAATGAAGCCAAAAATAATAAGTAAAAAAAATTTTAAAATAAAGTACATGGGAGGCTGTGCATAGCTTACATGCTAATACTATGCATTTTATTTAAGAGACTTGAGCATCCTCGGATTTTGGTATCCCAGGGAGGGGGTGTCCTGTAATTGCAGGATTGCTGCAAAGTATTTTCAGGTCCTCAGAGTAAAGAGGCTGTAGGTTAGTATGTTTTCCTAAAATGGCGGCATAAGTATGTCCCATCCAATCTGCTCTTCTGCAATGTGACCCTGCCACTCCCCACCAAGGAGTGGGGTTTATTTCTTCACCTCCTTGAATCTGGGTAGACCCTGTCACTGCTTTGGCCAACAGAATATGGCAGAGGTGACAGTGTGCTAGTTCCAGGTGTGACCCTTAACTGGCCTGGCAGCTTCTGCTCCCTACATCATGGAAGCCAGCTGCCATGCTATGAGAAGGCAATACAGATGCCGCACGTTGGTGCTCTTGTCAAGAGGCCCAGCTGATAGCCAACCTCAACTGCCAGGCATGTGAGTGAGCCACTGTGGACATCCTCCTCAGGTAAGTCTGCAAACGACTGAAGCCCTGGCCAAAACTGACTGCAACCACATACCCGACCCAATGTAAGAATCTCCCAGCTGAGCTCAGTCAACCCTCAGAGCCAGGAAAGATAACAGTGCATTGTTCTAAGCCACTGTGCTCTAGGTTGGTTTGTTATGAAGTAATAGATAAGTGGTATAAATACTCACAGGAATGATACACGCTCTGACCAACTGGAGTCTAGCTTGAGCTGATACTAAATGCCTATATGACCTTGAATAAATGGCCTCTCAAGGATGGGCCTCTATGTCTTCCTCTGTAAAAATGACATAACCACCTATATTATTAGTTTTCTATTGCTGCTAATAACAAATTACCACAAACTTAGTGCCTTAAACAATACAAATGTATTATCTTAGAGCTCTGGAGGTCAGAAGTCTAAAATGAGTCTCACTGGGTGAAAATAAAGGCCTTTCTGGAGGCTTTCAGGAGAATCCATTTCTTTACCTTTTTCAGTTTGTAGCAACCACCCACATTCCTTGGCTTGCAGCCCCCTTCCTCCACCTTCAAAGTCAGCAGTGGTGTGCTGAGTCCTTCTCACAGTTGCATCCCTCTGACCTCCCTGCCGGCCTCCTCCTTCCTTTTTAAAGGACCCTGGTGATTACATTAGGCTCACCTGGATAATCTCATTGTAAGGTCAGATGATGAGCAACCTTAATTCCATCTGCAAAGCAACCTTAATTCCCCTTTGTCATGTAACCTCACATACTCACAGGTTCCAAGGGTCATAATGTGGACATCTTTGGGGGCCATTATTCTGCCTGCCACACCATCCTACCTCTTTCTCTCAAACCAAAGCAACACTTGGAAAATAAATGAGCTAGTAAATGTGTACAATAATCACAAGTATCATCTTATTCATTCCACAAAAAATTATTGAGCACTTATTACGTGTCAGCCCCCATGTTAGACCGCAGGGGCTATGACTAAACCGACAAGATCTCTGACGTTATGTTCAGTAGGGGTGGACAGTTGATTGGTAGATCAGTAGATCAGTAGATTTAGAACCCATTTATTAGGTTCTAGACATTATTAGAAGAATAACATCAGCTAGTGACAATGAGAATGCTACAATGAGAAGTAAAACAGCATGAGTGGATGGTTTCTTTCCAGTGAGTGATCAAGAAAAGCTTCTTGGATAGGGTGACGTCTAGACTGAGATCAGAATGGAAAGATCTGATGCAGAAACAGGCTTGTGAAGAGCCCAAAGCCAGGAGCCCCATAGTGGGAAGAGCTATAGGAGTCTGTGGCATTTTATCCATGAGGCACAACAGGCACAGTGTGTAGGGCCTACAGACTTTTTAAGAGCTAAAGAAATATTTGAAATCTTAAAAAAAAAGGTTGGAATTCCCTGCTGGCGCAGTGGGTAAGAATCCGCCTGCCAATGCAGGGGACACGGGTTCGAGCCCTGGTCTGGGAAGATCCCACATGCCAGGGAGCAACTAAGCCCGTGCGCCACTACTACTGAACCTGCTGCGCTCAAGAGCCCGCGAGCCACAACTAC
The DNA here is from genome assembly GCF_005190385.1 of Monodon monoceros. Lineage (NCBI taxonomy): Eukaryota > Metazoa > Chordata > Mammalia > Artiodactyla > Monodontidae > Monodon > Monodon monoceros. Next base: position 59,862,394 of record NW_021703768.1, on the reverse strand, counting down.
TGAGCCCATGCACCACAACTACTGAAGCCCACACGCCTAGAGCCCGTGCTCCGCAACAAGAGAATCCACCGCAATGAGAAGCCCGTGCACCACAATGAAGAGCAGCCCCGGCTCGCGGCAACTAGAGAAAGCCCTCGCGCAGCAACGAAGACCCAACGCGGCCAAAAATAAATAAATAAAGTAAAATAATTTTTTTTTAAAGTCATGCCATTCTTTATTTAAAAAAAAAAAGTTGGTCCCAAGATACCAAAAGAAAAGCACAAAACTGAAGTGAATATTTAATTGACATGTTCATACTTCATTGATTGCTAAATGTAATCTTCATAAGGTATTCATTACACTGTAAACAATTTGTAGGTTAAATTTTTTCACCTCCCTCGAATTCTCAGGTCTGCACAGAGTTCTAAGAAATCAGAGTCAATCATAAATTAAGGCAGTTTATCGTATCCAAATGATTCTAAATGCACAAATAAAAAAGCCTTTAAAAAATAATTTACAGCAAAAGAAAAGATATTTAATGTGGAATGCAGGGGCATTTAAAGTTATTTGATAAGATGTGAGGATAGGGCCTCCAGAAATATGGAATTCTTAGGGTCTACAGAAAGTCTTCACTGGACCCAGGGTAGCTAGGCAGCCTCTCCACCCAGTCCCAATGGAGGCGGTCTCCATAGGCAGCTAAATCCACAATCTCTCCCCACTACCCTCCTCAGAAATGACTCGACCTTTACCCCCTCCCCTTAGCTGGGTGGGTGCAAAGCAAGCTCCTGGAGAACAAGACTAACTAATGTCAGCGGGTGAAGCATTTCCAAGATCAAACACAGTAATCACCTACAGATGTGAAAGCAAAATGAGCCTCACACAATCCTGGTGTGTATCCTTGCTTCTGGCTTCTGGCTTCCTGCTTCCTGCTGCTTGTTTCCCCTGGGGCCTTTACTGGACTGGGCGGAGACAGGTGTGGACAGCAGCGGGGGGGGGGGGGGGGGGGGGGGGGGGCGGGGCGCTGAGGCTATTGATCCAGGAAGTGTGCTAATGAACTCCGGGGAAAACCCAAGATAATGTAAAAGATGTAAAACTGACTTAGGACAATTTCCAGGCTGTCTGGATGAGGCCAAGGCCATAAGGATATGGACAACGTGGAGCCTACAGTCCTGGCAGGGTGGGGAGAATGCGAGCATGTGAAAGCCATTACAAAGCAAAACCTTCAGAGCGCCAAAGAATTAAGTACAGAAGGGAGGGAGGCACAGAGCAGCGAGGCGAGCCAAAAGGAGTGATCCCAGGAGGATCTTGCTAATAAGGGAGGCCTTTCCAGGGAGGCTGCAGACTGGGGGCAGAGGGGCACCTGGGCATGACAGAAAAACAGCACCACTCTCCATATTCTGAATGTTTCCTGGGCCCCGTGAATTCTTAACTCTGGGCTCATTTATCGCATGAAAAACCTTGCAACGTCAGTGGGAATCACCTCACCCTACATATTCCACTCTCCCTTGCAATCTTGTCTATGTATATATAATTTTATATAGTGAGGGACTTCCCTGGCAGTCCAGTGGTTAGGGCTCGGTGCTTTCACTGCCATGGGCCTCGGTTCCATCCCTGGTCAGGGAGCTAAGATCCCACAAGCTGCTCAGTGTGGCCAAAAAAAATTTTAAATAAAAAAAAATTAAAAATAAATGAAGATCAGTGTCAAAGGATCTCAGCACCAAAGTGTTTTGTATTTTGTACCTAGAAGAAGGCATCATCCTGTCTTCTTCAGGCTCCAGAGTGAGCACACGATTTTCTTTTTCAGCACCTACTGTGTATAAGCCAGGTACTACTTGTTTCTATGAAGAAAACAAAGTAGAATAAAAGTGCCTGTTTGAGAAGCAACAACTATGTGCTACTTTTGCCCTGTTTTCAATTATTCTCCAAATAAATTATTCCCCAAATAAACAGGAAGAATGGTATTGTTTTTGAGGAAACGTTAATAGGGGAATGTCAGAGGTAAGTCATTAATTCTTACCACAAAGTAAGCAAAGTATTAATACAATCGGCCTTCCAAATCCCCCTGCCCCCCACAGTTGGATGGATAACCACGGATAAGGACTGTATTATACCATTTTACATAAGGAACTGGAGCATCCATAGATTTTGGTACCCCTAGGCAGGTCTTAGAACCAGTCCCCCGCGGATACGAGGGACAACTGTATTAATTCTACAAAAGCCCAGTGAATGGGTCAGTGCAGGGCCAGATTACCCAAAGAACATTCTGAGTCTCCCTCCCTGTGTGAGTAAGTAGACATGGAGCACATACTTTACTTGGAATGTTGATATCACTTCCTGATGCCAGTAGCACTTTGCTGCATTCTTCATGACCTCCTTCAACAGCTAAGAAGAATGGCGTTTTGCCATTCTAACAAACCGAAAAAAAGTTAAAATGAATTGCCCCTTGGCATGGAATGAAATTACTTGAGAAACAGCATGCTTTCTCTATCTCTTGTGCATTACTCTTAATAGATAGCGTTTATTGAGCATCTATGTGCCAACTTATACTGCCAAGACTATATGCTTTGGCACAGTTCAACTGCACAACGAGGTCAGGGTTATTATCCCCACTTTACACATAAGGAAACTAAGCCTCAGTTGAAAAGTGGCAAAGCTAGGATGCAAGTCTAGCTCTTTGGCTCCAAAGCCTGCATTCTTCACTACTCTGTTATGCTGCCTCCTTTTCTCACCTTCCCTCCATCATTCATACTCTCGATCTTCATTAATCTAACAAACAGTTATTAGACACCTGCTGTTTGTCAGACAGTAGTAGGCACTGGGATTGGGAAGACAACTAGAATCCAGACCCTGTCTACAAGAAGGTAACAGCTTGTTAAGAAAGATAATCATGGAAATGAGGAACTAAAATGCAGTATGAAATACAAAAATAGAAGCACATTTGTACCAAGTACAGTTTTAACCTTTAAAACTGATTTAAAATATTGCATGTCATTTAAAAAAATGTAATACCCTACCTTAGTAATTAAGGTTCCTGAAACTCATTATGATAAACACTAGTAGGACAAAGTGAGTTTAGCTTAGGCCACAACATAGAAAAGAAGGAACTGGTCTCACACAATAGCTACTTGGATACTTCCCCCTCCTCATGCAGATTCTTTCCTAAAAATATTGGGAAGAAATGCAGAATTCCTTCCCCATGTCCTAACCATTCTCCACCTTGGACATTATTCTGCCTAACAGCTAGGATAAGTTCAGACAATTTTACTTGTAGCTAATTAGGTACAAACAATCATGTTAACAGGGACAAAAGAGCATGGAACCAATGTTCCTATCCCACCGAGATGGAAAAACTGTATCCCAGCAGCTTCCCCTGAGAGCCTGGGACAGCCATCTGTTAGAGAGGAATTTCTTTTCATAATCTGCCTTCTCCTTTTCCAGGAAAAGAGATGCCAAAAGGCAAACCCCAGTGGAAAAATATTTGCAAAAATTGTGAAGGAAAGAATTCATGTCTTTAATATATCAAGAGCCTAATAAACATTTATATCTTTGACCCAGGTATCCTACCTCTAAGAATATACCCAAAGGAAATAATGAGGAATACAGACTAAAGTTTGTATACAAAGAGGTTCATGACAGCATTACTTTAATAGTAAAGAAAAACTGAACAAAACCTAAATGTCAGGGGCTTCCCTGGTGGCACAGTGGTTGAGAGTCTGCCTGCCAATGCAGGGGACACGGGTTCGAGCCCTGGTCTGGGAAGATCCCACATGCCACGGAGCAACTGGGCCCGTGAGCCACAACTACTGAGCCTGCGCGTCTGGAGCCTGTGCTCCACAACAAGAGAGGCCGAGGTAGTGAGAGGCCCATGCACCGCGATGAAGAGTGGCCCCCGCTCGCCGCAACTAGAGAAAGCCCTCGCACAGAAACAAAGACCCAACACAGCCAAAATTAAATAAATAAATAAATAAATTTATTAAAAAAAAAAAAAAGATAAAAAAACACCTAAATGTCCAAGAGCTAAAGAACAGTTAAATGAATTTTGGGCAGGCACTAAAAATATACATGCATAGGAACACAAAGAAAACTGGAAGGAAATTACATCAGATATTTACAAGATAATCCTTTCAGTGTAGAGAAAAATATGAAAATTGCTATTTATGTTTATTTTTATCTCAATCTTTAAAATTTATATTTCTGGCATATGTTTTATAATATATTAATTTAATTATAAATGTACATGTGATTAGGTGCATGCTCAAACTTTCTTTACTGGTATGAGTTTGCTACCCAGAATGTTTGGAGACCACTGTTCTAGAGCCTAGTCCCATGAGCCTAGTCCAACTGGTCAGGCAACAGCCTATGTCAGGAAACAGAGGCAGCCCAAGACTGTATGTACCTTATGGGCTTCATCCAAAAGGCTAATATTATCACTAGATACTTCACTTTGTGCAAATAAAACCCATCACAATCTACAATTACAGTTTGTTGGACTTTATGACTTTTCCTCAATGTGCCCCAACGCGAAAATAACTAAAAGGTAGATGAAATCCAAGTGCACACATTCCAGTGGTAAAGTATTAAAGCAAAACAGGGCAAGCACAACTAAGACTTTAAATTAAATCCTATGACTATAGGACTGGATCTCTATATTGACTTGTGAAGGCCAATCATGGCTAAGATGTATCCTAGGTGAATCATGTTCTTTTTGAGTTTCTCACATTCATAACTCTTATTCAAGAAGACCAAATTCCTAGGATCTTCTTTAAGTTAAACTAGTTCAACCTGATCATCACTCCGTCAGATGGCCACACACATAAAAGTAAACAAATCAAGGCTCTACTTTTGTCCATGATCCTCAGCTGAAAGCCTGGCTTACATTCTCCTAGGAACTGGAAGAGAGAAAAAGGAGGATAATAACAATATGTACCACTGATACCGATGATAACCAAGATCCCACTTACTGCACCCAGATAACACCGGTGATGACACCGGATACCACTTGTTGCACACTTACCATGTGCCAGGCACCATTCCTTGAACTAAGTGTGTGACACAGCCTTTCATTTGAAACCTCACTAAGGCCTTATGAGGCTATTTGACAGATGAGGAAGCTAAGGCTGAGAGGGGCCAAGTAACGTGCCCAAAATCATCTAGCTGGGGTGATGGAGCCAGGATCAGACCCAGGCAGTCAGAGCCCTGCTTTTAATCACAGTCCAGGGATGCATGTGACCAGGCTGATTATGCTTCTCTGGTCCAAGGGGAATACTGACTTTTCCCAGGCCTCACACACGTCCACTTTCACAGCCTTCAGTTTTCACTTTGTTGCCCACAGTTGCTATTTTTATGACCATACACCACCAACTCTAAGTCACATCCTGTTTCTCATGTTAACATATCTGAGATCAGGATGCACCTCACAATCTCAGTGAACCGGGCAGCAGACATGATATAGCTGTCATGGCTTGTGATTTGCATTAAATCAGAATGGGTGTCAGTGGCTTAGAAGAAAATCTCAGAATCTATAGCAGGGCACCTTTTGAAGAAACACTGCATCACAAACGTCTTTGAAGGCACAAAAGACAATATTTTGTCTGGAAAAGCAAGGACATCAAGACTCTGAGTGAGAAAGTGATTTAGAAGAATTCGACTCAATGTATGAAGTATAGGAACACTTAACCAAGCTCCCTTGCTTATTTCGTCCTTTGTATGTATATGATTTTTAAAAATCTAAGATAAAAGTCTAAAAACTCAATAATACAAAATATTCTAAATGACAAGAGAGTTTTTTGTGTCACAGTTCAATTGGCAGCATTATTTTTTCTTAATGTTACATGAAATAATGACGTGCCTTACAATCAATGGTGTCTTAAAGTAAATGATTATATCACTTCTTAAAGTAGCTCTCAGGGGAGCTGCCAAGTTAGAATTCGTCAGAATATTAAACTATGAAGTCCAACAGGACTCCACTCACGTGAGTCTCCAAACAGCCAGCCTCAAAGGCATTGAGCCAGAGGTTAAAAAGTGACCACCCAGAGCAGATGACTCACAAGGGGTTTACAAGAACCCCAGGCCCAGTTTCTAACTCCCTGCTGCCCTCCACCTGAATATACCCCCTCCCCACTCCGGTGCCTCAGAGTGAACCCTCCGAAACCCTTACTACTCACCATGCATCACCCCCTCCCCCCCTGTACCCCACAGCTCAGGGATGGGCACCCCACCCTCCTGGAAGTCCAAGCCAGACAGCTAGGGGCCAGAAAGTCTGCCCTCTCCGTATCCCCTGGTAACAAATCCTGTGGCCTCTGTCTCCTCCTACCACCTCGTCCTGCTTGCTGCCAGTGAGAGCCTCGGTGAGAGGCTTTCTGTAGCTCTTGCTTCAGCCACTTCTGCAGTCACCTGACAGGGACTCCCCACCTCCTGCCTCTCCAGGAACCAACACCCCCTTCAAACCACGGTGACGGTTACCCGCCTACACCCAGGATGGATCCCATCCCTTGTCTGCTGCTTAAAACCTTCCAAGGTCTCTGCTGCCAATAGGTCAGAATCACCCCTCCTCCTGTTGAGCACAGCCTTTCATGGTCTCTCTGCCTTGGCCCACTTGGCATCCACCTTTCCCAGCCCACCCATCCTCAATTTCTGCTACCCTGAACTTGTCATTCCCAGGACACACCATGCTCTTTCATGCCTTGGTTCCTTTACAAACGGGCTCTTCCCTCTGTCTGAAATACTCTACCCTTGTGCCCTCCTCCAATCTCCTCGTACCACTGTCCATTCAAATGCTCAGACCCACATAACATACCACCTCCTCTGTGAAGCCTGTGATATTTCTGAAACAGATTTTCCTTTGTGCTCCCACAGCACACTGTATATACATCTATTACCGCATTTAGCCCGATATATTATTTTTTGTATGCTCTTCTTGCCCTGTAGGCTTCTAGAATAAGAAAACATACTCTACCTAGCATAGAGCACATATTAAAATTTTTTTTTTTTTTTTTTTGGTGAATAAGTGAATGGTTTAACAAATGAACCTCCATGAGTTACTTTAGCCTGTTAAAGCTGTGGATAGAGTAGTGGCCATGTTTTCCACAGTTTTAAGTGAAATTCATACTTTCAAAGTGTTAAATGAAAATAAATAGCTGTTTGAACGAGAAGGGAAAAAATCCATCCATGTTCCTTGCTCTACCTTTGCTGCTAATTTGCTAGCAAAAGTGGGACAATAAAAGTAATTTTATATAACCTTGAGAAGGCAAACTGGTGAAAGATTTCTGGGAGGTAGTTTTAAAATGTGCAGAACTGTCTGACCCACAATTTCACATCTAGGAATTTCTCCTAAGGAAAGTATCAAAGATATGCACACAGACATGGATGCCCTCCCAGTGTTTCCCTCCCTGGTCAGGTGGGGCTGAGCCTCCCGCAGACCTCAGTGGAAGAAAAGAGCAACTGGAGTTGACAGTAGAAAATTCCATGTAGTCCATTGATTTCACAGACATTTATGGAGCAAAACTGGCAATCTGGATGGTCCACTGAAAAAGTGGGTTGATTTCACCTGGATATTCGATGATTCTCTCTGACTGTAGTAACAACTGAACAACTCTACTGCTCACCAAAATGCCATCACCAAATCTACACCTCAACTGTCACTCCCCTTTCTCTGGTACTCAGCAAAGAAATAAAAGTCCATCTCACCTTGTCCTTTTCTGAAGTATGCAGATTAAGGAAGATAAGTTTTTCTATCATTTCAATGTGGCCCCGCTCTGCCGCCAAAAGAAATGGTTTTCTTCCTTTCTGAAAGTCAATCATGAACTTCAGTGTTCATCATACACTTACTGAGCCGGCAAGGCAACCAACAAAGTGGGCAGCAGCTTGAGGGGAGGGGATGGCGAGGAGGCCAAGGTGGTGATTCTGGTCACAGCATTCTGGGGCCTTCCTAGGGGAGGGTGATAACAATCCCTCTCACTTCAAACCAGATCCATTTCTGAGTTGTTGCCCCAAACTGTGGGAACTCCGCATTAGCACAGAATCATTTTTATGGGGGTAGAGAAGTACTGTTTGGAAACGGTCTTCCCAAGCACCTGGGGAGATGCCACCCCACAATCAGACAATGAGATTCCCTTTCAAATGTAACAATTTCACCAACTTTCTGCATTTATTGAATAGTTCTTTCACTCGACTATTTATTGAGAAGCTGATTTTGTGCCAGACCCCATCTGAGTCACCTGCGTATTGCTCAGTAAGCCTTGCCTTACTGATAAAAATGTTCCAAGCAGAAATTGTCCAGGGTTTAATATTTACGTGACTCATTCAGACATGACATGTGTCAACTGCTTCTCTTTAGGCTCTCCTTGCTTGCTCATACATTTACCTCTAACGTTCACCAAGAATCAACGGGAAAACTCTTGAGAATAGGTCAATATGAAATGGGATGGAGAAATTAGGAATTATCCAGAGAATATAGCTTAAGAGGGATGTTTAGGTGTGATTTGTTGGGGAGGAAGGTTCAAGTGCAGAATCTTCTGATTATGGCAATTTCTCCAATTTTTCACATTGCAAAGGGAGACTGCATTTTCAACCGCCAAAATGTCATCGAGAACAATGAAATACCCATAAAAAACTCAGTTTTCTAACCTGAGATATTTAAAAGCAGGAAAAGAAGTTGGGGTGGCAAAATAGCAGAAGTATTTTCTTCGACTAAAGAAAACATTCACAGATTGGCTTGATACGTTATTAACTAAAAGCTTAGCAAGATGTTTGAAATGTGAAAAGCAAGATACAAGACTCTTTATCAAAAGGTTCCTGAATCTAGACTGTTATCTGATCTCCTGCTAATGCAAGATAATAAAAAGATAATGGAGTCTGTCATACAGAGTGAAGTAAGTCAGAAAGAGAAAGACAAATACCGTATGCTAACACATATATATGGAATTTAAGAAAAAAAATGGCATGAAGAACCTAGGGGTAAGACAGGAATAAAGACACAAACCTACTGGAGAATGGACTTGAGGATACGGGGAGGGGGAAGGGTAAGCTGTGACAAAGCGCGAGAGAGGCGTGGACATATATACACTACCAAGCGTAAGGTAGATAGCTAGTGGGAAGCAGCCGCATAGCACAGGGAGATCAGCTCAGTGCTTTGTGACCACCTAGAGGCGTGGGATAGGGAGGGTGGGAGGGAGGGAGACACAAGAGGGAAGAGTTATGGGGACATATGTATATGTATAACTGATTCACTTTGTTATAAAGCAGAAACTGACACACCATTGTAAAGCAATTATACTCTAATAAACATGTAAAAAAAAAAAAAAGATAATGGTCACTGTTAACTTGAGATAGCAGCTCATGATTCTCCGACAACTTAAAGAGAAAGGAAGGAAAAGTGCTAAAATAATCAACGGCCAAAAAAAAAGTGTGTATAGATCAGCCCTCCAGGGCTCTGCCCTCATGCATGTAGGGAGGCCGGAGAAACAAACTGGCACCAAAAATTCACCTCATTTACATTCTTGAGCCAGATATGTGGTCAATTAGACCTACATCCTCAGCCCTTCAGAGTTTGAAATCCTGACTCATCATCAATGGTTCTCATCGAATCACTAAGGAAGGGCAAAGGGAAGAGGCAAACTGCTTGGGGCCTCCGTTTGCTGCTTGTGAGATTAAACCCCTAACTGCAGATCAAGATCTAGTCTTGAGCCATGAACAGCTCTTGGGAAATGACAGAGACAAAATTACTGTGTCTGGCTTATACAAATATCTGCTAATACTGACAACAGATAAAGGTCCATATAAACAAATCACAAAAAGGAGGATGGGAAACACTGATGATATACTAGATGAAAACATTCAGTCACACATCCTTATAAATCAGTCACTTGTTTACTGAACAATTATTAAGCACCTATGTATATGTCAGATACTGTGCTAAGCAAGAGTGGCCAAGATAAAAAATATGGCACCCCGACGTTAAGAAGCTCAGAGTCTGTTAGGGAAGACGAACACACATACGAGTGACCATAATGAAATGCAGGACCTGAGCTGGCGATCTGTGGGAGTACAGAACTCAGTGTGAGTGTGTGTTTGTGGCTGGGGAGCAGGTGACATGAAACGGGGGGAGACGGCCTTTAAAGGTTGCTAATGCCCTGGAACGGCAGGAAAGAGCACTGGTGACCTGTTTCCTGTCCCCATCTTTTCCACTGGAGAACAGCCCCTGTGCCCCACCTTTGTGGAGCTGTTCATTATAGCTCCTGCCTCTTCTACCATTTACCCCTTGGTCAGAGTGTTTGGTTCAGGATGGTCACGTGCCAAGCCACAGGCCAATCAGAGTCACCTGTGAGCTTTCATATATAAAACTTGAGGCTGCTAGTAGCCATCTTTCCCACCATGTGGAGAGTAAACCTATCAATAATGCCAACAGAGACAGCCAAGAGTTGGGAGGAAAAAAAAGAGCTGGATCCAGCCATGCCTGAAGCCAGCCAGATACACCCTCAAACTCTTTAGTTAGGAGTTAATAAACTACCTTTAATGTTTATTCTAGATTAAACTGGATTTCTGTCACTCATAACAAAAAGAATTCTAACTAATACATATTTAGCCGTCTGGGGACACACACTACTGGAAGTATCAGGAGTCTGTTCAACTTTAAAATGGCCTTACTCTTTTATCCTTGGTTGCTACAAAGTCTTGCATTTCTGCATGCCTATACAGAGTGACAAAGGACCCATCCACAAAGAAAGCCTAGTCTGGTAAGAAATGGGAGGTTATCAAAAACAAAACATTTTTCCTCACCAAGAAAACAGCTATTACTTTAAACTTTGTATGCCCTTTAAAAAATGTTACCATCAAGAAAAAAAGTGAAAGCCAAATTACACAAAATAAGAACATTTAAAGTAGTCTCTATCTTATAAATATATCAAAAGGTAGCATGAAGAAAGATGAGGTGACAGTAAAATGAGATACAAATCTTTTCTCCCATCTCTAGTATAAGTTATTAGGCAAAATAACAAGAATTTCAAAAATGTGGGTTTTAAAAAAATATATAGTTTCTTATGTCTTATTTCATTTTTTAACCACCCAACCCTTTTAAATTACACTCAAGTGGGCCTCTATCCAGTGCAGCCTCGGAGAACTGAGACTGCCCTCACTTGGAAGGCAGGGAGATTTTCCAGCCTGGAGGACTATGGAGCCTGGTGTCAGGGCCTCAAGCTTCAAGCCCCACACAAACCACAACAACTTCCCAGCTCAGGAAGGGATCCTGAATCCCTTTCTTAATTAACAAAAATAAGGAGGGTCCAGAATTCCTGTTCCTTTTTCCCTTATAACTTAATGTGCATTTAACCTAATACGTCTTAATTCAATGCATTTAAATTGTTTGCACGTGAATAAGCCTGAGGAGTTGCAATTATTCATTAGAAATTATTTTTCATTTTTAAGTTTACTGCCAGGGTTATTTGACAAGGTACCAAGTTCGGTAAATGTTTCACAAACAGCCATTAAATGTGCACCTTAAGTCCAACCTGGCCATCCCTTCCCACAGGGATCCCAGAGAGGGTGCCCTGGAGAGCCTCTGAGGAGAGGAGGCCAGTGGAATCCAGCATGAAGCCCCCCGGTGCCTCCTGGGCATGTCTACACACCCAAGACATTTCCCTTCACCCTGCGATCAGGAATCCACAGCAGAACCCTAGTTGAAGGGGAAAAGCAGCAGGGCCTTGAATAACTAGAGATTTGAGAGAGGACGAGAACATTGCCATGGGTAAAAAGTGCTGAAAGAGCAGTGTGTTGCATATGAAGGCATGGAACTGGTGTGAAGGGGAGCTGCTAGGTCAGTTCTCCCCAGATGGGAGTCAATAGGTTGGATGAAATCCAAGGCTGTTAGATGTGGGCCTCAGGTCCACATAGGAAACTGTCTTCTCAAATCCCTTCATGACTATTATCCCCAGTCCTCCAAAAAAAGGATGCTTCTTTGCATTTGGACCTCTAGAGACTGCATATAGAGGTTCCTTTAAACCAGTGGAAGTTCCCCGATGTATGCAGCTGAAACCAACCTAATGTCGTACCACCAAACTTTATAAACATTCAACAGATACATGAGTGGCCTCTGAGGCCATTCCCTTCTGTGTCCCTTCCTCTCCAAACATTTTAGTCTGAGTATTTATTTTTGATCACTAGGTGGGAGTTTACATGTAGATTCTAAATATCTAGACTGCTTCACCTATGACTTCTCCTGGCTGCTCTAATCTCTCTCCCCTGGAGAGGCCACATGATTTCTAGAGCTACGGAGTTGGGAGAAACTTCAGTATACTCCAGTGTCCTCCATCTCTCCCATCTCACCCAATCTCTTCCAGGCCTAGTTAAATCCATTTTGTTAATAAAGACCTCCTCCCTATAAGGCTTTCCTTGTTAGCTTTTGGAGTTCCCTTTAGGCTAATGAGAAAGATTACTAACACTGGGCAGGTATAAAGGCTCTCCATCACCTTCTGTGGATAAGAAACTAAGGAAGAAGGCCCACTGTGAAGGCGGAGCAGTCTTTTCTATACAGTGCATTTCATGAGCTCCACAGTATCTTTAAGCAAATACAGATGGAAAACCCAACGCTGAATTAATTGACCCTGAGCTCCTGATCCTACTGGCTTTTGCCAGTATCCTTGACCTCACTCACAGATCTCAGAAAAAGGACAGACTTCTGTGTTTTTATTGGATTAATCCAGGTTTCTTTAGGACTAAAATTGGACTCAGAGATTCTTCTCTCCCTAGATGACCCAGTGAACTCATTATTTGCTCATTCCTCATATGTCTCTCCACCAATCTTAATTTTAGGTCCTCTTAGCTTCACATCTACCTGGCTCTGCACAGTCCGCTACCAGGACTCTTCAGCCTTTTCCCCAACAAATAGTCAGAGTTGGAGGAAGAGGAGTGGAAGAGGACAAGCCCAGAGCCTGCTGAAGAGATAATGGCCAGCAGAAGCTCCAGAAGTGGGGAAGGTTCCCCACAAACTGCTTTGGTCTTTGAGCCCCTTCAGCTTGCCTGATCCTCCCCACACACAGCCGTCTCCCGTGAAAGCATCCAGAGCCGAATGAAACAGAAGACAGTCCTGTTCTCACACAAAACAGGCCCTAAGGGACTTCCCTGGTGGCGCAGTGGTTAGGAGTCCGCCTGCCGATGCAGGGGACACGGGTTCGTGCCCCAGTCCAGGAGGATCCCACGTGCCACGGAGCAGCTGGGCCCGTGAGCCACGGCCGCTGAGCCTGCGCCTCCGGAGCCTGTGCTCCGCAACCGGAGAGGCCACAACAGTGAGAGGCCCGCGTACCGCAAAAACAGGTCCTGATAAACAAAAAGGTCCTACTGTATAGCACAGGGAACTATATTCAATATCCTGAGATAAAAGAATATAAAAAAGAATATATATATTATACAAATGTAATATATATAACTGAACCACTTGGCTGTACAGCAGAAATCGACACATTGTAAATCAACTATACTTCAATAAAAAAATAAAAAGAATGTATATATATGTATAACTGAATCACTTTGCTTCAGAAAGCAAACACAACACTGTAAATCAACTGTACTTCAGTTAAAAATACCTTTTATTAAAACAAACAAACAAACGAAAAATCAGGTCCTGAACATATATCTGCTGAATTGAATTGAATGGAATTCACTCATAGGCCACACTCCTAGTTAGCCTGGATCAAGCTGGAATGTCTGACTTCCTCATCCTGACTTAAATGCTGTTTGATTATGGTTATCAGTTTGAGGAAATTAGATAGCATTTTACCCTATAATAATTGTTATAATAACTAACATTTAGTGAGCACTTACCAAGTACCAGGTTCTCTGCTAAGTGCTTTACAGTCATTAACTCATTTAAGCATTCCAACAGTGGCTACTCTGATATATTACTACATAGGAATGGCTTAGGGGTGGCGTCTGATTGGAAAGGGGTGGTAGAATGGCTTGCCATTTTGCTCACTGGCATAGGTATTTGTATATAAGATTGAGGAAGCATCAAAATCATTTCTATCAAAGAATGGAGGTATTGTTGATAAAAAATGACATGGAGGTCAAGACATCCACCCCCCACCCCATCATGCCTTGGTGCTACCATGAAGTAGGTTTTATTATTCCCATTGCACAGAGGGAGATACTGAGGATTTCAGCAGTTGGAGAACTTGCTAAAGCCACATAGTTAATATATGCCCAGGCCTCAGCCCAAGTCTGTCTGCCTCCAATCTGTAAAGGTATAGTTGCTCAGTCATATTCAGAAGAAGTAAAATAAATTTATAGACTTCACTTCAAGAAATGGCTTTTGTTGTTATTATTTTTAAGATTGAGGTCAGAAAAAAATGTGAAGGTTTTTTAAAAGAGGTGAAACAAAGCGAATATTACTGATTAACTTCTAGAGAGACTTTAATGGAGAGTAAAGTTCTAGAGGCACAGTGAAAAGGAGGTTCCATTCAAACTTCAAATGCCAATCCCACAGAAGATATTATCCTATGAAAAAAGGCTAGAAGGAGATATTCCAGGGAAAAGACAGTCCCTAGCACATGGGCAATGCCCACTGTCCTCTGAGAAGGGAGGCGGTGCAGCACGGTGACTAGAGTCAACCAAACCGGAATTCAAACCCTGGCTCTGTCACTTCTCAGTTTGGAGCCCTCAGACCAGGTACCTAGCCTCTCTGGGCCTCGACTTCCTCAAATATCAGTAAAAATAAGACTTCCTTTGAAAATAAGTAAAATATTTTTTCTTTATAGGATTACTGTGGGGATTAACAGTATAATTCGTTCATCCAGCAATGATTTGTTAAGCATCCATACGTGCCAGGCCCTAGACCTCTCGCTGAAATAATGTGTGGACACAGCATTCCTCTGGGCCAAGCACACTAACGAATACTCCATAAGTGGTAGCTGTTACTATATCACTTCTTATGAAAGGAAAAAAATATAGATGGATATGGTAAAATTGCACTATATTCCACGGCTCATTACAGCACAGCCTTGGGTCAAATACATTCCCAAAAGGCCAGGCATAATCGAGTAAAATGCAGGCACCCAAACAGGGTGGATATTGTCCACCCCTGGCCAGGATGAGGGAGTAGAGGCAGCTTCCTCAATACCTCCTGCCCTCCCCACATGCAGGTGCTAGGGCCACCACTGGCACAACAATTTCCATCTGCTCTGTGGTCTGCCAGGCAGAGACAGGATCCAGCTACAGGGTCAGGTCTGTCTGTGCTGGCTGCTTTGGCAGTTTCTGCAAGGGCAGGAAGAAAGCAGAATTTAGTGGGGGTGTATTTGAGACCCGTCCACCCAACAGCAAACACACATCATCAGGCTGGTCCAAGTCCGTCAGGTGCAGATCTTGAATGAGGTACTCCACAATGCCCATGTTGTTGCTCTGAGCCCCAAAGTGGAGGGCATTCATTCCATCCTAAAGAGAGCCAGGGTAGGGGAGACAATTACACCGCAATCTTCTCCTCCTGCACTGTGAGGAGAGGGCTTCTGTCCAGGTGTGATCCACATACCTACCTGATTCTTGGCTCTCTGGTCTGCTCCAGCTCAAACCAGCATGAGCATGATCTCAAGGCTTCCAGACCAGGATGCAAGGCGAATTACTGTCAAGCCATGCTTCCTCCAGAAAAGGAATCTGTCACTTGGGTGAGCCACCACACTGTCTCAGCCAACAAAAGCTAGGTTAATACCTAACTGTTGAAAATTAAGAAATGACAGTTTAATGTACAGCAAAGGTGATGTTTGAATTCTATGGGGACAATGAATATATTTAGTAAGTGGTATAGGCACAAGTAGTTCTTCATCTGGGAAAAGATAAAATTAAATCCTATATCATATCATACATACAAAAAAAGCACACAATAAATATATTAGAAGAAAATCTAGACTATAATGTATAGTGTTTTAATTCAAAAGTTATAAAAGGAACAAGATGATAAACAAAGACAATAAACAAATGATAGATTTTTTTTAAATGTATCTTAATAAAGATAAATGGTTATTTTCTGTAATACATGAAGTACTCTTACAAATCAACAGAGTAAGGCAATTAAACCCATTGAAAAATGGACCCAAAAATGTGCTCTCTTAAGGTATTAGTAGAAATGAAACCATTATAGTTTAAGCAATCTGGCAATATCTATTAAAATTTTAAATACAACCAGCAATCCCACTCCTGGGACTCTATCCCATGAAAATAAGTTTTAGGACCTAATGTCATATAAATAAGGTTATTAATTGCAACCCTTAAAACTGAGTGCAAGGTAAATGTCCATCAGTATTGGAACAATGAACAAATCAGGGAACAGTCATACCACATGATGTAGGCATTAAAAATAATTAATTAGGGCTATAACAATTGACATGGAGAGACTTCCATTAGGTAGTTGTTAAATGTGGAAAATAAGATGCAGAGAAAATATAATACGATCCCATTTTTTATAAAACAAGCTATGACCAAAAACTCATATGTGTATATGTATGTATCTACATCTATTATAAGTGGGTAAGTGGATAGATAGATAACAATGTGGATATGGGGACTTCTTGGTGGTGCAGTGGTTGGGAATCTGCCTGCCAATGCAGGGGACATGGGTTCAGGCCCTGGTCTGGGAAGATCCCACATGCTGTGGAGCACCTAGGCCTGTGTGCCACAACTACTGGGCCTGCGCTCTGGAGCCCGCGAGCCACAACTACTGAAGCCCGTGAGCCATAACTACTGAAGCCCGCGCGCCTGGAGCCTGTGTTCTGCAATGGAAGAAGCCACTGCAATGAGAAGCCCGTGCACTGCAACGAGGGGTGGGCCCCACTCGTTGCAACTGGAGAAAGCCCGCTCACAGCAACAAAGAGCCAACACAGCCATTAATTAATTAATTAATTAATTTTTAAAAAAACCCAAAAAACCCCAATGTGGATATGAGCATGAGGAAAAGTACAGAAATAAACACACAGATCCTACATCGTTAAATGTAGTTACTGGAGAAGAGGAAACTACACAAAAAAGAAGAAACAAGAGACTGAAGTTATAAAAAGAATTCTATTTATGCATAAATTATTTAAAATATACTCTTTCAGTAAAATCACACATGCATAAAGGAGGCTGAAGGAGAGATTTCGCTCAAGACCTAGTGACCTGCAGTGATGCTGGGGGTACTTAGACTTGTACACCAAATGAACAGGAAGAGAAGTGTGAAAGGAAACAGCCAGCAGTTAACACTTGTCTCAGGGAGGAGGGATTGGAGGGCTGTATCCTGAGGAAAATTGAGACCTGCGCCCTAGGTCCCAAGTTAAAGAAGTATATAGAGCAGACATTATGAGCATGATCTGTAGACTCAAACGAAACTGACCTCAAACTCTGGCTCTACCACTTTCAAATGCTATAATCTTGGTCAACTTAGTTAACTCTTAGCCTCAGGATCCTTAATTGTAAGTTCATGTGTCTGCTTTTCTGTTTCCTTTTATCCTTGTCAAAAAATCATCCATTAACTACAAATAAGGTCTGAGGATCTAATGTATCACATGGTGATTATAGTTAATAACACTTTTATATAATTGAAATTTGCTAAGAGAGTAGAAATTAAATGTTCTCATCAAAAAAAGAAATGAGGTGATGAGTGTGTTAATTAACTAGATGGGAGGAATCCTTTCACAACGTATACACACACTGAATCATCACCAGGTACACTTTAAATGTATCACAGTTTTATTTGAACCATACCTCAATAAAGCTGAAAAAATTTTAAATAAATCTCTTTTAAAATGAAAACAAACAACAACAGCAGCAAAACCCACAGGGTTTATAGGGGAAATGGGGCAGGGGCTCAACACTCAAAAACTCTGTCATTGACACCTTTTTAAAAAGATAGGACCCTGCTATGGACTGAATGTCTGTGTCCCTTGATAATTCATATGTTGAAGCCTAATCCCCAATGTGATGGTATTTGAAAGTCATGCCTTTGGAAGATAATTAGGTCAGGAGGGTGGAACCCTCATGAATGGGATTAGTGCTCTTATAAACAGACACAGAGAGCTTGCTTCCTCTTGCCGCTCTCCACTGAGAGTGGATAAAACCAGAAGCAGCTTTCACAAGATGCTGGCAGTGATGTCATCTTAATCTTGGACTCTCCAGTTTCCAGATCTGTGAGAAATAAACATTTGTTGTGGAAGCCACCCAGCCTATGGTATATTTGTTACAGCAGCCCAAGCTAAGACAGACCCTAATAAAAACAATAGTACAATTGTACATGTTAAATGGTTAGGTATTTAATCACCATAAATATGGTACTGGACCTCCAAAAAAAAAATCATCCATAACCTCTGTATAGATGCCTTCCAAAAAGTAAGCCTTCTCAGCACATCTTATTTGCCTCTCATAATCAACTGTATTTGTAATCCTGGAGACCAATTTGCTAAATGTATAGCATATAAATAAATAAACAAGGAATGAGGGTCTGTGGGGGACTTCCATTTTAAAGTGTATAAGCCTTTTGGCAGTTACTTTGGCTGTCCCCAGAAATTGCATTAATGTTTTCTCTTATTGTCAGTAAAGTTTGGGTATGGAGAAGTAAAAAAGCAAGTCCCAGATTGTGGAGATGTAACTCTAAATCTGTGGTTCTTCACTGGGGGCAATTTTGCCCCCAGGGGTCATTTGGAGATTTCTGGAGACACTTTTGGTTGTTGTGACCTAGGGGAGATATTGGCATTTAGCGGGTAGAGACCAGAGATGCTGCAAACATCCTATAACCCCCCCAACCTCCACCACAACAAAAAATCACCTGACCAACAGGTCAATAGTGCCACTGTGGAGAAACCCTTCTCTAAATGTACATACCCTATAATATTTACCTTTCAGCTGTCACGCTACACAGTGAGGCAGTCTATTAAAGTCTAGAGTGAAGAAAACGCTTACCAATTTCTGCACTTTTTCCCAAGGACAATGATGTACAATAACTAGTTGAGGTTTTTCAAGAAATTTTACCCCTTAATTTAGCCTTCCCTATAAATCAATGTTTCACACCCAGTAACCATAAATCTAGTTTCACATATGGTCAGAAAAGAGGCCAGAAATATTTGGGATAGATGATAAATCATATTTTGATAGCTCTATTTTTCCCTAAGAGGTCATTCCTAATTTTAAAGCAGCCAACACTTAAGGATTTCAAACACCCATCATAAAATCCAAAAGCAAGGAATTCAAGAGGCAAACAACTTGAGTCTCTGAAACCATAAATTCCAAATGGAGCCATTGTTCCTCAGAGGCAAAGAATCACTCCTCACAGATGTAAAGTAAGTCTTCTGATAAGAAACTGACATGCCTGAGAAGTTTATGAGCATGAGTCACAGATTACATTCGTAGTCAGTACCTGATGCTCTATAAAGTGTAAAATGCCCACAGACACCGACAACCTGTTCTCATTACCAGTCTGATGACAGGCAAGAAGGTCAATAACTTCCCCGGGGAACACTTGCACTCAGAGTAAGCAGCTCTGAGAGTAGATGCTTGCATTATCCTCTGGGCACCACCTGCACTCCACCTGGGATCCTTTCTTCACATCTGGAGTAAGAGCCTCCATTTACCTCATCTGCCTCTTCCCCAGATTTGTGGATGCTGCCCACTTTGAACCTGGAGTCCTCAGCCTCTGGGCTATGCATTTGATCCTCAGCACGCAACTTACCTATTACAGTCTCAGTCCTTGCTCCCCAAAAGAGTGTAGGTTCCTCAAAGCAGGGACTGTATCTATGCCAGTGCTTCCTGAAACAACCACCTGGGGATCTTGTTAAATTGCAGATTCTGATTCATGAGGTCTGGGGTGGGGCCCAAGATTCTGCATTTCTAACAAGCTCCCTGGTGATACCAGTGCTCCTGGTCCCAGGACCTACTTTGAGTAGCAAGGACTTATATCTAGTTGAATCCCCAGTAGTTGGCATTGATACTCACCCACAACAGACACTGAATAAATATTGACGGTGAAGGGGTGCCATTGTTGGCTCTTTGCAAATAGGTGTTAAAACTCAAAAGACAGAACTGCTAAGTCAAACTGAGGGCTCATCACTCAGATAAAGAAGCTGCCAGGTCTGGCCAAACATGGCATTGCTTGAATTATAAAAAGCATTTTATTAGTTATGCTGTAATGCCACTGTGAATAATCGATTTAGTTACAGAAATACTTAACTTAATGAAACTTTCAAGGCAGAGTACAGAGGTACATCAGGAATGATGCTATTTCCCACCTGACAGCATTTCAGTGCCCCAAGGCAAAGTTACAAGAGCCTGATGCTAGCCAGAGTCATGCTTCAAATACAGGGTAATACAAATATATGTTCGGAAAAACCTCAGAGAGAACAAAGTGGTAAAACCTCTCTCCAACATTTTGGGTACAACTGACTTACACTCTGACATAAACGAGTAGTGTGTTTAATACATTAGACACATGGCAATCCTCAGACATGCTGTTTAAAAGAAAAGATGCTATTGAACCTGGGCAATGGATACACCAGTGTTTACTGTACAATTCTCTCCACTTTCATAGTATGTCCAAGGTTTAGGGTTATGGTCCTGTTTAAGATGGTATAAGTACACTCCACTCTGTCTCTCCCAACAAATGCTACTAAAATCTCTGGACAGACGTTTGGAACAGCTATTTGAGGACTCTGAGGAGTAAATGACAGCAGGTAGATTGGGGAAGAAAACCAGAACTCAAAATACAAACAATCAGGGTTTCCTGATCTTTCTGTTTTCTCTTCCATACCTTCCAGCTGGGACTCAAAGCAGTACAAATCACTGGCCCGGACAGAAACAGCTCCAAGAGGAGCTTCCCATTCTGGTCTAAGAAGTGGAAGGGGGCCCCTACAGGGCAGAGAAGGTGGGGGAAATCCTAAATTTGTTTTGTTTTCTCTTCTGGTTCCGCCCCAGGCAAGCCTCACTCCCAAAGTTGCAACCCCACAGTAGAAGGGGTAGGAGCAGTGACTGGGCAAGCAGTGACAGAGGGAATCCTTCTCTCTGACCTGAGGAACTGTGGTCAGAAGAGGAGGATGCGGGTGGGGGAGGGGGGAAAAGGGTTTTTTTTTCCTCTCTTAGTCCCAGAGGCAGACATAATTGTGGGAAGTACACAGCAGAGCTGGGATACTACACCCTTGGCAAGAAGACCAGGAAAAGGTGGAGAAGGGCCCTGTAGGTGGAGAATGTAGGGGAGATGATCTTGGAGAGGTGGGAGTTCAAGAAAGCAACCCCATAAAGTTGTGTATGTACTACTGGCCTCCCCCCGGACCTGTACATGCTCCTGACCCTAAACAGTGTGACAAAAGCTTGGGGAACTGAACTATCGGGTAGACCACTGCCCAGGTCTCAGACTGGCTCATGGATAGCGCACAGGTCCAAACAGCACTGCAAAAGTGTTAAAAACTGGTGACATTGGTGTCAAATGGTGTTGAAGAAATCGGTCATCCATATACCAGATTCCTTATAACTTTATACTTAAATTAACTCAAAACGGATGATAAATCTAAATGTAAAACACAAGGCTATAAAAGTTTTTGAAGAAAAATATGAGAAATCTTCATAACCTTAAGTTAGGCAAATCATTCTTAGATATAATACCAATAGCTAGATTCATTTTTTAAATACAAGTGAATGAATTGAATTTCATCAAAATTAAAAACTTCTGCTCTATGAAAAACACTAAAAAGATAAGCTGCAGAGGGTGAAAAAATATTTGCAAATCACATATCTAACAAAGGACTTGGATCCAGAATATATAATGAACTCTCAAAACTCAACAATTAAAACAGGGACTTCCCTGGTGGTCTAGTGGTTAAGAATCTGCCTTCCAATGCAGGGGACACGGGTTCGATCCTTGGTGGGGGAACTAAGATCCCACATGCCACGGGGCAACTAAGCCTGCGCGCTGCAACTACTGAGCCTGCGTGCCACAACGAGGGAGTCTGCGTGCTGCAACTACAGAGCCCACATGCTATGGAACCCGTGTGCCACAACTAGAGAGACCTCACACTCTGGATCCCACGTGCCACAACTAGAGAGAAGCCCGCACGCTGCAACAAAGAGCCCGCGCGCTGCAACTGAGACCCGCCACAGCCAAAAATAAATAAATAACTAAATAAATATTTTTTAAAAAATAGTACCAAGCACACAGGGTTGTTGCAAAGATCAAATAAAATTAATGTAAAAAAACCAACATAATCAATTTTTTTTAATGTTCAAAAGATTTGAACAGACATATCACCAAAGAAGATATACAAATGGTAAATAACACAAGAAAATATGATTTAATAACAATTAGCTATTAAAGAAATACAAATGAAACCACAATGAGATGCCAATACAAACCTATTAGAATGGCTAAAATTAAGGGAGAAAAATAACAATACCAAGTGCTGATGAGGATGTGGAACAAATGGAAACCTAGCACATTGCTGGTGGGAATGAAAATGGTGCAGCCCCTCTAAGAAAGTCTAGTGGCTTCTTGTATATAGCTCACTATATGCCCCAGTAATCTCACTTCTCTGGGTATTTACATTAGAGAAATGAAAACTTATGCTTACACAAATACCTGTACATGAATGTTTACAGCAGCTTTACTTGTTATAGTCAAAAACTGGAAGCAACTCTAATGTCCTTCAACTGGTGAATGGATATAATAAACTGTGGTATATCTATATACTGGAATACTATTCAGCAATAAAAAGGGAGGAATTATTGATACATGCAACACATGAACCTCAGAGAAATTTTGCTGAGTGAAAAAAGCCAGTGTCAAAAGGTTACATACTATATGGTATCATTTATATGGCACTCTCAAAAAGGCAAAATTATAGAGATGGAGAAAAGATCAGTGGTTGCCAGGGTAGGGGAGGGTTTGACTACAAAGAGGTTTTGACTACAAAGAGGCAGCATACGGGATTTTTCTGGATGATGCAACTGTTCTGTATTTTGATTGTGATAGTGGTTACATGAATTTATACATGTGTTAAAATTCATAAAGCTGTATGCCAAGAAGAAAGTTAATGAACAGTATGTTAATTTAAAAATTAAAGTAAAATAAAAAGTTATTGTATCTGGGTTTCAATGTTAAAATAAAACTAGACTCTTGGCAATCATGTCTATTACCAAAACATCTTTTGCAGGCTAAATAACATTAAAAAATAATCAAATGATAATTTTCAGACCTAAACAACATGTTCCTTAAGTATTATAACTGTAATACAACTTATTACACTCATTAAGTTGGAGTGCTTGCAGTGCCAATTTTTTTAAAGTTTTTTTTAAAAATTTATTTATTTATTTATTTATATTTTTGGCTGTGTTGGGTCTTCGTTGCTGTGCGCGGGCTTTCTCTAGTTGCAGTGAGCGGGGGCTACTCTTCATTGCGGTGCGCAGCCTTCTCATTATCATGGCTTCTCTTGTTGCAGAGCACAGGCTCTAGATGCACAGGCTTCAGTACTTGTGGCACGTGGGCTCAGTAGTTGTGGCTTGCGGGCTCTAGCTCTAGAGCTCAGGCTCAGTAGTTGTGGTGCATGGCTTAGTTGCTCTGTGGCATGTGGGATCTTCCCGGCCCAGGGCTCGAACCTGTGTCCCTTGCATTGGCAGGCAGATTCTTAACCACTGAGCCACCAGGGAAGCCCTGCAGTGCCAATTTTTTAAAAGGGGTTTTTCTTCATTCTGATTCTGTTGTTTATCAATCCACTTGCCTACCAATACTAGAGCAATAATTAGACAGAGAGGGATGTGTCCCTCTGGTGAAACAAAGAGAAGCTCTCATCATTATGAAGTCTAGGCCATGTCTATGAGTGCCGACAAAACCAATAAGATAACCAATAAGATGACCAATTGGTTTGAACTGATTTCATTTATTCATCTTCCAATGATTTACCAAGCACATACTAAACCTAACCCTGTGAGACATGAAGGTAAAGCAATGCTGAGTCAGTCCAGGGAAAAAATAGAATAGCTCTTTAAGAATTTTTTGAATAGTTTAACTTTAAAAAACATGGCCCATTGGATTAACTAAGAATCAAGAACTATCATCCATTGGATTAACTAAAAGCCAAGGTTATCACCTACTTTTGCAACTGGAGATGATAAACATGATGTTGGGTCTCTCCAGCCTAACTGGTTTCCTTGTTCCATGGTAAAGTATTAAACGAAGTTGGGAAAAGTACATGGAAAATCTTTAGGGTGGATTTTGATGTCTAGGCAGATAAATCATCAAGGTGATATGTGGCTAAGGCCATGGTCTCTGGAATCAGATAAGCCAGGTTCAAATCCTGCCTCCACTCCTTCTTAGATGTAATTTTGGGGGCAAGAGACTTAACCTCTCTTTGTCTCAGGCCCCTCATCTGTAAATTGGACATTACAGCAATACTTTTCTCACAAGGCTGGGGGCACTAAATATCAAAGTCCTGAGACTGGTGCCTGGTACACAGTACGCGTTTAATACGCCTTATTTATTTATCAGAGTTCACAGGGAAAATTCCAGATTTAATGTCCCTGAGTCCAGTTAGCTTCTGTCTTCTATGCCCCCAGTTACACTCTAGGCAACCATTTTATTCTTACAAATGCATGCTACTGGCCATAAGGTCAATATGGGAAAATAAGTAAAAGCGTAAATCCTATACGTAGTGGGTAAACAATTGGTGACTATCAAATACAAAATGCACATAATATGCGTATTCTCTAAATAGATCTTTCCAAAATGAACACTGCCAATGGAAATATTTTGTGTGTAGGTACAGAAAAGATAACCCAAGCGGCCAGATTTTCCCCTTAGGTTGGTTATGCTCCGATCCATTCTCCCCAACGAAGACGAGGTTTCCTCACCAGCAACACCCCCCTGGCCTTGTGATTCAGCAAGAAATCCACTGCAGACAAATGACCTGTCCCCACTGCAAAAGGCAGGGCTGTGTGGTTCATCTGAGGAACACTATTTAGCCTTCTTAAGATTCCTGGTTCTTTTTTTTTTTTTTTTTTTTGCAGTACGCGGGCCTCTCACTGTTTTGGCCTCTCCCGTTGCAGAGCACAGGCTCCGGACACGCAGGCTCAGCGGCCACGGCTCACGGGCCCAGCCTCTCTGCGGCATGTGGGATCTTCCCGGACCGGGGCACGAACCCGTGTCCCCTGCATTGGCAGGCGGACTCTCAACCACTGCGCCACCAGGGAAGCCCAAGATTCCTGGTTCTTGAACGGCCATAATTTTCTATCAGGTGCTTGTGTTTTGATTATTTATCTACTATTTGCCTAGCCTTTGAAAGTAGTGAGAACTGTATCCAGCATAATCTTGCATTTCTCTACTGTTAGATAATAGAGAATTTAGCAATCAACTGGAGGATATGCCTCAAGCTGAAATCCACTGCGTAACCTATGACTGATTGTATGGATTTCAACTAGAGAGTAAAAGCTGTATTTCTCCGGTATGCAATCATTAATAATGGTAGGACATGTTGATAATACATAACAAAAAATCTTCCTAGAAGTTCAATCCATATATGGTTCTTTCCTCTGTAATTTTTGGACTGTAAATTTTACTGAAGCAAACAAATCAAGAAAGAGACGGAAGGAAGGAAGGAAGGAAGGAAGGAAGGAAGGAAGGAAGGAAGGAAGGAAGGAAGGAAGAGAGAGGGAGAGGGAGGTAGGAGGGGGGTGGGGAGGGAAGGAGGAAGGTGGGAGGAAGAAAAGACACACAGAAAGAAAGCTATAAATATCTTCTGCTTCAAAGAAAAGCCAACTTGGTGCTCCCAGGATGTCTAGAGATAGTCTGACATGCTTCAGACAATGGATGTTTTGCTTGTAACTAAAACACATGTCATATTTCCCACATTCTAGATACTGATCTTGCTTCCAAAGAATTTACTATCCTTTGTTTCTCATAAATAATTTATTGCAAAAATTGAGAACTGTTTAATCTGATTTCCTTGGTAGCTAAATCGGTGATAAACTAAATTTGAGTTACCCTTGCTATTTTCTGCAGTCTAGAGCTATGTCCTAGTATGTCAAATTTGGGCTTATAAACTCCCCTTTAACTTTATTCGTGAATAAGGATGCAAATCAAAATACCATCCAAGATAATTCAATAAAACCACTTCGATGTTTTTTCATTTCTGTCATCACAGATTTTAAGGAACTCTACAAGTAACCATGTCAACAATTTGCTGTAAACAGGACTAAAAGAGATGTCATTAGAAAGCATAATATAATTCATCAGGAGTTTACAATAACTTGCTACACTGACTGTAAGTTTAAGTGTACTATCTCTCTAAGTACTTTAATATAAAAATATGGTTTAAAATATCACAAAGTTATATGGAAAAAATTTTCAAATGGTTATAAAAGTACACTGGAGAATCTATTTCCTGCTGCTTGGAAAAATGATTATTGCTTTACTTATTCAACAATTAATCTAGATATTACCTTAAAAGATCCTTGCTTATTTCTTTAATTTTTGCTCCCTTCCTTTCTTGATTCCTTTCCTTTTTTTTTTTTTTGTTCCTAAAATTGTTATGCTGTAAAAATTTGCTATCTTTCTACTCTCTCTAGGATGTCTGTGGACAATGAATATGGTATACACAGGTAACACATCAGACATACACATGTACACATACACAATATACACAGACACATAAACTCCCACATACACATAAACACAGATCCCCTCACACACACACATGCACAACTGTTAAACACCCTTCCACTGCACATGATGCATGACCTCAGTTTCTATGACCTCATTGCCTGGGATAGATCCAGGTTTTGTGGAACGTCAAGTTTACACTCTTTGGGAGCCCTCTTTAAAGCCAGAGTCAAAAAGCTTAACGGATTACAGTTAAAATTTCTTACTTTTTCAGATTTTACAAAATCATATAACAATGGAACACACTGCTAGAGTCCTCCCAGTGCCTTGGAAGGAGTCTGTGCAAGCAGGTGTCTTAAAGTTTATGCTTCATTTGCATTACATCCAACTCTGCCATCCCCACAAATTGTCCTAAACAATTGACACAGCCCCCCTAGTCTGTTCACTTTGATAAACCCTGCCTGGTGGGGCTGTCAGGAAATCCCCACAGAAGCAAGCAGTAGGAAATCCATGTCTGGCAGTGGGACCTCTCCCCTAAACCCAGGCACCTGAAGAACAAGTGAGAGCCAGGTTTCAGAAGAGGCCTCACTGCCCAACATGCAGATGAACTATATTTCAGAAGCAATAAAATGCAAACCCATACTCTCCATTGGATTTTAAATTTGGAAGGCTCCAACCATAAAGGACATCACTGGCGAGAAAACAATGATGAACCGTGTAGCAAAAGATGTTCTGCCTTTCCAGAATGTTTGAGGCCAAAGTGATCCACAGGCTATGATCCAGGACCAAGTCCAGGCCCATAACCTTGACAGTTGGCTTCACTGTCCACCCACAGACTTAGTACAGCTGCACATAAAGACCCTGGACGCTTCCCCTTGGAATAGATCAGTTAAAACACCCAGAGCCTCTTCCACTGCTTGATTCCACCTTTGGCTTAAACATTACGGAATTGCCAGCAACGGAGCTCTCCCTCATCTCATTTAGCAGAATCACTTTTATTTTTATTTCAGTTGGACTGTGTAAACCCACACCACTGTCACTTGTCACATCTGTGATTTCTACTCACATTGTTCACAGCATTCATGTTAACCTTCTTTTCAAACAGCTTCTCCATAAGCTCCAAATTATTGCTTTTAGCAGCATTCTGGAAGCTTCTCTCATTTGGCAGCACTAAAAGCAAGCAAGCAAGCAAGCAAGCATGACAGGGAATTTAAGAGGGCTGAAGAGAAAGCAAACCTCGTGTGGCAAACCTTGGAACTAAAAACTTGAAACAGCAGGCTTGAGCCTTTCGCATTCTGCTATTCTGGACGTGGGAACTTTGCTTCAGTATTTCATAAAGCTGTATTATCAAGATTCCACTTTCTCCTCATGCTGCAAGTGTTTTCACAGCCTTAAAAATCTTCCTGGTCCCAAGCAAAACATTATTCCAAAGGACCACCCTGAAGTCAGCAATGCAGTATCTAGCTCTAGGAGGTCAGAGGGTGGCCATTGACTTCTCAGGGGGTGTTGTTTATAAGATGTTTGTACAAGATTACTCAGGGAGGAGCCCAAATACTCCATGCAAGCTTATAGAGATAAAACTGTTGTCTGCAGAACCCTTTGCAGATGCCAGACCTGCAGAAACAGAACCTTAAAATGCAGCACATCATATAAATATACATGAACGAAGGCTAAAAGGGATGAACCTGTTTTATTCTCATTTATATGAAAGGAGATAAAAGTGGATTCACACTTTTAACTATAAACATTAACATTACTATACACTATGAACATTATATGTCACACACAAATACATATTCAGATGGCAGGTTTTATTAAATAGCCTAGAGGAGATTCCAGGATTTACTGAGTTGTTTGTTTTTTGTTGGTTTGTTGTTGTTCTTTTGTAATGTAAAGAAGCTGGAAAGCTCTCAGCGGACAATCACAACATTGGGGAATAAACTCAGAATTGGGATGATGTGAAATCAGCAACTGACCATCTCCAAAAAGAAAGGACCTAAGAGAGGTTTTATAGTTTTTTTTTTTTTTTTTTTTGGCTGCATTGGGTCTTTGTTGCTGCGTGCAGGCTTTTCTCTAGTTGTGGCGAGAGGGGGCTACTCTTCGTTGCAGTGTGTGGGCTTCTCATTGCGTTGTCTTCTCTTGTTGCAGAGCACGGGCTCTAGGCATGCAGGCTTCAGTAGTTGTGGCTTGCTGGCTCAGTAGTTGTGGCTTGCTGGCTCTAGAGTGTAGGCTCAGTAGCTGTGGTGCACGGGCTTAGTTGCTCCGCAGCATGTGGGATCTTCCCGCACCAGGGCTCGAACCCGTGTACCCTGCATTGGCAGGCGGATTCTTAACCACTGTGCCACCACGGAAGTCCCTATAGATGTGTTGTTGAGTAGTTTCCCTAGCATCTGCCAAGGACTTTTCAGCATGCTTCCAAGTCCAGTCAAAGAGCAGGGAGTATCTTCCTGGGAAGACATACACATTCATTCTATCGCTTGGCTCTTCCCATTGGGTTGGCCAAAAAGTTCATTTGGGTTTTTCCATGCCATTGTATGGAAAAATCCAAACGAACTTTTTGGCCAGCCCCATACTGCTACTCTTGCTACCACTCTAAGCAACTTCAACATCCAGGTCTCTCAGTTCCCTAACCCCTCACCCCCAGTAATCTTCTCCTCCACCTGACCTCAGCCACCCAATTTCAGAGTCATACTCTTGACATGACTATCATCACTACATCATAATGAGACAGGAAGGGGGCAGGGCACAATCTCTAAAAGAATGACATAGCCTGAGGACAAGACATAAACTGATTAGAACCAAATAGGTCCAAGATGGCAGATGAGTTGACTTCCACTAGACCTTGAGCCTCAGTATATGCTCAGCTCATCGTAACACATCAGCACCCCTAAATGAGACACCCACAGGTGACTTGACAGTTCCAAGGCCGACCATAAAGGTCAAAAAGTGGGTGGTGGCCCAATTCCTGGAAATCCCCACCCCTTCCCCAAAATAGCTGGAATACTCCTCCCACTCATTAGCCTATGAAATTACCCATCCCTATAAAAACGGACAAGCCCATACCCTGGTGCCTCTTGCCTTCCAAGATGCCCCACACTCTGTCTATGGAGTGTGCATCTCCCTGAATAAACCTTCTTTCACTTTACTGTGGCTCACTCTTGAATTCTTTCCTGCGCAAAGCCAAGAACCCACACTTGGCAGCCGTCCCAGGGACTCGGACGTGACCTGGGATGTGAACATCCTCCCGTGCCCTACTCTCCTTCCTGCAACAATAACTACACTACCTCTGACATCTTCAAGAATCCCACTCTCTGACCATGGACTCATCCATTCAGCTCACCTGCTCTAGTCTTCCCAGTCCAGAAATTTTGCGACCTCATCAAGTCCTCCATTCCACTCTTCTCACCGTCTTTTTATATTATCCATCCCTTAGGCCCTTACTTCCCTCCTCACCCAGTTTAGATCCTATGGTTCATCTTTGAACCACTTCCGTGCAAACACATTTACCTCCCTCACCACTCACTTCCTTCATCTGACTAGTTGGCAGAATCCAAATTCTGAGATTAAACCCAACTGCTATCTGCTCCATTTCTATACCTGGACAGCTAAAAGTCAACCAATCTACCTAACTTCATTTATACCCACACTCTCTGTTTTTATTACTGTTACAATCAGTGAAGCATCCCTGTGCCTTCCCAAGGCCAACCTCTCCACTTGGGATCTAGATCCCATCCCTTCTCATCTTTTCAATTATTTCATCTATCTCCTGGAAATTATCCTCTTTCTCCTCTGCATCATTTAATGTCTCTCCAGTGGACTGTTCCCTTCAACATATACAGAGGTGCTATAATACCTCTCGTGTAAAAAAAAAAAAAAAATCCCTTAACTTCACATTCCTTTCCAACTGCCATTCCACTTCTCAATTCCCATTACCCTCAAACTTCTTAGAAGTGTTCTATAATGATGTTCTATAATGATGTCTCCATGTACTCATCTCACCATCTCATCTCAACCTATGCTAATCAGACATCATGCCTATTGCTCCACCAAAACTGCTCTTATCAGGGTCACTCCATCTTGCTAAAATCCAGTCATCACTTCTCTGTCATGTGCACTGAACTCCTGGCAGATCTGACACAGAGGACCACATTCTCCTTCTAACACGTTTTCCTCCAGGCTTCTGTTAGACCACTTGTTGCTTTCCAGTCTCTTTCACTGGTTCTTCCTCCTCTGCTCGATCTCCAAATGTTGGAGTACCCTAGGGTTTTTATAAAACTAACAACCTGATGGAACAGACATTATTACCCCCATCTTACAGATGAGGAAACTGAGCCTTAGAAAAGTTAAACCACTTGCTCATGCCTTAAAGATAATAAATGATAGAATTGTCCTAGGCAGCCTGAATTCAAAGCCCAAGCTTCCAGTCACTGCATGTGTCCAGGGTGTCAGTATGGGAGTGTACTGCTGAAGTAGAGGTCCAAACTGCCCACTGGCCACATGCTTTAGCTAACAGATTCCGCTGGTTAGGCCGGACTCCTCTCAGCTCCTTCTCCTGGTTCGTACACAGCCTGGCCACAGCTCCTTGCCCCAGTGTATTAATCCAATGGGAGGGGGGTTCTATTTCCAGGTCCTTATCCCTCTTTGGTATATCCCTGAAATAGCAAGTCAAGACCTTACTGTGCCCGGAAATATGACACATGGATTCTAGTCTGTTCCTGAAGTTGAGTATCTTGCCCCTTTTCTACCATATCGATAAGGAAAATTAAGGGACTTCCCTGGTGGTCCAGTGGTTAAGAAACTGCCTTGCAATGCAGGGGATGTGGGTTCAATCCCTGGTTGGGGACCTAAGATCCCACACGCTGTGCCGCAACTACCGAGCCCCCATGCACTCTGGAGCTTGCATGCCATAACTACAGAGAAGCCTGTACGCCACAACTAAGACCCAATGCAGCCATAAATAAATAAATAAATAAATATTTTAAAAAATTTAATTTTAAGGAAGTTTCTAAGACAATTAAAAAGCACCATAGGGCTTCCCTGGTGACGCAGTGGTTGAGTCCACCTGCCGATGCAGGGGACACGGGTTCGTGCCCTGGTCCGGAAGGATCCCACATGCCGCGGAGCAGATGGGCCCGTGAGCCATGGCCTCTGAGCCTGCGTGTCCGGAGCCTGTGCTCCACAACGGGAGAGGCCACAACAGTGAGAGGCCCGTACAGCAAAAACAAACAAACAAAAAAAAACACCATAAAAAACTCCTGGTCCAAGCCAATTACATCAGAATATCTAGGGACTTAAAATGTTCACTGACTGGCCCACGGCTTACTAATTGTGTAACCCTGTAACAATTCTGAATTTTAATATCCCAACCTATAAAACAGATTATAAAACCTTCCTTCAGTGGTGTGAAGGAGCCAGCTTGTACAGGCTAATAAGAACCAACTGTGTGTAACTCTTCTCAACTCTGTGTTCAGTGACATCACATTGTAGCTTGAAATCACTCACAGTGGAAGCATTACACAAAGGAAATTGGAAAACACTACAAATCAGAACTTTTTCTCCCAGAGAGTTGGTAGTTAGACCCTTACCAACACACCACCATCTACCTTCTGGGTAATAAGTGACAGAGTCGAGAAAATGGCCCAGACAAAATCATAAACATATCAGTTTACTAAATAATATTTAGAAGAGTACTTTAATATATATGCGTTAAAAATGTAATGGATAAAATCAAGTAAAGGTTAAATGTTCATTCAAAAACAACAGGTTAGGGCTTCCCTGGTGGCGCAGTGGTTGAGAATCTGCCTGCGGTGCAGGGGACATGGGTTCGAGCCCTGGTCTGGGAGGATCCCATATGCTGCGGAGCAACTGGGCCCGTGAGCCACAACTACTGAGCCTGCACGTCTGGAGCCTGTGCTCCGCAACAAGAGAGGACGCGACAGTGAGAGGCGCATGCGCCGCGATGAAGAGTGGCCCCCGCTCGCCGCAACTAGAGAAAGCCCTTGCACAGAAACGAAGACCCAACACTGCCAAAATTAATTAAATAAATTAAAAAAAAAAAAAGATGTAGCAGGGTACTGGTAGCAGTAAAGATCTAGGTTAGTGTAGGAGACATACTTTAAAAAAAAAAAACAAAAACAGGTTACACAGAGCTGTATCATTCACTTAAACTTTTAGGGGTACAACACTCCATGCCTTCAGTAGCAGAGCAAGTTTGAGGAAGGAGGGTCAGAACAGGAGGGGGCCATGCTGAGCTAGAAAAACAAGTCCAGACTTCCTCTTTCATGTCATTCAGGTGGTACCTCAAATGGTACCACCTCTGAAAAACCACGCCTGACCACCCAATCCTCTTTCCCCTGTCATTCTCTACCCCTATGCCCTACTCCTTTCTTTCTTCATATCATTTGATATTATTTGACATTTAATACATATATACTTGTTCACTGTCTGCTTCCTTCACCTGAATACACATCCATGGGGAAGCTGAAGTAATCCCAGTGCCTAGTGCTAGTAGATGTTCAATAAATATTTGTTCAATGGTTGGATGGAAGGGTTGGGTAACCACAATCACTTCCAGAAGAATACTGCCAGGAGGGAATATAGGCTCAGTACTATGAGAACTTCCAATTTTTGAAAAAAAAAAAAAAAAAATATCTGGACCATGGATCAAAGAGGAAATCTCAAGAGAAATTAGAAAATATTTTGAACTGAATGAAAATAAAAATAAAATATATCAAAATGTGTGGGATGCAGCTAAAGCTTATAGGATTAAATTATCAGAAAAGAAGAAAGGCTTCAAGTCAATAATCTAAGCTCCTACCTTGAGAAAGTAAAAAATGAAGAGCAAAATAAACCTAAATCAAGCAGACAGAAGAAAAACAATAAAGGTAAAAGCAGTAATCAATGAAACTGAAAACAGAAAAACAATAGAGAAAAATCAATAAAAACAAAAGCTGGTTCTTTGAAGACGTCAATAAAATCAATAAACCTCTAGCAAGACTAAGAAAAACGAGGGAAGACACATGTTACCAATGTAAGGAATGAAAGAGAGCAGAGCACTACAGTCTCCACAGACATTAAAGGATGAAAAAGAGAATACTATGAACAACTCCATGCACATAAATTCAACAACTTAGATGAAATGAAACAACTCCTCAAAAACCACAAACTACCAATATTCGCTCAAGATTACACAGATAACTGGAATAATCCCATAACTATTAAAGAAATGGGCTTTGTAGTTTTAAAAATTCCAAAAAAGAAATCCTCATACCCAGACAGTTTCACTGGTGAATTCTACCAAATATTTAAAGGATAACATCAAGTCTATACCATCTCTTCTAGAAAACAGAAGAGGAGTAAACACTTCCCAACACATCTTACGAGATCAGCATTTCCTTGATTCTAAAACCAAAGACATTACAAGAACAGAAAACTATAAACAAATATCCCTCAACAACATAGATTCAAAACTCCTCAAACATTATCAAGTCAAATCCAGTCATATATAAAAAGTATAATACACCATAACCATGTGGGGTTTATCCTGACAATGCAAAACTGGTTCCATATTTGAAAATCAATCAATGTAATCTACTATATTAGTGGTCTAAAAAAGAAAAACTACATGATCATTTAAATTGATTTAGAAGAAGCATTTAAAAAAATTCAGCATCGGGCTTCCTGCGTGGCACACTGGTTAAGAACCTGCCTGCCAACGCAGGGGACATGGGTTCGAGCCCTGGTCCGGGAAGATCCCACATGCTGCGGAGCAACTAAGCGCGTGCGCCACAGCTGCTGAGCCTGCGCTCTAGAGCCTGCGACCCACAACTACTGAAGCCCGCGCGCCTCGAGCCCGCAACAAGAGAAGCCACCGCAATGAGAAGCCCGCATTCACCGCAGCGAAGAGTAGCCCCCGCTCTCCGCAACTAGAGAAAGCCTGCGTGCAGCAACAAAGACCCAACGCAGCCAAAAATAAATAAATTTATAAGGGCTTCCCTGGTGGTGCAGTGGTTGAGAGTCCGCCTGCCAATGCAGGGTACACGGGTTCGTGCCCCGGTCTGGGAAGATCCCACATGCCGCGGAGCGGCTGGGCCCGTGAGCCATGGCCGCTAAGCCTGCGCGTCCGGAGCCTGTGCTCCGCAAAGGGCGAGGCCACCAACAGTGAGAGGCCCGCGTACCGCAAAAAAACAAAACAAACAAACAAAAAAACCCTCTTATTTGTAAAAGGGCTTAATCATTTCTTGAAAAATTCTTTTCCTTAATTTGAAAGGGTAACACTTTCCTTCCACCCACAGCGCAGGGTTAACCGGAAAAAAACGTCCTGAGAAATCTGAGCCAAAACTTCGGTGGGGGTGGATCCCGAAGCTGAAAACTAGCCCTCAGAGGGCACAGGGATGAGGATGCGCTCGGGTCCCTTCCCGCCGCGGCCTGAGCGCTGCACCCACACTGCTCAACCAGCTCCCCAAGCCCGCGCGGCGCCGCCAGCGCCGGCGTCTCCAGGCCTTGTTCCCAGACTCACGGAACTCGTGCTCGGCCGCCGCCTCCTCGCGCCGCGGACGCTCTTGCTTCGGGATCCGCGCCAGGCCTCTCCAGGGCCGGGCCGCCGCGCCCCTCAGGTCCTCACGCAACCCCTTGGCGGCCGCAGCCTCGCCAAGCAGCAGCCCCCTTGCCGCTTCCCTGCGCCCCGGGGCGCGCCGACCCGGCTCCATGTCCGACCCCGAGGCCCTCAGGCCCCCGAGGCTGCTCACTCCCGGGGCCTCTCACCCCCGGGGCCGCTCTTGGCTGCGGGCGCTTCTAAGGGCGGCTCGCCCCGGGTCTCCAGCCCTGGCCGGGCGGAGCTGCCTTCTGGTGTGGCGTGATTTGGCTGGGTTCACGCGAGGCAAAACGCTCTGAGAAAACTACCGGCGCACACTTAGGCCGTTCTTCGTACAGTTGGGAGAAGTGTCGAGGTTTGCTTGATAACCAACACTATCGGAACTTAAGTATTGAATCATTTTTAAATGGGCTTCCAGAATTTTCTCTAGAATAAAGTAAGACTCAATAGCCTCTCTGAAGATGGAAAACCTTGGTACCCCATTTTAATGCGGCGGTAACCTACTGGACTCCCCATCTTGGG
Organism: Monodon monoceros; assembly: GCF_005190385.1. Lineage (NCBI taxonomy): Eukaryota > Metazoa > Chordata > Mammalia > Artiodactyla > Monodontidae > Monodon > Monodon monoceros. Next base: position 59,826,722 of record NW_021703768.1, on the reverse strand, counting down.
TTTTATTTCTTTCTTAGTGGTTTATAAAGAATTGATGAAATATAGTAAATTATTCTGGGCAATCGTGTGCCTAGCTAAAATTCTAATATGCAAGAAAAGTAAAATATTGAAGGACAACCAGGATATCTCCATTGAATCCCTAGTACATAAGCACTGTTTGATGGATTACAGATAAAACCATGGCACATCTCATGCCTGTGGATGGGTTCAGAAGTTAAATTAGAAGTTGAGCATATTCTATGAGTGAAAAAAAAATTGAGTCCTAATAAAATAGAACTAGATCTGACCCCAGAACTGACCCACCTTTTTGGTACACACAGATGGATATGAGTGATGTTAGGAAAGCCTTGTCTATAAAAATGCACAAAATGGTTTAGAGAAGGGAAGGAAACTGATGAAAGCTGAGAAATAAGTTGGAAGGCCAGAGATTAGGCAACTGTTGGGGATTTGACAAAAGGAATACAAAGAAGTGGATGTTTTCAACAGGCCCTACAAGGGTAGACAGAATTCAGTAACAGATATGGGTTCAGGTGAGGTTGTGGGTATGTGTGTGTAGTATGTATATACACACATATATATATGGTGTATGCACATCTATGCATATGTATATGTAGGTATATATGGGTTTGAAATCATAACAAACTTAAGAGACCGCGATTACAAGGAAGTGTGAAAACTATTTGCCTCTGAATTATCTTCTGTCTCCCTGAGCCTTTTGTAGACAGGAATAATTAGAAAATAAATTACCTCACACTTGTAAGGGGAGCAGTCCAATATACGATTTAATAAATGGAATCATGTTTTCAATACTCACCATAATATCATTTGAGTTTTTCTTAAACAACTGTTAATCCAATTATGTATTACAAAGCAAAAGTGATTATCCCTTAATGATTCAACAAAAATACAGCTTTTGCTTTAGGGGTATAAACACCACCTCTCTGTGATGTTCACTAGAGCCCTACCAGCACCAGGTATGCTCAAATGTATTACTGCTTTTCAAAATGGGACATTACTGGGACTTCCCTGGTGGTCCAGTGGTTAAGACTCCACCCTTCCACTGCAGGGGACACAGGTTCAATCCCTGGTTGGGGAACTAAGATGTCACGTCCCACAAGGCATGGCCAAAAAACAAAGGGGAGATTACTTATGAAAAAAAAAAGAAAGCAGACAGCAGGCACCAGGTGTGATTTTCAAAATGGAATATTTCCTCAAAAATCATTTTTTTTAGCCCTAGATTAATAGCCATATTTTGAGCCTTTTTCCAAATATTTCCAAGCTACCCCAAAAGAACACAGCAATAAAACATTTATAAAGCAAGCAATTACCCAATAAAGGGAAAGAAGTACAATTCTCTCTTTCCAGAATGCCCATCCTTAGGGCCCAGCTTGAGTGCAGCCATCTATGTCGGCCACCCTGTCTTCACAGAGAAAATTAGTATGACAGTAATAGACACCAGTCTTTGGGCAAACATTATTTATTCATTTATGGGTCAACAAATGATAGTTAACACCTACTGAGTGCTGGGCTTTACACTTCACACTTATAATTCAGAGATCATTGAAAGACAGTCCAGCATCTCTAGCAGCCTACAACCTAGAAGGGAGAGACCACAGCAAAGCCACAAAGAATGTTTCAGTGTCTTCATAGAGAAACAGGAGCACAAAGGAGTGACTAATCAGTTTTCCTACGGGACAGAAAGCCTTTCTTGAAGGTGGTCCTTGGGATGAGTTGAAAGATGAATAGCTGTGTATGGTTACTGTGTATGGAGAGGGCAAAGGGGCATTCAGGAAGCACATTCTGGGCAGAGGGAGCAACTGAGCACGACACCAGAAGGGAGAAATAGCTTGGTTAATTCAGGAAACTGCAAGCTATGCAGTGTGACTTGACCGGGCTCGAATGCCAAGCCAGTATTTGGTGTGCACCATGAACACTGATTTTTGGGAACTAGCTTGTGCTGGCACCCAAGAGCCAACTGTTAAATTTTCAGGAACTTTGTGAACTGGTTGACATCGTGTCAATAGCTTGAAATCTGTCATGGTATTTGCACCATAGAAATCATCATACGCTGAAAATCAGTCCCCTTCTCAGCTCCCACTGATCCTGGACAGAGTTGAGAGCTTTGAAATCTTTTTTTGTTTTGTTTCTAATACGAGTGACGTTATGAAAACATTATAGCTAATGTGCAAAAAATGCACAAAATGGTTTAGAGCAGGAGAAGCTGAGAAATCAGTTGGAAGGTCAGAGTTTAGGCACTATTTATTAAATAGTAAATACTTTTTGTACTGAGCTGTCTAAAATGTCCATACCCAGGCCAATACTACTCTATTAGTGTACGGTATTAATTACTACAGCTTTATAATGAATCTTGCTATGTAATAGGGCCTGTCCTTCTACCTTATTTTTCTTGGGCCTTTGCTCTTCCATATAAAATTTACGATCTACTTAACAACTTCCAAGAAAAACCATGAGAAGTTTTGTTTTGAATTCTATTGAACTTATAGAATAATTAGGGGAGAAGAGTTATCTTTAAGATAGTTATTCTTCCTATTCATAAATAGGATTATTCTTTTAATTTACTCAGACTGCTTGTCTTTCAATAATATTTTGTAGTTCCGAAGTACTTGCACTTTTTTTTTTTTTTTTTTTTGCGGTACGCGGGCCTCTCACTGTTGTGGCCTCTCCCATTGCGGAGCACAGGCTCCGGACACGGAGGCTCAGCGGCCATAGCTCACGGGCCCAGCCGCTCCGCGGCATGTGGGATCTTCCCAGACCGGAGCACGAACCTGTGTACCCTGCATCGGCAGGCGGACTCCCAACCACTGCGCCACCAGGGAAGCCCCTTGCACCTATTTTGATAGATACCCCCCCCCGACAACCCGCTGCCCCTTTAGGTCCCTTATAGATTGTTGTCATGAAAGAGATTTTTATATTTTCTAATTGGTTATTACTGTTGTACAGGAATGCTACTGATTTTGTACATTGATTTTGTAGCCATAACCTTATTGAACTTTTTAATTAAATGTAGATTTTTTTTGGCTGCGCTGCACAGCATGTGGGATCTTCCCTGACCAGGGATTGAACCCATGCTCCCTGCAGTGGGAGCATGACTCTTAACCACTGAACCACCAGGGAAGTCCTAAATGTAGATTTTTAAAAATGTAGACAAACACATCATCTGATAATAAAGTTATATAGTTTTTTTAATAGGTGAGGCACAATTTACTAACAGAACCTGATTTTGTTTGGGTGTAGCAACGTAGCCAGCTAAAAACTACATTTCCAGGTTCCCTTTAATATGGGGAAGCCACATGACACTGTTTGGTCAATGAGATGGAAGTGGAAATTGTTATGTGGGGCTTCCAAGAAAGCTCTTTAAAATAGGACAGACTTGCCCTTTTGTCCTTTTTACTTCCTCATCTTCCTACCTGGAACTCATGTGTAAGGCTGGATACAGAAAAGTCCATCCATCTTGCGGCCAGAAGTTGGCCATGTGAGGCCAAGAAAATCAGACTGTGAACCCATCTTTGAACTATTGAGCTAAAGTTAACCAATGAAATTTGTGTTTTGTGGGAACACTAGAACTGATTTTTTTTTTTAAGACACTGATTGGGTCTCTGTAATTCACAGCTGAAGTAAAATTCTGAAGTGACACAGAAAGCAGGGTGCTGAAAATAACAAAATTTAATATACAGAATTGGCTTAGTGTTTGAGGGAGGGGCTTTGAGGAGTGGCGATATATATCACAGGTTGGGAAGCTGGTGACTTGTCTGGAGTTGATAAAATATTTGGTCAAATTGTCAACTTTGGCAATTTGACTTTGGAGAGCAGATCAAATGCTGATTGAGGCTGTAGCATTAGGGGAAACATTAGGAGAAAAACTCAAAGTGTTGTCATGGGATGACTCCTTCTTGCTGTGTTCAGCAAAGTCCTAGCAAAGAGAAATGTACTTTTTCTCTGTTGAAGCTAGTAGCCTGCAGAGATGAAGGAGAACATCATCTTACTAAGGAAAGCGGTTCCTGCCATTTTTTTTGTGTTACTTTTTATCATGATATAGGCCACATATGAACAAGAATCTATAAAATACATACATACAGTTTAAATAATATTTTTAAAATAAACATCCATGCAGTCACCACCCAAGACAATAGAAGACTGTCAGCATCCCAGCAGCTCCATGTGCCATTTCTCAATCACATTCCCTTTCCTCCCCACAGAGGAAGTCATTATTCTAACTCTGGGGACAATAATATACTTGCTTCTCTTAATAATTTGATCTCATATGAATACATCCTTAAAGCAATATACACTGTTTTGAACTATATAAATGGAATCATGCCGATGGCATCCTTCTATGATTTGCTTCTTTTGCTCCACATTATGTTTGTGATATTCATCCACCTTCTGATTAGCTATTTCCTTCATTTTCACCACTGTGTAGAATTCTACTGTTTGAATCTACATGAATATACAATGGTAGAATCTAACCATTCTACCAGTGCTGAATATTTGGTTTATTTCCATTTTTTGGCTATTACAGTGCTGCTATGTGCATTCTTGCACATGCTTTCTAAAAAACATGTTCAGTAGTTTTCCCAAGACATTGTATCAGTTATGGCTCTGCCAGGAAAAAAACTGTATTTTGAGATGACTTTTAAGAAAGGGACAATTTACAAAGGTGTGGGCAGGGTGTGGGGAAACCACAAAAGATAGGGCAGCACCTCAGGGCTAGTAAGGACAAGGCTCTGTTGCCACCCCTAGGATGAGAGGGTGAGGGCAAGGAAAGGATTATCAGAACCTGGAGAGAGAGCAGAAAATGACATATGAAGAAGTTGTGACCTTTCGTCAAGGGACTTAGCCAGCTTGACATGATTCTTCAAAAAGGTATATGAGGGAATAAATAAACAACTTCATCTTCTTTCCTCCCTGAAACCTACTGCAGTGGCTGCCCGCTGCCATGATGCCTCACTGAACTTAAAGCAGGGTGGAGGGCACAGAGTAAAATCAGGAGGGCAAATGGAAGATAACCAGCAAAGGCGTATATTTGGGAGTGCAGTTGCTGGGGTGTTGAGTGTGCACATCTTCAGAGTTACTGAAGAAGGACAAACCGTTTTCCAAAGAGATTGTTTTCAAATAAGAGTTCATATTGCTCCATATCATCACCAAAACTTAATATCATTGGATCCTTTCATTTTTGTGAATCTGGGAAAGGTATTACAATACCCCTTTGTGGTTTGTTTTTTTTCATTTCCCTATTACTAAAATGGCTGAGGATGTTTTCATGTTTCTTGGCCATTTGGATTTCTTTCTATGTAATGTGCCATCTAAAGACTTGTCCAAATTTCTATTGGCTGTCTGTCTTTTTCTTAGTGATTCATAGGAATCATTTAGATATTCTGGATTATATATATACTGGATACTAGTATTTTGCCAATTATATGTGTTGCAAATATGTTCTCCCAGGTGGTTCCCTATATTCTGACTCTCTAAATAGGTAAGATTATAGGTGCTTATTCTTTGTGGTTTTGTTGTGTTTTCTTTTAATGCCCCCAAACAAAATTATAATAAAAAGAAAATGAGTTGGATTATTAGATAAAACAGAAAAGGATGTGGAGAAAATTCTGGGCAAAGAAAATAAGAGTGAAAGCAACAGAGGTGGGAAAAGAGTGGAAAAGTAAGGAAACCATTTCTACTGGCTAAAGATTAAACATTTAAAATTTCATTTTAAATTTTTATTAAATATTACTAAATGATAACATTCAATTAAATGAATCATCTAAGTGAAAATAATTTAGTATTCACTCTAATGTTGAAAACACAATAAAAATGAACTTGAAACAAGATAGAATAGAAAAGAACAAATATGGTTCTATCTACTTTTCAATACATTAAATCAGTGCTTCATTGAACTTAATTTTGTAGAGAATTAATGTAAGCAAATCACACAATCAAGAAGCGTAGCTCTACAACTAGGTATTAACCATAGCGTATAATAATATGAGGCATGAAATTCGTATGTTAATAAACTTAATTAAGCCTAATTTTAATCAATCTAGTAATTTAAAGTCCAATTACCACTTTGGCCAAAGGTTGTGCGAGATCCTAATTTACGCTACTCCTAAAACACTGTCTTTATACATTTAGGTAATGAGCTATAAAATATGAAAAGAAACAAAAATATGAGAACAAAAGATTCAGTTCCTTAAAGCAGTAATAGAAAATGGGTTCCATCTTCATGTTTCAATTAAATAATTGTTTTTTTGATAAAAACTCCTCTATTGATAGCACAAAAATATTTGGAACAACTACTTAAGCTAACTATTGTTAAGCTGTCTTCTTTCGTGAATATTAATGAAAACATGATAGAAATATAACTAAGATAAATGAGGTGTTTTAACACACATTAATCTTTTGAATTGCACATTCTTCTCCAGAAGGTCATAATAAAAATGAAGTGAGTGTACAATTTATCCTTTTTTACAGATTTGTGTAAAGTACAAATATAACTGCCAAGAAATGAAATATTGCTATTTAAAAGTCCTAGATAAGAAAATAATTACCTTGAATCTTAGACTAAATATCCTTTTTAAAGTGAACCAAGTGCTTATTCATTAGATAAAGAAACTTTAAATTAAAAAAAATCAAATGAATAATCATATTTTACAAAAATTCTTTTAACACAGCAAATAATACTGTGACATTATTTTCCTGAAGGTAACAAAACCACTCATGCTAGTTCTGCTAAGCTAATACTCTTCATAGAACTTAAGATGAGTATTAATTATGAATGTTCATGAGGTATCTGAAGATACTAGGAGCTAAAGTATAATTATACAAAGTTGTAGAAGATACTAAGATCAAACATAGCAGTCCAGTGCCAACAAAGTGGTTAAGTGCTGAAAAATTCTTATGCTAAAATAGGTTTATCTGAACTTCTGAGAGCCCTTATAAATGTAAGTTTTTATATTCACTATAAAACATAATAAAGAAGGAAATCACTTCCTGATCCCACTCCTAACTTCTCATTTTAAAATTATCTCTAACAGGACTGATTTCCAATTGAAGTATAACGGAAGTGGAATTCTCATTGTTATCAAAAAAATATACAGAAGTAAATTAGTATATATTCCAAATTCATATAAAGGAAATGTCATTTGGGGAGGGCTTATTGCACTTGCCTTTCACTCAATGAATCTGTAAGCCTGGAATGAGGAAGAATACATTCATTGATTATAAAATAACAAGTTTCAATCAAAAATTAATGATAAAATGTTCAACGTTCATTTAAAAAATATATCAAGGGTGTGTCTGGGAGTGTTTGGTTTTGTTTTCTTTGATGCCGAGTACTTTGTCATCAGTCCTGGCCTGGAATAAAAAAGAACATGCAATTAAAATGCATGAAGAACTACAAAACAAAAAACAAAAAAATATAAAATAATAAAATGCATGAAGAGATTTAAAAAATTGTTCATGCAAATAATTGATTTTAAAACTTTTACTTAATGATTTCTAAAAGCAAATTTTAACATTTCTTAAAAATCAGACCTCAAAATATAACAATTTCATAGCCAGCTTTATTAAAACTCAAATTAGCCATACCTGTTTGCTTTTGTTCCAATCTTCTGTACTTTGCCTGAGTTATCTTTAGAGGGAAGAAATTCCACAATGAATGACATGAAATAATTAAAAAGCTTTCTAAAAATTTAAAGAGTTAAGGTTGACTGATTAAAGATAATAAAAACCTCCTTAGTACTACATTGTTCGAATTTATATATACCAGAAACTAATGTATAGCATAATTTCTTTGTAATTTACTTGTTTCATTAGTATTACAGCTGATTTTGAAGTTGGGTTAGAGTCGGAACTACCAAAAAACAAGTTAAAGAGGCTTTTTGGCTATATAATTATAGTTACCACTGTGCCTTGGCAAGTGTTCTCTGAAGGAATTTCTGTTTTGATTAGATCACTCAGCTCCCTAAACCATTAAGTTCATTCTGTGCTAAATCAAGCCCAAACCAGAGTTTTCCCAAAATTTAGAATCTAATGTCTTCAGCTAATTCTAACCCACCGTTAAGGTAACTAACATTTTCCTAAATGGCAGCGTTCATGAACTATGTAAACTGTAAACTGTAAACTCACCAGTACTTGTGGTGCTTTCTTTGGGTTGGTTAACTGGATTAACCTTATCCTTTCTCAGTTCCTGGATAATGCCTTTATTTAAGCAAACATCTACATGCACATTGAATAGGGTAAGATCTGAAGTCTTTTGTTCTAGGTTACAAACAGGACAAACGAGGACTTGGTCACTGATCACTTCATATAAATAAGGTTGTAGGGGCTCTTTCCTTCCTAATGACGCAACATCTTCATTTTCCAGTGGCACAGTGCAACAATTCTGAGGACAGTGTTCCATATTAAATGATTTGCTTGGAAGACTAGAACATTCCTCTTCACTGTGCTTATTACTTAGCGCATCTACACCTTCTGTATTAGATGGATTACCAGTAGTCTCTGCCAACTCTACAGAATCTACTGATGTGATCACTGTATTCTTCTGATGAGTTTCACAATCCTGCTTCTCACAGACAGAAACAGAATCATGTACATTTTCTTTCTCATTCACTTCTGTAGAGGAAGCATGTGAACGTGAGGACATTTTAGAGTTTCCACTGATGGAAGGTCCATCAAGACATGCATCTACATGTTTATTAAAGGCTTCCAGACTGATGCTTCCTTGCTCCCTGAAGCAAACAGGACAAGTAAATATATGACAGTTATCTGAATTCTCCAATGTTTCTAAATTCTCACTCATCCTCTTCTTTAAAACTTGGAAGAATTGTGATGTCTGTAAACTTTGTTTATCTACAGTTTCACATTTAAATGTGTCCTGGTAGCTCCAATTCCTTTCAGATCGTTTTTTATCAAAGAAACTCTTCTTATGAGACATTTCTAGAGGTTTTAGAAACTGATCTTTGTCAGTTTTCTCTGGTATACACCTGGTGGCTGACAGGGCTTGGTTTCCAGGCTGTAAGAAGCCAATAATGCTCCTTTGTTGGCATTTCTTCTCCTCTTCATTGGGAAAACCAGATAGTCGCACCCCTAAATTAAACCAACCATAATTAATCCACTTCAAATTCAATAGAGACATTTTGCATAATACTATTATAACATATATGAAAAAGGCTGTTTAGCCAGAAATAATAAGCAACACTGTATTTTCTGAATTAAAGGATGCTTTTTCAAAGTGGTATTATGAGTAGAAATTAACTTTCTTCATAAAGCTGGGTATACTAAATAGTAAGTATCTACTGGAGTTAGCATGATTATATAGGTCTTTCAGTTAATACCTGACACATGATACCATTAAATATCGAGTAACTAATTGGAGTCAATTGCATAGATTCTTTAGCTCCCTTTTTTGCAATAGGCACTATTTTTTAGAGCAATTTTAGGTTCTCAGCAAAGTTGAGTAGCAAATACAGAGAGTTCCCATATACTACCTGCCCCACACATGCACTCCTCCTCCACTATCAACATCCTACACCACAGTGGTACATTTGTTACAATCAATGAATCTACACAATCTATCTATACTGACATGACATTATTACTCAAAGTTCATAGTTTACATTAGGGTTCACTCTTGATGTACATTCTATGGGTTTTGACAAATGTACAATGTACATGTATCCACCATTATAGCATCATACAGAATAGTTTCACTGCCCTAAAAATCCTCTGTGCTCTGCCTATTCCTCCCTCCCCCGACCCCTGACAACCACTGATCTTTTTAGTATCTCCATAGTTTTGCCTTTTCCAGAATGTCATATATTGGAATCATACAGGATGTAGCTTTTTCAGATTGGCTTCTTTCAGTTAATAAACTGTAATAAACTGTATATAAGTTTCCTACATGTCTTTTCATGGCTTGACAGCTCATTTCTTTTCTTCTCCCCCACGCTCTACTCCAATAGCTCATTTCTTTTATGTGCTGAATAATATTCTGTTGTCTAGACGTACCACAATTTCCATTCACCTACTACTGGAGGACATCTTGGTTGCTTCCAAGTTTTGGCAATTATAAATAAAGCTGCTATTAACATCCACTCTTTAGCTCTTTTAGTTAACATACTTTATTCAAATTGACTTCAGTGTGTGCTATTTTTCATATGTGAAAGTATGGCTAATGACCCATTCTTAGCAGTAAAGTTGGCATTTGGAGTGCTTATCCGTAAACATTCTCTCACTCGTTCACTTTGGAAACATGGTTTGTTTATCTTTTTTTACCATGTGATGGCTAGAAATGTGGTTTTATAGTGGCACAATCCCTTATCTGTAATTCTGAAATCCAAAAAGCTCTGAAAATTGTAAGCAACAAACGGTAATTGATGACAAGATTGGTGTGAGACTATTTAGAGTCTTTACAACTCAGTGTGAATATTTTTTTGTTTTCCTACAGAAATAATAATGTGTTTGATCATGAAGTGCTGCTTCAGATCCCAAAGGAGTATTATATAATATACTCAACATGCAGTGAATTTGCTTTCTAAAATCTGAAAAGTTTAAAAATTTGAAAGATACCTAACCCCAAGGATTTCAGTAAGTAGTAAGGAAAAGAACGATTTTAACTGGTTCTTACTGGAATTAAACTAATGATCGTGGCTTCACATGCATCAGGTCCTAAGAATCAAGAAAAATGGCAGTAGCATAAGTACAACTTCCTAAACAGGTTTAAGAAATAAAATAGAGGTGAGAATATTTCCCAAGTTGATTCTATGGAAAAGTCTAGCAGATTTAAGGAAAAACAAGTAAAGAAAAGTCATACCCATAAGTCTTAATCTCAAGGGATGTGGAAAATCAGCATCAATTTCTGTTCTTAGCAATTCTTTAGCAATAGCAAATATTTCTTCTGCAGTAGAAACAACAGATGAAACTGTAGATGCACGAGTTTTTACCTCAAAATTCACATTCTTTAGCTTAATGGTAACAGTTCTACCCTGTAACAAACAGAATGCATTATTATATATGGCTCTTTAACTTCCAGAAAAAAGTTATTTTACAGGATAGAAAAATTCAGAAAGGTCTCTTGTGTACACAGAGTACGGAAGTATAATCAATTATTTACAAAAAAACATGGTAATGTGGAGCTTTTGTAGGAGGAGGAGGAGTTGTTGTCCTACCCGCTGTGCCTAAACAAAACAGTAATGAAAGACAGCAAAAACACAGTTTTGGCTTATGTTATAAAATAATGACTCAATCTATAATGGTCTAGGGGCTGATCATAGAGTTTTCGTATCCACGCTCCCTTCCCTGTGTTTGTCAACTGCATCATATAATAGTTTCTATATAAGAGAAATTTCTAAGAAGGAAGAACTCCAATGACACACTAGTTGACAGGTCTTATAACAACAAAACACTAAACTTACAATTTTAATTCTCTGGGGTTGAGATCATTCAATGTTAAAGATCAACATTCATTAAATAAAGACCCTAAAACAGTGCCTGACGTATATTAAACGGCAATAAATATTAACTATTACAATTACAAAAAAAAAAAAACCATGGTAATGAAAATTGTCATAAAGAATAACTGAAATCCATAAGTAATCTAAAAATCCCATTTTAGTCAGTAATTATTACTTCCCTCCGCAACTGACTTTTTATAAAAGACTTTTATATAAAGGGCAAAGTTAACTGATTACTTTTCTTTTTACTGAATCATTTTTTGAGGTTAATTCAGTACCTAAAAAGATAGGAAAAAAAAATCTTTCTGAAGGGACCTCATTGAAAAGATCTTCTGGACGGCTCACACTTATTGTGTGCCTACTATATGCCAGATATTATGTTAAATTTACGTGTTAGAACTCCTTTACAGTTATTGCTTAATGGATACAGTTTCACTTTGGGATAATGAAAAAGTTCTGGAGATCAAAAGTGTTGATGGTTGTACAATCTGAATGTACTTAATGCCACTAAAATGTATACTTAGAAAGTTAAAACAGTAAATTTTGTTTTGTATATTTTGCTACCTCCTGGAGGTTGTGATTGTAGGTTAGGCTTATTGACTCACTTCCAAAGAACAGAGTATGGAAAGGGAAAAGTAGTAATTTCACAGTGGAGAAGCCTAGCAAACACTACTTTAACCAAGTGAGGATGGTTATTCTCACCTGTGATATCATGTGGCTATCATATACCTTGATGGGATGTGATGAGAAGGATACTTCATTTCTGTGGTATTCTTTCTAAAAACCTATAACACTGGTCTAATCATAAGAAAATCATCAGACAAACCCAGACTGGAAGACATTCTGCAGTATACCTGGCCAGTATCCCTCAAGACTGTCAAGGTCATGAAAAACAAGGAAATACGGAGAAACTGTCACAGACTAGAGGAAACTGGGAAGACATGAAAACTAAATGCAATGTGGTTCCCTGGACTGAACCCTGGAACAAAGAGAAGAAGAACATGAATGGAAAAAAACAGGTAAAACAAAAATACTGTCTGGATTTAGTTAACAGAAATGTGTTAGTGTCAGTTTCTTAGTTTTGCAAATGTACTACGATAATATAAGATGTTAATAATGAGGGAAACTGGAAATCTTGATAATACCCTTATACCTATTCTATAAATCTGAAATGATTCTAAAATTAAAAGTTTATTTAAAAAATTTTAAAAAAAGAACTCTCTATATATTTAAGGTATAAAAGAGAAGGATTATAAGAAAATATTCATCAGATATCCCTTTCTTTGTAATAACTTTTTATTGCTTTTGTATTATACTTTGTAATAACCCTACCTCTGTTTTGAGAATGTTGGAAAAATACTAAACATGGATTGTTGTGAGTGAAGATTATACAATACAAAGTTCAAAGCCTTCCAGGTTTTGTTCTCAATGTGTTAAGCAACCTGGATTAAGGCCTTGAAACAAAATGTCTATTCCAGAAGGTCACTGTCTACCTGACAATGACATTAAAGGATAATTGGAAAGGCATTTATAACAAGCACAGTTCTAGGGAAATTCTTCCCTATCCCTTATTCTTTACTGCCAATATAACTCTGATTTTGAACTTACTCAAATGTACTCCCAAGGTAATATAAACTTCTCTGGAATTATACTGGAATCATTCCAACCTCATAAGTTGCTTCTCATAAAATGACCTCATCATAGGCCTCAGATAAGGGTCAGAATTCAATTTGTCTCTATTGAAGACAAGAATTCTCTTTTCTGACACATCCCAATTTGTATTTAAATGCAAAATCTAACTCTTGGTTTAAGGTAGCTTTTTATTATTAAAAATTTAAGGTAGCTTTTTATCATTAAAAATTTAGAAAACTAAGAACACTGCATAAAAATGAAGTACCTTAAGTCCTTCTTTCTGCAGATCTTGAGCAAGTTCACTGCAAAGTTCTTGGCACAAGCTGTACTGTTCTTCTGCTTTACTTATCTCACTGTATGTCCTAGAAAGGCAAGAATGATTTTGGTGCACAAAGTAAACTACAATTCAGTATACTTTAGAAATGATATAGTACAGGTAAATGGCCTAGCATTAAGTTATATTTTCTACAGTACAAAGTTTTCAGATGAACTAAGATATGATTAAGTAAAAACATCTAAGATCTTCTTAAATAATGGGAGATTGTTTATAGCTAAACTGATTAGCAAAGGTGCATTTGCTCTCTACAATATGTTTTAAAAGATGATTAAAGTCACCAACATATAAGGATAATGCCCTCAAAACTTACAAAACATTAGGATACATATGTATACAGACTCTGCTACAGAGGATTATCTTAAGAAAGTACAAATGAGAACAACATTCCAATTACTGCATGTGTATTTTCTGTAAGCGAATTATCTTCAAGTAGATTTAAGGGGTTGGTTCGTGGCACCTACATAAAGTCATCTAATAGGCAACCGGAAATGAAGGGCTGGTAAGATTAAATGTAGAACTTGTGACTTCATCTGCACAAGGGTATTGAAAGGTCATATTAACATAAAGACACTAAAGAGAGAGTGGGGTAACCAGTAAAAAAGCCCGAGCAAACCCTGAATAGTCATTCAGTGAAAAGTCCCGCTTCTAACTATTCCCAGCTACCCAGTTCTCTTCCCTAGTGGCAACCAATATTGCCAGCTTCCTATTCATTATTTATTCCTCTAGAATACTGTATGTATATAAAAGCAAACAAGCAAACATTTCCCCTATATAAACAGTAGAATATTAGATACATTATTTACCACTTTGCTTTTCTCATTCATCCTGGTGAGAGTTCCCTATAAATAAATAATTTCATTTATATATGGCAGCATAAATTCTAATTTAAAGATGTAAGATCATTTAACCAATCCTCTATTTGTAGAAACTTATTTCCAATCTTTTGCTATCACAAAAAAAAATGCAGTGCATAACCATGTATACATGTAAAATGACATGCGATTACACCAGTGGAATGTATGCCTAGAAAAAGAACTGTGGGATCAAAGTACATGTGTATCTGTGATCTTGATAGATACTGCCAAATTGCTTGCCCCCTGTGGTAGGCAAAATAATGGTCCCCGAAGATGTTCAAATCCTTATCTCTCAGAATCTAGTACTTTACATGGTGAAATGAACTTTACGGATGTGGTTAAATTAAGATGAGGTGATTATCCTGAATTATCCAGGTAGGTCCACTGTAATCTCAAGGGTCCTTGTAAGAAGAAGGCAGGAGGGTAAGAGTCAAAGAAAGACAAAATGTGAGAGTTGAAGATAGAGAATGGGGCCGTGAGCCAAAGAATGCAATAAGCCTCTAGAAGCTTTTAGTAAGGAAATGGATTCTCCTCTGGGGCCTCTAGAAGGAATGCAACCCTGATGACACCTTAATTTTAGGACTTCTGACCTTCAGAATTGTAAGAGAATAAATTTGTGGTAATTAGTTATACCACCAATAAGAAACTAGTACACCCTCCTTTAGAGTTTAATAGCTTTTTCACTCCCATAGTCTTGCCAATAGAGTGTGCATCTTTGCCAACTTAATCAGTGAAAAATGCTATCTCAGAGAATTTTCAATCTGAATTTCTTAAATTATACGGAGACTGAGATTATTTTCACATGTTTATAAAGCCATTTGTACCATCTTTTCTGTTAACTAATTAGATCTTTGTTCACTTTTTTCTATTGGTTTGATGGCCCTTTCTTAAGAAATATTAATATTAGTTAATATTAATATTCTTGTACAGCAAGCAATGTTCTCAATAACAAAAGACAAAAGAGAAGAAAAAATCATTAAATAGGACGATACTATCTCACTTTTGGATGCTTTTTTCCCCTATTTTCCTTTGATTGCTTTTATGTAAATCACAGCCTAAAACAACAATTTTTATCAGTCATTTACTGAGTGTGTTGTCTTGTAAAAGTCATTCATCTTTTCTAGGGAACCCCCTTGCACTGTTGGTGGGAATGTAAATGGATACAGCCACTATGGAGAACCGTATGGAGGTTCCTTAAAAAACTAAAAATAGAATTACCATATGACCCAGCAATCCCACTACTGGGCATATACCCAGAGAAAACCATAATTCAAAAAGACAAATGCACCCCAATGTTCATTGCAGCACTATTTACAATAGCCAGGTCATGGAAGCAACTAAATGCCCATCAACAGACAAATGGATAAAGAAGATGTGGTACATATATACAATGGAATATTACTCAGCCATAAAAAGGAATGAAATTGGGTCATTTGTAGAGATGTGGATGGACCTAGAGACTGTCACACAGAGTGAAGTCAGAAAGAGAAAAACAAATATCGTATGTAAACACAAATATGTGGAATCTAGAAAAATGGTACAGATGAACTGGTTTGCAAGGCAGAAATAGAGAACAAATATGGACACCAAGGGGGGAAAGGGGGGGTGGTGGAGGTGGTGGGATGAACTGGGAGATTGGGATTGACATGTATACACTAATATGTATCAAATAGATAACTAATAAGAACCTGCTGTATAAAACATAAATAAAATGAAAAAAAAAGTCATTCAGCTTTTCAGATCATGAATAATATATGTGCAAAATGAACACAACCTTATACTAGGTCCGCGGTTCTTAAATGTCTTAGTGGAACTTTGGTTCTTTGAGGAGATAAGCGAGGGACTTTTCAAACAATGACATATTTCCCAAAACAATAAGGTTCCATCAAGATTTCATTTGACTTCAAACAAGATTGTAAACCACTGAACTAGATCACCTCTAAGCTCTTGTTCATCAGTATCTTACTATTTGATGTCTATGGTTATTCACCAATATTTGAAGAACTTCAGGAAGAATTTCCATCATCATTTCTTAAATTTCCCAAATAACTACTCAGTATAATTTTTCTTATAAATAAGCCTATAAATTAAGATTTAGAATCCTAAAATGCTCGGTTTTCACTGAATAGGAACAAAACCAACATTTAAAAAAATAACTGCAGTTAAATGTTTTCCCATTGAGAGCACAGCAAGCAAAGATAATAAAGCATTGCACTGGAATATTTACTGTAGGAGTATCAACTGATGAAAATTGTTACTTGGTTTGCAAATAGATTTTTAAATTTCAGTGAAAATTTACTAAAAATTAAAAATTAGTTTAAAATAATACAAATTATGAATAATTAGTAACAAAACATTACCTCTCAACACTCATGCTTTTCCTCTCTCCATCCCTTGAAATTAAAAAAAAAAAGCTTTTATTTGCTTTCTCAAAGAAGACTGAGTTTCTTTTAGTCAACCAAGATGATTTTACATCAGTTACCCTTTAGAGATCTCAATGTTTTAGATTAAAAGTTATACATCATGCAACACAGTGAGTTTTTTAATCTAAAAATAAAACTATCACCAAAGAATGTAGAAAGATATGCTAATATAATTACATGTGTGATGGATCAAGTCTATATCTATCAAAGACAACAAATTTGAAAACAGGATGATATTATAATTTGTTTCTATTAACTTACAAAAACCAACAGAAGGTAGTAGCATAATGGCTTGCAGTTATAAGATATAATTAAATTTTAAATAATTTAATATCCATTATCTAGTTTTGGGCCTAGTACATTAATAATAGCCTATTTATTATTCACTTATACCACTCTATAGAAGCTCAGTCAAAATTTGCCATACAGCAATAGGATGATGGTTGGGAATCTGAACCACCTAGTTTGGTTGGATTCTAGCTGCTCTGGTAGGAGCAGTTAAAACCAAAAAGCTGAAATGACATGTAGATTATTCATTTTCCTAATATTTCACAAACCAATTATGAATCAAGCACTGTTCTAGGCCTTGGAGATAACAGTAATGAACAAAACAGACCAAGTGCCTGCCTTTAGGAAACTTATATTTTAGGGACTTCCCTGGTGGCACAGTGGTTAAGACTCCGTGCTCCCAATGCAGGGGGCCTGGGTTCGATCGCTGTCAGGGAACTAGATCCCACATGCGTGCCACAACTAAGAGTTCGCATGTCACAACTAAGGAGCCTGCAAGCCACAACAAAGGAGCCCGCCTGCCACAACTAAGACTCAGTGCAACCAAATAAGTAAATTAAATAAATGTTAAAAAAATAGTTATAAAGAAACTTATATCTTAGTGGAGGGAGACAAATAAACATAGCAGTAAATATGGAACAGGTTAGAAGGGGAGAAGTACTACAGATTAAAAAATAAAGCAAATTAGGGAAACAGAGAATGTTGATAGAAGGGAAAGTAAATTTGCTATTTTATATGGTTAAAAATTACCTATGAATTTCACTTAAAAGCATTACCTGCATCTCTACCACAGGTTAATATGTGCTATATTATATTAAAAACTGTATTGTTTTCAAGCACTATGGAAATAAAAAGAGGATAATTTTTGGATTAAAGAAGAAAGTTTTATGTCTCATCACCTTCATGTGCTGGATTATTTATAGTACTGTGATGTCTTTCTCTTATCTTTCATTATATCCACTCAAGATCAAAGTCAGCTACCTGGACTTGAAAGAATGAGGAGCATGGAGAGATGAGAAAAATAACAGCACATGCCTTGCAATCTCTGTAATATATAGCAGGTCTAATTGGTTAATCAAACTTATTTTACATGCCTCCTCAGTAATCTTCTTGTTTTCCTTTAGTTTAACTATATGAATATAAAAGAGTTATTTTGAGGGCAGGCTAACAAGATGATAACAAAATCGTAAAAATAGTGCCCAGTGTTAATTTTCATTCTTGTTTCTAGTGCCTTCTTTTCACCCACCCTAAACAGTGTACCCTTCTAGCTCTGGGATCCTTCTTTTTAAGACCTGGATGAAAGAGTGGCAGGGAGGAAACACAGGGCCTCTCCTCTAGCCGTTTCCTCTTCTCTTAGATCTTTGCATGGCTGGCCCCTTCAGGTCTCTGCCTCTGGAGAACCGCTGCCAACCCCATCTCTTACCCCCCAAGTCAACATCTATGCGCCCCCACTCTGCCTTACTTTCTCCATTTGTTTATTTGGTTACTTTTTATTTCCCACATTACTCTGCAAACTCCATGAAGGCAGGACTTTGTCTTGTTTACTGCTATTATCCCCAGTGCCTAGAACAGTGCCTAATGCAAAGTACTCAGTACTGAATGAATGAATCATTTACAAATCTGGAAAAGAGAAGAAATACAGGTAGTTCATGAAGGCTTTCAACGAATCGTTAAGTCTACTTGCTTTAAAGGGTGAGTTCTGCAGTATGAGCCATCTTTCTCACCCCCACAATCTGATCACCAATATTCTTACGTTCTGAACAAAGAACAAAGCAGGTACAGAAAAGAAAGCACCCATCATTCCTCTTATCCCTCTATCCAAATGCTGTAGCCAACAACCTAGGAGTGATTTTTTATTCCTCTTTTCCTTTTCTCTCACATCCAATCTTTTGACTCTAATTCAAAAATTATATTCTGAATTGAGCTAGCCTAAAAAAAATTTAAAACATGTTATCCTTGTAGTCTCTATCTCAATGGTGAAAACTGTTATTTCAGCAAATGCTAAAAAAAAGCAGAATAATTATAAATACAGATACCTTGCCAGCTGTGTTGAACCTAGACCCAGGGAAATATGAAGGAAATAATGCCAAGATGTTTCAGAGAAAAGGAGAGAAAGTAATGCCCTCTGTTGGTATAGTTCTGTACAAGTAATAATTCCAAGGGCCTTCAACATTTTCTCTGTAACTTTTCCTATCCCAGAAACCTAGAAAAGAATCAACTTATCATTAATACATTTTGAAATTAAGATAAGAAGTGATATTATAATCTCATCATATATTTTATAACTAATAAAAGGTATAAATAATGTGCCTAGTTTCAAAAGTCACACAAGAGAACGGCTTTAGTTGCTTTTTGGCTATATTTCCTAAACTAGTGTTCCATGAAAATTAAAAATTTTAAATTTCATGGAATTTTTAAAAAGCATTTAAAAAAGAGTTCTGTGGTCATATAAACTTGGGGAATGGTAGGATAAACAACTTTTTATTCCTTTTTAATTTTTTAAAACTGAAGTATAGTTGACGTACATTATATTAGTTTCAGGTGTACAACACAGTGATTCAACATTTATATACGTTATGAGTCAATTACCACAATAAGTCTAGTAGTCATCTGTCACCATACGAAGTTATTATAATATTACTGACTATAGTCTCTATACTGTACATTACATCCCATGACTTTTTTTTTATAACTCCAAGTTTGTACCTCTTAATCTTCTTTACCTATTTTGCCCAACTCCCCACCCCCTCCCCTCTGGAAACCACCAGTTTGTTCTCTGTAACAATCAGTCTGTTTCTAGGATAAACAAACTTTAAATGAACTTTTTTACGGTAAGAATTATGAATCTTCAATAAATTAATATCTCTTGTGACCCACCAAGGGTGGTACATTCCAAAGTTCTTTGACCCCAGAACGTTTTTTAACAGAACACCCATTCATACCTTAAAAATACATTGGAAAACACTGCTTTATAGCTATATCTTATATATACTAAGCTATTCAGTAGTCATTATACATTATATATTTTGATATAGACTTTCTTCTGAGCGTTGAAAATGTTTATTTAGATTCACTAATATACATTATGCTGAGTCAGGAAAGCAAGCCCTAGAACATCAAATAGTGTATAGTACAATTATTATTTTTTAAAAAGCATATATATACAGAATAATCTAGAAGCTGTAAAAAATAATAAAATATACCCTTTCTATAATCCCTGAGGATTCATTTTACCATTTTAAAGATGGTAAAGTATTTGGGTTTTTTTTTTCTGGTCTAAAACAATTAAAATTCTAAATCTTTTCAACAAACTTTTCAACAGACAAGCTTCCTAAACCTCACTTTTAGGATTTCATAGAAAGATTTCTTCAAGTCCTAATTAAATCATCCATTATCATTCTTGCTTGTTAGCTATCATTTTAAAAAGTTTCTGAAAGAATGATTACTCTCATCCTAAATAGTATTTCTTCAGAACACCGAGTATATATATAGATGACAAATTTTGCATAAAATTTCACCTTTCTAATGGGTAAGTCCTTGATGAAGTCCATCACAGCTTGTCTATTAGGGAGAATTTGGTATTGTCCATTTGGTTTATTCTTATCACTGCATACTTTCGCTAACATTGTATTTGGTGCAATGCCTTAAAAGAAGAACACTCTGATGACTCAAAGAACATGATATGTATGATTTTAAAATATGTGATAACAACATAGAAAAAAAATTAAATGCAAAAATCTGAAATGTGGAATGCTACTTTAAAAATAACATTTGATTACTATCTATTTCCCCAGGGCTTGCTATGGTTTTAGGAAAAGGAATTGTATTAGTTATTGTGGCAGCAGAAATGAGGAATATTTAAATCTCCATGGTATTTTAAAGTCTAAGAGTAATTTCTGAGTTTAAGTGATATTATTAGTTTACTTACTATATTTAGTAGGAATATAGGGCTGCCTTACAGAAAAGATGGAGAATATAATTTAGGATGGATGTTTACTCTTTGAAAAGGTCTTCTGTATAGATTATCCACATAAAGAAAAAAAAAATCAAAGATTCTGTTTGCAGTATATTTAAAACAATGATAATGAAATGCGTGTATCCTTTTTATGCTACTCACAAAGCAAATTACCCCTTTTCAGAGAGGTGTTTTATAATTTCTAGGTGTCTTAATGATTAAGATAACTTGAAATAGGTATATTCAACTATGATCATCAAATAGTTCAATTTTTATACACATTTTTCTAAAATTTATTACTTATTCTCATGCTTTGGCACAGGAAGAAAAGACTAACCCAATCATAATATGGCTTTCTTAAGATAATCTAGGGTCCTCCTGAATATCAGTTTCTATGCTAAGACACAGTGATACCCTCATGAGTTATTGGCATATGTAAAGCTCTTTTTCCCTTCACCAGATGATCCTAGATTGCTATGTTGCTAGTTGGTGTTTTTTCCTGTCTCATCCATATTTTATGTGGACATCTGTGGTCTCTCTTGCACTGTAAGTCTTCAAAGGGAAAACAAAGTATTATGTCCAAAACCAATTAAAATATATTTTGTGTTTCAAAAAAGATAGCTACATGAGATTTATGATAAGTTTTTGCTTTGGACACATGGGTTTTTGTGCTTAATTCCAATTTACCTATAGGTTCACAGTATTCTGAATAGGTATATTGTCAGAAGTTAATAAAAAAACAGCTAAGTAAAATGTTATTCTACACTTTATAGTGAGAAACTACTAATATTACACTATGTTAGCTAGTCTGAAAATTATAACTATTGGAACCATCAATATCCTTTTAAGTACCTGCACTGGCTGTCAGTGTAGTTTTTTGCTCGATTCTGAAACGCATTTCCTTTACCACTTCCTCAGCTGATGTTCCAAAAACAATTGAGTTTTGGAGTATTTGAAGATTATTCAGTTCTTCAAAGTTCACTTGGAAAGGATTTCCTGGGGACTGCAAATCAGGAGGACTATCTTCAAAAAGTAGAGGAGAGATGGATCGTTCTTGCTCATGCAGTTTATTAACTTCCTTTCCTGGTTTATCTAAATTATAAACAGCAACAGTAATTCATCTTCATTTTAAAAAGTACATACTTCATAAATTAGGTTTTCCTACAGTCTTTCTAAAGACAAAACAAATCTAGTTTAGTTTGCTTTCTAAGAACCAAGGTCAGAAATGTTAGCATTTATATTTTTAACTGTTTACCAAAGAAAACACTGATTCTAAGTTTTTCTTAAAAGGAATATTATCCGTTTCCATTGTATACATTTTAAAACGAAATATCTTATGTAAATCTCACTAATTTTTGTACTGAAATTAATTGAAAACCAGAATTGGAATTAGATTCACAGTACTTTTTTCTCAAAAAGATGAAAGGTTTTTTTCCTTTACTCATCTCTAGAGGAAAAAAAGAACCTTCTTAAATTAGAATTTAGGAATAAGGTAAAAGGTGTTAAGCAACACAGAGCAATTATGCCTGAAAGATAAATTTTGCTTTTGGAGGGGGAAAAAAGCCTAAAAAATTTTTTCATTCATGGAAGAACTTTTCAAATGTTAAATAATCTGAATTTTCTTCTCTCAAATGCTGATTTTAATTTTGACTTGTTTATAAAGTATCACTTTTACTAAGAGCACATCTGAAATCAATAGAAATTACTTCTGGAAGTTATATTTCTTTAAATATATAAATTCTTAAGGTCTAATCAGATTAACCATGGTGCAAGTTTAAGAGCGAGAAGCCTTCGTTATTATCAAAAGGCAGTAAACTAATATTAAAAAGTAAAGTAAAAAAACTAATCTGGTTATTATCTCATTTTAGTTGCATTTTTCATAAATGAACTGTGAAATACACTTAAATCTATACAGATACTAAAAATGTCCTTATGAACAAATCCATTGAAGACTTTACTTTCCGGGCTTAATGGAGGAGAAATCAGTTGAAGTGTAAAACTGATAAAAACTAAGATTAACAACAGAGCTTTCTCATCCATTTCATAATTTTATTACATATAAATGTTTTCCAAATTAAGGTAAATACAGATGCAAAAATTAAATTTCTAGTTTCAAGACACATATACTTAAAAAATGAAGATGGCCTTTTCAAGAGATTTTGTAAAGATAATATAAATAAAATGACAGACACCTAATTAGTTTCAAATTTTTAAGTATGCAATATGAATTAAGTTACAGACAGCTATTTTCCAAATCTGAATTCCCAGGCCATATACAAAACAAGCCTTATTTTCAAACTTACACTAGCTGTTATTTATGTAATTTAGTTCCTTTCATTTTCCATTATCTGGTTTTAAAATGCAGAGCAATTCAGGGGGATTAAGACTAAGGCACAGCTGAAATGGTATTTACCTGGACCCTCTTGTTCCCAACTAGATGTGTGAAAGTCAAGGTAAAGAGCTACGGAAAACCTGCAGGCCACGTAAGGCACGTTCACAACCTCCTTCTGCAGTTCCTTATGCCATGTTTTGTACCTCATGCTTCTATCACACTGCCCTCAGGGGAGCCACTGATCGCAGGACACTACAGCAGAAAGCAAAGCATGCTGTTTTCAGGCTCATTGTTTAGAGCCGCTGCTGAATGGTGTAGTTATCGTTTCAATCTGTCTACTTCTCTGCGAGGCCTGGCTATGCAGCCAACCGCTGAAGTGGTTTCTTATTTGCTTTCTGAAAGAAATATCTTTATAAGCCTCATAACTGAGGTGATCAGCATATAAAAGTAAGGTTTCTTATAATTTGAAACAGTAGGATTAAGATCCCATCTGGATGGCAAGTGCTAAAAAGTATACAGTACAGTATTTTAGTTTTTTACGTTGCCTGGCACCATCTAGATTTATGAGAGAATAAACATAAAATAATAATAATTATTATTTTATTTCTTTACAGACTGTGCCTTTTAGAAAAGGGGCAAACAGCAGAAAAATCCCTTGGACTTTACAGGAAGGTATATCAACCACCTGCCACGACTCCAACTCACTGTTGACAGCTTCTCTGGGCATAATGTGAAATCAGACATGCCTGAAAGTCCAGCCGACAGGGACTTATATATGAAAAAAAAAAAGTTAAACTATTTAAATTGCTTAAGAATATGAAATACATGAAGAGGAAAGTACATAAATAAATACGTTAAAAGCAACGATATTAAAAATTCACATCCTCATAATAAGTGTGGACATATAGTAAATGAAAAGAACATTAGTAGAGAATGAAAACATTTACCTTAGTCCCAATATAATTTTTTTATAACATACTGTGAAAGTAGTTATTATAGGACACCCTCAGGGGATGCTCTGACATAACTATTTAATGGCTCCCCTCCTTTCTCCTGTGAAAAGTAAGGAACTAACAAAGTAAGATTTTAAGCAAAGTGACATTAGACTTTGTGTGTCACTTCCTCAAACAATAAACTTATACTAAGAGCAAAAAACCTTTTGCTCCAAGCCTCTGTGTCCAGAAATTATGTTTGTTTATTGTTTAATGTTTCTCTTAAAGAGAGAGACCTACCCCATTAGAGCTCTAAGTAAGGTAATAAAATTATGATTCAATGTCCATACTAAATTTGCTCCAAAGATGTGAGCCCCAAACAATGGTAAAGTTAGAATTTTATGGCATTGAGGAACTACCATTTTTGCTTCAGGGAAAGTTACAAAGAGCTTCCCCACCACAGCCTGTCCCCTCTGAAGCAGTTAATGAGTTGTACACATGAAACATGGCTATGGGTTTTGAGCAAACCCTCTATTTCTATCTTTTCATCCCGGTGAACTTTGCTCAGGGGTCCAGGGCAGTGCTGGCATTTGAAGTAATCACACCTCTGACAGAGGACTGAAAGCAGTACATGTATTATCTGCATGATTTTTGGCATTGTTTTGGGTAGGTAATAAGGCGCTCATTTGAAAAAAACCTTGGGGTCATAAACTTGTTTCATTATATATAAAAAGAATCAAAATAAGATCTAAGGCCAAGAAGGGAGTTGGGGAGTCATTAATTTCGGCAAGGTTAAGAACAGCAATCACTGTATAAACAGATTATAGAAAATTTGGGAAATAAAGAAAAAAAAACCATCCAATATTTTGATATGTTCAAGGCTAATTAAAAAAGAATCTATTTTCTATTAACAGCTACATAAAAAGGCCACTATAAACAAAGAACATCCTCAGATTCAAGGCAATCCAACCCCTGGTTAGTTATATCTTATGGAAAAAACTGCTATGAAATTACTTTGTTTAGGGACTCTGCACACTCTTAAAGTCTAGAGATTTAACAATCTCATTTGATTTAAAAGTGGCATTCCACACATTTATCTCAGAAAACCCACTTGGTTGTGCCGTGCAGCTTGTGGGATCTTAGTTCCCCAACCAGGGATCAAATCCGTGCCCCCTGCAGTGGAAAGCGTGGAGTCCTAACCACTGGACCACCAGGGAATTCCCTGATTTTTAATTTTTAATACTTTTTCATAAAAAAGCTATATTTAGTCCTGCACCTATGCATCCTAATGAGTTAACTGGTTAATTCAAAGGATTTTTTGTTTGTTTTTAGTCTGAGCATTCTAATAAATTGCTTACCATTTTCTAGAGAGTTCCCTGTTTTGATGAAATACTTCCTTTTGTCCTCAGGCCAATTTTGTCTTTCCTCTAAATGCTTTGTTATATTCACGTAGGCTTCATCAAGACTCATGGCCATAAAATTGGGATCATAATCAGCAAGTATTTCCTTAACCTTCAAAAGGAACAAAGTGGTTTAATTTTGCTGCCAAAGTAAAACGTGCCACATACAGCTGATAAGAAACATTAATATTCTTACTTTGCAACTATAGTAAGGATTCTATAATCAATAGCTCATGGATTTAGAGAATAAATAATTTACTGCTAGGGCAAGTTTGTCCAAATTCTCTTTTGTATTAAAGTAGATCACAAAGGCAGAAGACCATGAAATAGCTTCATTTGATTCAATCTCTATTTAGCCACCTATATCTATATATAATAAGTGATTCAAATAAACAACAACATCATTCTGATAGGCCCAGAAAAAATGGTTAAGCAACATAATTTTAGGTGGCAAGTCAAAAGCAGAAGTGGGAACAATAGGATCCTGCTCTCCCATACCTTTTACTATTGTTTTTGTTCTTCTTTTTCTTAGGTAAGAAGTGGATTTATTTATTTAGTTAGTTATTTTTAAATTTTATTTACTTATTTATTTTTGGACTGCGTTGGGTCTTCGTTGCTGGGCGCGGGCTTTCTCCAGTCGTGGTGAGCGGGGGCTACTCTTCGTTGTGGTGTGCAGGCTTCTCATTGCGGTGGCTTCTCTTGTTGCAGAGCACGGGCTCTAGGCTTGCAGGCTTCAGTAGCTGTGGCGCATGGGCTCAGTAGTTGTGGCTCGTGGGCTCTAGAGCACAGGCTCAGTAGTTGTGGCTCATGGGCTTAGTTGCTCCGCAGCATGTGGGATCCTCCCAGACCAGGGATTGAACCCATGTCCCCTGCACTGGCAGGCAGATTCTTAACCACTGCGCCACTAGGGAAGTCCCCAAGTCAACTTGTTTAGAGAGAGACACACTCCACAGCCAGAGCGCGGGCCATTTCAGAAGGTGAGAGCGGCCTTGGGAGAAACACACTCCACAGACAGAGTGTGGGTCATTTCAGAAGGTGAGAAAGGCCCGTTTTTGTTCATTTTAAAAAGGAATAATCTTACATGAAAGTATTATGTTGCTTTAGAAAGTAGTTCTACTCCAATTAATTATAAAATGTCCATAAAACTTCACTCAGTACACACACTAATGCATGTATCCATTCAGAAAACAAAAATCAGGATTTAGAATGGAAAAGATGACAAAATCTGTAGTGTAAGTCTGTGTCTATATTAAATGATGGGGAAAAGTCTGGAGTTGCATCTTGGGATAAAAGAAATATGTAAAGAGATCAGAATCTCTGCATGATTCCAGAAATGCCTTTTATATAAGATAGTTTTATTATATGAAAGTTTTTTTAACCACTTAAGTATTAGCTGAAGTTAGAGGAACTGGTTGCCAAAATAATATGTATATTAGAAAAACATACTTGCTGAATTATGTTATGTTTCACCTAGTGTTTAAAAGCTGTCTGCCTTATCATGAGAAAATTTTTTTGATGCTTTATAAAAAGAAAGCATTTTAGCTTAATATAATTATGAACAGCTGAGTCAAAGGTAATTTTAGAAAATGGTGGCATAAAACTTGGCCAAGCTTTACTCAGAGAGTACCTTAATTAGCTTTGTTCTTGTAGAAGAAACCAATTCTACAATGTGCTCAAATGGAATCTTTCTAGTGAAAATGAAACTCTGGAACGTCTGTAGTTGGCAGCCAACTAAGATTATTCTGAATGAGAAGTACTCTCTGGAGACAATGAACACTCACTAACTTCCTTTACACAGGATACTGCTTTAAGAACAAAAATAGACAGACTCCAGTAAAAATCAAGCACTTAGGCTTGGAGAGCAGTTAAAGCTATTCCATTCTTTTTGGATAAAACGAAAATGGCTTTTTCTTACACGTTTAAACCAAGCCATAAATATTAATGCATTTATAATCAGTGAATTTGCACTGTAGTTCATTTACAGATAAGAATCCATTTGTCATCTGCAAATAAACTAGTTAGATCCTGATTGAATTTGAAGAAAGATTTCTCCATCTTATGTAAATAACTAAAGAGAACTAAAAGCAATTTAGTTCTCATTGTCATACTGTCAGAAGTTTTACTGAGTTAAAGTAGAAGTTAAAAAAATTCTTACAAAGTCTTTGGAGGATTTTCAAACTTATTAAAAGCTCATAATATTTATGGTTGGCATTTTATCTCTACTTAAGAATACAGTAAAACAGATAAGCAGTAACCTGTGTGAACTTGCTTCCCCTTCCCCACCACCTCTGCAGATGTAGGCACAAAAGCACTTGCTCTCACAGGCTGTTTTTCAAAGAATTTTTTAAAACTTTAAAAAAACTGGGGGTGGAGTATCATTTTGATTTGGGGGAGGTTTCACTGCTAGGGGAAATGTGGAATACAAACAAGAAGAGCGAATCTAAAGACAATTTACGAGACTAAATGGTAATAAGTGGGAGGCCAGAGTTTTTAAGTGTTTCAATCCAGACAGTAGGCTTTAACGCACTGCATTTTGCCACAGTAGTCTAAAAATGTTTGAGGTCATATACTAAAATTTCAATTTATGACTGAAGTTTTAGCAGTGCCATGATAGTCCAGTTGTTACCACAATTAGAGAAAAGGGCAGTTTTTCATATATGACAGTTTAGGCAATTTTAGTGAATCATCAAATCTTTACTTTTCAGAGAACCTTTTCAAAGCAATAGATTATTCCCCTTTTTCTTTGATTACACCCTCTGGATATTAAATGCTCATAAGCACCTTCCCTAGATTATGGGGCAAGGAGAGAAGCTAATCAAAATAAGTTAATTTTGATACTGTTTAAAAACATTGATAAAAAATTTATTCAGAAAAGAGCTTGGAATTAATGACTTGGAATTAATTCTGTAGGTTATAAATATAAGGTGATTCTAGAAGAAAATGTACATTGCACATTAACAGAAAAATAGCTAAAGTTAATTTAGGTTATAATTAAGGCAATTCAGAGTTTTCTGGGGAGATAAGAGTTTTCTATGCAGACAGAAAAACACATGGAAAAGCAAAGAACTGGGAAATAGAAGAGTGTATTCTGGACACACATGCAGCTCAGTATTTGACATATAAGGTGAGGAAGTGGTAGAAGGGAGACTTAAAGGGATAAGCTAAGGCTAAATTCTGATGTGCTACAGTATTTGGACTTGACTCTGTAGATGATAGGAAATCAGCAGAAGGCTATAAGTAGGGGTGAGACATCAGACTTACCTCTCTACTCACAGCTCGGTATTTGTCAAAGTTTGGGGGCACTATAATAAGTTGTGGGCAGAGCCTTTTTGCAATGAATCCTGGCATGGCTGCACGAACACCAAATCTCCTTGCGTGGTAATTCGAAGTAGACTGAAAGAAAATGGACCACATGGGGAAAAATATTCAAACCTAAATGGACATATTGATCCATGCTTTCAAAAGAAACATTACTGATGTGCATTTTCAATACAAGGACATTTCTTTTAGAGGCCACTGTCTCAAATCAAGCTTTGATTTTATCCTGTTATGGTATAACACCATGACCCTCTCCCACTGCTGTACCATATTTATAACGTGACGTGAGGCAATAAGCAAGACTGCTAATAAAAAGGTTCTCTTACATTTCCAGTAACTAAACTTCATTGGATTTAATGCATACCTGTAATATAGTATGTATAAAAGTTTAGATGATAGTGGGTGATGTTACATTAAAGTAATAATATAGTAGTAGTCAAGTAATAGTTATAAAGCAATATAGTACAAATAGCATAGAAGTTACAAAAAGTAATAGTATGCAAAGTAATGGTATAGTATAATAGTATGGATTTGGAATTTTGTAAATTTTTGATCTAGAAAAAAAACAAAACAAAGTTCTAATATATGGTCAGTTAAATCAAGTCTCAAACATGAAGTGATTAAAGCATAGAAGAACTTTAAAAATTAAGCTTTATTTCTTAATGCTTGAATATCTTTTTTGGTGAAAACATTTTGACTACGAGATGGTACTAAACAATTATGAGAGTGTTGCAGCAAAAATAGAAATGAGACTTTTGTTTTCTGATAAAAAAGGAAAATAAGGAAACAATGAATAGGCTGGGGAAACAACATAAACAGTACTGAAAGAGTTAAGCAATCTTGGTTATTCTTTAGCTGTTACTACTAACAAACACTTGTAGCTAGACTTGTCCTTCACAAAGCTGATTACTCTCTGACTCCATACAAATTACCCTTTGCACCTGGCACTTCTTCTCCCCCTACACTCCCTTGTAGCACTCTTCATTTCAGAAAGAAGGTCACGGGCCGATAATCACTGTCACCAGACCCAGTTGCTGAGCCTCCTGATGCCAGCTTTGGCCATGAATTTGCAGAAGAAAAGAAATGCAAGACCTTCATTACTCTGAGCCGTATCACCTACCCTAGACCACGAGCCCCAGGCTATACAAACTTCCCCTATTACCCAGGGAAGGGGCACAGCTCTTGAGGTGCTACCCTGCTGTTACCCCCTTTGCCTGGCAAAAGTAATAAAGCTACTCTTTTCTACTTCCTCCAAACCCTGTCTCCGCATTTTTTATTCGGCATTGGTGGACAGGGAGCCAAAATTTTGTCATCGGGAGTAAAAAGAACATTACTTATTAAATCCTGTTGATGAAGATACCTGACAACAATCCAGATTAATGTGGCAGGCCATAGTACCATTTAAAAAAAACTAATCACAAATGGAATTTTTGGAATCTCAACTGAAAATTCAAAGAAAGCAAACAAAATCTACCAAATGAAAGCATTATTTCAGAATGATAATATAAATTTGCCATTAATGGTTTTCAAATGGTGTTTAAGAAATCTTGATAGTATTCAAAACTATGCTAATCCTTGGTCAATATTCTGGACTAGAAAGTGCAGACAGCACTTGAAGGACAAACCAATGCTTTAAATATAAATAAATCTAATGGAACTGATATAAAAGCTAGATCTACAGTAGAGTACAAACACAACTTTAGATGTCACTTCCTTTAACTTTTAGGTTTGTGGGGGATTATGAATCACAGCCACAACCTTTTACAGTTCCTCCTGTCAAAAGGTGGGTTCTGGTTCCTCATACCAAGAGACTTGGTTGTGACTTGTTTTGACCAAAAGAATGTGAGGGAGTGATATTATGCGGGTCCTGAAATCTAGGCATTAAAAAGTCTGCAGCTTCTGGAGAGATTGGTTCAAGATGGTGGAGTAGAAGGACGTGTGCTCACTCCTTATTGCAAGAGCACCGGAATCACAACTAACTGCTGAACAACCATCAACAGGAAGACACTGGAACTCACCAAAAAAGGTACCCCACATCCAAAGACAAAGGAGAAGCTGCAATGAGACAGTAGGAGGGGCGCAATTACAATAAAATCAAATCCCATAACCGCTGGGTGGGTGACTCACAAACTGGAGAACAATTATACCACAGAAGTCCACCCACTGGAGCGAAGCTTCTGAGCCCCACATCAGGCTTCCCAACTGCGGGGGGGGGGGCAGCAACAGAAGGAGGAATTCGAAGGCTATCGGGATTTGACTGCAGGACTTCTACAGGACCAGGGGAAACAGAGACTCCACTCTTGGAGGGTACAAACGAAGTAGTGTGTGCATCAGGACGCAGGGGGAAAGAGCAGTGACCCCACAGGAGACTGAACCAGACCTACCTGCTAGTGTTGGAGGGTCTCCTGCAGAGGCAGGGGGTGGCTGTGGCTCACTGTGGGGACAAGGGCACTGGCAGAAGAAGTTCTGGGAAGTACTCCTTGGCGTGAGCCCTCCCAGAGTCCGCCATTAGCCCCACCAAAGAGCCTGTAGGCTCCAGTCCTGGGTCGCCTCAGGCCAAACAAATTACAGAATCATGAGCATAAATGGGTGTCCAGTAAGTACTGAAGGGGTTCATATACATAATTTCACATAAATATATGGTGATATATATTCTTAATAAAATTAAATATATTTTTTTCAAATATTAGTTGATGATTTGTAGGAGAGGAGAGTATCCTTTCCTACAAACACTACTTTGGAACCAGGATTGTTAGTTGCCTGCATACTTGTGGGAGCAGAGATAATGAACAGATTACAGTTTTATAATAAAATAACTCGGGAATAAGGTTAATAGTTATCTAAGGCATTGAAAGGAGTAGAACAGGAAAGAACCTTCCTTATTTCTTTTGTATTTTTAAATAACAAAACCCATATACTCCAGTTGCTGTTTCTAATTCCCAACACATCTTTAGCTACACAGAGCTATCCTGGTCACCTTTACCTTCTACGGTGAGGGTGGCAATAGGAAAAGCAACATAGTCACAGAAGTGCAAAGGTTTCAACTCATGGAAAAAAACACATAATTACAGTACTTACATTAATGAAACATGTCACTCCAAAACTGGTGTTGGCAAACTTTTTCTGTAAAGGTTCAAATACTTTAGGCTTTGCAGATCATATGGCCTCTGTTGCAATTACTCAACTCTGCTCTTTTAATGAAACAATAATAAATGAATGGGTGTGACAGTATTCCAATAAAATTTTTAAAATTTTTATTGGAGTATAGTTGATTTATAATGTTGTGTTCAATAAAATTTTATTTACAAAGTAAGGCAGCAGGCTGGATTTGGCCTGTAGGCCATTGTTTGCAAACCTCTGCTTTAGAATAACATTTCCTTTTCTTTCTTTTTCAGTTCACTTTAACTAGAACAGTTACTTAAGAAAAATATAATTTGCAACAGAAAGATACAATGCCACTCTACCATTTACCAGGTTTGTAACTTTGGGGACATTATTAAACCCCTCTCTGAGTTTGTTTTCTTATCTGTCAAATGGAAATAAAAATTTGTACCTCAAGTGATGTTGAAAGGATTCAGTAATTGAACACATATAAATACTCTGATAGAACTGGTGGAACTTAATAGTCTTTCCCCTTCGTGAACCAGTAAGGATTACTTGAATATGAATATGTCATGAACTTCCTATTTGTCTTTGATCTTTATCTACTTACCAACATACTCACTGATCCTACAGCAATGGGTTTATCCTTCAGTTCTGGATTGTCCCTCATTTCTACAGCTGCATAGAAAGCATCCATGTCAATGTGTACTATGGTATTGTTCAGATCCCGGCTGTGCTCCAATTCCATTGCAAATCTGTCAACCTTAATTTTTAAAAAGTTAACATACTTTAGACAACACAATATTGAAATACCACTAATCATAACACTAATCTTTTTTTTTTTTTTTGGCCAAGTCACTTGTGGGATCTTAGTTCCCCAACCAGGGATCGAACCTGGCCCCATGGCAGTGAAAGAACCAAGTGCTAACCACTGGACCGCCAGGGAATTCCCAACACTAATCTTACTTTTAGTAGGTGTCAATTTGTCTGTCTGTCCATCCATCCATCTGGCTACCCACTCACCCACCCATCCCCACACCTGTCTATGTATATTCGATTATTGTTTATTAAGGCTTTTATTTTCATGAACATAGGCAGTCTGTTCTCAAATATCATTCCCTACTAACTCTTTCATTTTTCAATACCTATAAGTACGTAACAGGTACTTAATAAATATTTACTGAATGAATAAAGCATTCCAACTGTTTATATATCAAATGATTCTACTGCTTTATAAATTTGGAAAACAACTTACTGTAACTAAAAGCTTCAGTTTAGGTAAAATAAACAACAACTCCCACCTGACCCATAATATTAACATCTTAAAATATTAACAAAGGAAATGTACAATAAAAGATTATACTTCTTTGGCATATGATGTTTATGCTGAATACTACTGTACAATCGATCATCCTAAGGCATACTGTAAACATTTCCTCTGTAGAATTGCTTTTATAAGGCTAAAACTTGATAACTGTTAGTCTATTCAAATCAAAATTGAAAATTTAATCTGTAATTTATCCTTTCATGAAATTTCAACATATATAAATATATCAAATATAACAGTGAAGAATCTTTAAGGAATATTTTTTTACAGAAAATTTTACAGAAATTTTTTTTTTTTTGTAAAATTTTTACAGAAATTTTTTTTACAGGAATTTTCTTTACAGAAAAAGAGTTGGATTGATAAGAAAGAAGAAAGAGAAATGAAAGAAATAACCAAAGTAGGGCAGTAAGAAAAGGGTTCATGTAGCAGACATACCCATTCCCAAGTGTTCCTTTTTTGTGGCCTCTACTACACAGGCCGAAAAAGCTAAATACACAGTTTTCTAGCTTCCCCTGCAGCTGGGGGTGGCTGTGTGACCATTTTGATTTAGTAACATATAAGGAAGTCTGTAAGAGCATTAAGTCAAATCATGAAGAGAAGAGAAAAGAAAGCTATTGAATGAAACAGAATACATAGAGAGCATGGAAGAGTGTCTTGGCACATGGTACAAGTTCAATAAATGCAATCTATTACTAAAAGGATCACTGGAGAACTGCATAACAAAGCAGTAAAAAATTAAGGGAAAAGCAGCCAGAAAGAAATAAGCAACTGAGGTGAGCTCTGGAATGAAAGCAATTTCCATCATGTGGAGATCCCTAGAGTAGGTTTCCTAAAAGGTGGAGAGTTTCAGGGGCATAATTTAGCTTTTTCCCCTCGTTGGACTTCACCCTTGTTTTCATTCTGCAGAATTTTTTTTTTCAAGGTCTTCCTTCTTAACATTATAGTGACGCCTGGCCTACTAGCTACAAGTTAAAACCGCAACTCTTTTTTTTTAAAAAAAATATTTATTTATTTATGGCTGCATTGGGTCTTTGTTGCTGCGCGCGGGCTCTCTCTCATTGTGGTGAGCAGTGGCTACTCTTCATCGCGCTGTGCGGGCTTCTTATTGTGGTGGCTTCTCTTGTGGAGCATGGGCTCTAGGTGCACAGACTTCAGTAGTTGTGGCACATGGGCTTCAGTAGTTGTGGCACACGGGCTTAGTTGCTCTGTGGCATGTGGGATCTTCCCGGACCAGGGCTCGAACCCGTGTCTCCTGCATTGGCAGGTGGATTCTTAACCACTGCACCACCAGGGAAACCCTGCAACTCCTCTTTTAGAAACAATCACCCTGATTCATATTTGTCTCCAGTAGCCACAGTGAGACTTTCTAGAGGATCCATTCCTGTTTAGGCTGCAACTCACTGAATAACCTGGGGTACTCTGTGCCTTCTTCAGGCTGTTCCTCTGTGCAGAATGCCCTTCCTAGTTCTGTCACCAACCCTTAAAGGATCAGCTCAGACGTGTCTCTGTAACTTAATTGGATCTCTGTCCTCTATGCCACAGAATTCAATGTTCCCTTACTTGTTTTCCTGCTCTTACTATGGCACTTACTGTAATATTAGACTCTAAATTGTGAGTTCCATCAGGAGAAAGACCTTATCTGCTTTAAAAAGTTTTCCTCAAAGGGAGATAAAGGGTACAAACTTCCAGTTACAAAATAAATGAGTCACAAGGATGAAGTGTAAAGCATGGGGAATAATACTGTAATAACTTTGTAAGATGACAGATGGTAACTATAGACTTACCCTGGTGATCATTTTGTAACATATAGAAATATTTAAACACTATATTGTGCACCTGAAACTAACACAGTGTTATAGGTCAATTGACCTACTTCAGTTAAAAAAAAAAGATGAGTAAGATTTGGGGTCTAAGGTACAGTATGATAACTATAGCTAACAATACTGTACTGATATGTGAAAGTTACTAGAATGTAAATTTTAAAGGTTCTCACAATGAAAATAAATAATGGTAACTATGTAAACAAGCAAACAAACATAAATTCTTTCCTCATAAAAGAGAAAGGGAGGAGAGACTTGTACACCCATTTATACATATCAGTATAAATTTTATTCTTTTATATATATATTTATTCCATATATATAATATATATATTTCTGATTAAAAAAGAGAAAGTAGTATTTGTAGAAAAAGTTTGGAGAAGGCTGATCTCATGCAGTGAGATACCACACCTAATAAATGGAACGTTTTAACATTACTCCAATTTATCATCCAGATTTAGAATAACTATTTCTTCCAGTACTTCAATTTCAAACTAGAGAATAGCATCCTGACATAAAAAAAGATGTAAACAGGGCTTCCCTGGTGGCGCAGTGGTTGAGAGTCCGCCTGCCGATGCAGGGGATGCGGGTTCGTGCCCCAGTCTAGGACGATCCCACGTGCCGTGGAGCGGCTGGGCCCGTGAGCCATGGCTGCTGAGCCTGCGTGTCCGGAGCCTGTGCTCCACAACGGGAGAGGCCACAACAGTGAGAGGCCCGCGTACCGCAAAAAAAAAAAAAAAGATGTAAACACTTCATGGAGACTAATAAAAACAAGGGTAGATTAAAAACGACTCTATATCAATCCAGAAAATGTGCCTTAGATTTGAGTCAACTGAGAATAAGGGAGCAGCATCTGAAATACCTTAACCCAGAAACGCTGAAAAGGAAAAAGATAATAAATAGAAAACAAACCAAATGGGAAAAAATTCTCCTTAGACTCATACATTAATGCTATGACAGTTTCCTCAGCAATCTATTGTCTTTTCTGTGCTTAAAACAAGTGTACAGGTGCCAAAAGGAAACCTCGCCACTGAATGACTCACATTCCACTTTGCTTTACTATCTCTCATTAGTCACCCTTATCTGAACTCTTTTCTTCTACATCTACCAAATGCACACCACCACTGACTGCTTTTTTTCCAGTTTCTTCTATTGAAATTCTCATTCATGTTTTCCTTTCTTCCATTTTTCCTTCCAAATGACTTACAAGTTCTGATCTGAGTCTCTAATATGTACCTAGTCCCTCTTGCTACAGTTCAGAGCCAGTGTGTATCACAGTGGGTTTTTGTTTGGGTCTCAAGCCTGTCACTTACTAGTTACATGATAGTGGGTAAGTTAATCCCTCTCATCCTTTCTTTATTTGTAAAGAGGGACTAAACCAATTTCAAAAGGTTAAAAGAATTAAGAGATACCCATATGACTCACTTATCTAGGGATATGGTAAGGGCTTAGTGATATTAACTATAATTTTTAAAGTAGAAATGACATTTACTGAGTATATTATATGTAATATGAAGAATGCTTCTTATGTTAACTCACCTAATGGTCAAATTAATTGAGAGAATAATTATTATTCCCATTTTATAGATGAAACTAAAGCTCAGTAAGATTATTAAATTTGCCCTAAGTCATAGAGCTGGTAAATGTTAGAATTAGACCTGGAAAACAGGTTACTCTAAAGCCTGTGCTCTTTCCATTATTTTATGATACTTCCCTAAAATGAATTCTTAAAGTGTTTAACACTGAAATAAGCTCAAATCAAGCTCTAGTGGTATATTTTATATCATATTATGTCTTATTTATGTTTTAAAAATCCCCCTTTTGGATTACATTTAGGAGACTACTTCAGAAATATTGTTTTTCATTTTCTTGACTTAATATTACCCTAAAAATTGTTAAGTAAATCTGGGTTCTCCAAATCAAGTGTTAAAGTGGTCAAAATGCACTGATTTGCTGTGTAGTTGCCATTTAATATAGCATGGATGTTTGTCTATTCAATTCAAGAGCCTATGTTACAATAAGCTGTTTTGACAGCTACAAAAATGACTGTGCTTTTAAGAAGTTTAATGAGGATGGGATGGGGTGGGGAATACTTAGGGAGGTTCTCAAGAAACATCAAGGGAGTTTATGCCTACAGAGCTTTCTTATCTTATCACACATAATAAAATCTACTACTTGGAAATTTCATGACTCTAAAATAGAAACACATTTCCCATGAAAACCTCTCTGTTCTTTCAGACCTTCTAGACTCCTTAGGATTTCCTCAATACCCTCCCACTTATACAACTTCTTTTAAAGGAAGCTCAAAAACTGAAACAATTTTACAATCAACATAAAACACATTTCCTGCCATTTCCCTTGCAAAAGATGCCTCAGAGCCTCCCATGGAATATCAACTAAAACCGTAGCAAAACCTGAAGTACTGCTACACAATGTACGGTATTTTCTGTTTCCTCAGATTATTAGCATATTTAAGGAAATGAGCTTTAAAAGTAGTATAAACAGCAAGAAGTTGTTATATTGTACCACTCCAATGTATTACATTTTTAAAACTTTATTAAAGATATTTGTAGACTATAAATCAATAAAAGTTACCAAAAAGGAAAAGCAAACTGCCTAAGGATTAATATCAACTTAAAAACAGTGTTACTGCGGGCAGAATAGAATTTCTTTTTAACTTGATGAAATAATGCTTAAACTTATGTGAAAGAAACAATGCATGAGAAAAAATATTTTTTTCCTAAAGAGTAGTGAGGGGGAATATTAAACTATATTATTATGATTCAATAAATAAAACTGCATGGTACTGATATGGGGAAAGATTCAATTGATTAAAAGACAGTCCAGGGACTTCCCTGGTGGCACAGTGGTTAAGAATCTGCCTGCCAATGCAGGGGACACGGGTTTGAGCGCTGGTCCAGAAGATGTCACGTGCCATGGAGCAACTAAGCCCATGTGCCACAACTACTGAGCCTGCCCTCTAGAGCCCACGAGCCACAGCTACTGAAGCCCACGCACCACAACAAAGAGTAGCCCCCACTTGCCATAGCTAGAGAAAGCCTGCGTGCAGCAACGAAGACCAGACGCAGCCAAAAATAAATAAATAAATTTAATAAAAAAAAGAGGGCTTCCCTGGTGGCGCAGTGGTTGAGAGTCCGCCTGCCGATGCAGGGGACACGGGTTTGTGCCCCGATCTGGGACGATCCCACATGCTGCAGAACGGCTAGGCCCGTGAGCCATGGCTGCTGGGCCTGCGCATCCGGAGCCTGTGCTCCGCAACGGGAGAGGCCACAACAGTGAAAGGCCTGCATACCACAAAAAAAAAAAAAAAGAAGAGAGAGAGAGAGAGAGAGAGACCAGAAACAAATCCAAGCACAATGAAAATTTAGTATATGGAAGTGCCTCATTTCAATTCAGTGGAGAAAGGACTTATGATTAAATAAATGATGTTGGGACAAGCGGATCACCATTTAGGAAAAATAATACCATTTAAGGAAAATATAATACTATTTAAGAAAAATATACTTCATACCTTACATCAAAACAAATTCCAAATGGACTAAAGATTTGAATATAAGAAAACTATAAAAATACTAAAAGAACATACAGGTTTGGTTGTGAGGAATAAGTTTCTATGCACAATACTAAAGCCAAGAAAAAAAATTTTAACACTGCTGGATTTGATTACATAAACATTTAAAAATGTATAGGGAAAAAAATCCCTGCAAAATTAAAAGACAAACAACATATTAGAAAAATCTTTACAAGTGGCAGAGAAAAAAATTTTTTCATGTATAAGGTCTATAAACGAGGAGAAAACAAACTCCTCTAGAAATGTGGGCAGAGTATTGCTTTAGACTGCTAGTTGAACCCTGAAATCTACTCTCTCTTCCTTCCATAGTAATAGATTTTTAGCTGACACATGGCCACCCAGCTAGAGAATATATTTTACAGCTTCTCTTGCACTTAGGTGTGGCTGTGAAACTTCAATGTGAGCTAAAGTAATGTGCGCAAATTCTTTTTCACTTGTTTAATAGTAAATTACTTTCCTTCGATGATATTTTCCTGGTTCTTTCTTCCTTCCCAGAGGCTGGAATATGGATTGAAGGTAATCCATTTCTGTCAGTCCAGGTAAGGATAACACTAGGGGATGATAGAACAAGACAATGTAGAACCTGGGTCTCTAAATTACTATGGTGATCAGAACCACCAGACCAGCTGGGACTACATACCTATTATGTGGGAAAGAAATAAACTTATTTGAAACCATTATATTTTTGAGTCTCTTGCGCTAGCTACTTAGCCTATATCCTAACAAACAGAATAAAGGAGGATATTCCCACAA
This sequence comes from Monodon monoceros, assembly GCF_005190385.1. Taxonomy (NCBI): domain Eukaryota; kingdom Metazoa; phylum Chordata; class Mammalia; order Artiodactyla; family Monodontidae; genus Monodon; species Monodon monoceros. The sequence continues at coordinate 59,787,192 of NW_021703768.1, read as the reverse complement.
GAAGGAAATATTGATGGCTAATTCATATGTGAAAAGACATTCCTTCTCTGTCATAGTCAAAGGAAGGCAAATTAAAGCAACCATGAAATAATATTTTAGACACTGTATCAGCAAAAACTAAAAGACTGATAAAATTGATAAAATCTAGTTTTAAACAAGTATGTGAGGAAACCAGCACTTTTATGTTGAAAATGTAAAATGGTACCATCTTTGGTGAAAATAACAGAACGGGAGAGTACAAAGATACATGAATACAAATGATCATCCCAATGTTGTACATAAAGCAAAAAACTGGAACCAAGGTGGGATGAGGTAAATAAATTATGCACCTCCATACAGTGGACTGCTATGAAGCATTAAAACTGATGATTTGACTGACAAATCATCTTTAGTCATGATAGCAGACCACTTAACACAGAAGATAAAAAACTAGCTTGGGGCTTCCCTGGTGGCACAGTGGTTAAGAATCTGCCTGTCAACGCAGGGGACACGGGTTCGAGCCCTGGTCCAGAAAGATACCACATGCCGCAGAGCAACTAAGCCCATGCGCCACAACTACTGAGCCTGTGCTCTAGAGCCCTTGAGCCACAACTACTGAAGCCCGTGCCCCTGGAGCCTGTGCTCCGCAACAAGAGAGGCCACTGCAATGAGAAGCCTGTGCACCGCAGCGAGGAGTGGCCCCCGCTTGCTGCAACTAGAGGGGGCCAGTGCACAGCAATGAAGACCCAACGCAGCCAAAAATAAATAAATAAAAATTAAAAAAAAACCCCAAAACTAGCTTGTGCTCTAGGGAAGCATATATCAAAAAAGAAAATGACACACTGTAGTTTGATAAAGAAAACAAAATTTATAATCTTTGAACTCTTTCATGAAAATAATTTTGCAGCACAGTAGATTAATATAATTTTATTGTTATGTTATAGCTTAAAGTGCTTTGTAAAACTGAATCAGATTTTGATAGAGGGTAAAGCTTTTTTTTTTAAATTAATTTATTTTTGGCTGTGTTGGGTCTTCTTTGCTGTGTGCGGGCTTTCTCTAGTTGCAGCGAGTGGGGGCTACTCTTCGTTGTGGTGCGCGGGCTTCTCATTGCAGTGGCTTCTGTTGTTGCAGAGCACAGGCTCTAGTTGTGCGGCCTTCAGTAGTTGTGACACATGCGCTCAGTAGTTATGGCTCACGGGCTCTAGAGCTCAGGCTCAGTAGTTGTGGCGCACGGGCTTTGTTGCTCTGCGGCATGTGGGATCTTCCTGGACCAGGGCTCGAACCCGTGTCCCCTGCATTAGCAGGCGGATTCTTAACCACTGCGCCACCAGGGAAGTCCCAGAGGGTAAAACTGTCTTTAAAAGTAAACTTTAATGTTACTGCTTCGAGTTCTCAGTCTACCACATGATGCTTTGCAGCTTGGCTCTTCTCAAACTCTTCTATTGAAATAACTTTTAATACCACAGAAACTGAGTATTTACTCCCCAAAGATGCTGAAGAAGCCAAAGGCCCCACATTTTTAGAAGTCTTGTGTTTTATCTTACAAGTTCACATACATTTGGCACTCTACCATTTACATGATTTTTCGTTTTACTGTAACACAATTACGTTTTAAAGTACTTTCAAATTTAATTGGCTAACATGTTCCCCCAAATCTTTTTTGCAAAATTAGTTTTGCAGAAAACATGTCACATTTATCTTGTGGGCTTTTCTAGCTGCAATGTACATACATAATAAAAAGAACAAAAGCTTTGGATTAAATCCTAGCTTTGCCAACTACCTGTCATATGAAGCTGGGCAAGTCACAACCTAACTAAGGCTCCATTTACTCTTCTGTATAATGCAGGTGACGATGTCTAGGTGTGGGTCTTCATGTAAAAGGGTAGAGCAGTATTTAACAAAGTTGTATGCACATTTGTTAAATTTTATGCTTTACAATGTAATGAACATTTACATTTCACCTTGTTTTCAGTTATGACTTGACCATGATGCATTTTAACTATCAATTATTATTCTACCAGCTTCCACTTTATTTAGCAATTGAATTAATACCTGTAATTGTGCTTTCCTTAGCTGCTGGCTGGTAATTTGAGCTTTTTGTTGCATCATATTTTCAATTCGTTGGTTGACTTGCTTTTCTTTCTTGAGCTCATTTCCATAAAATCTGGACCCCTACATAGGAAAACAAAATAAAGTATAAGGAGAATGTTTGAAGGAAGCATCACTGCGAACCTGATGGCTAAGAGCACAGACTCTAGAAACAGAATGACTGAATTCAAAACTTACCTCCATTACTTACTAGCTGGGTTACCCTAAAATTAATCTTATTATGTTTTAGGTTTCCTTATCTGTAAAATGAATTTATAGTTACCTAAATCATAGGAATCTTGTGAGGCAGGATGTAGCACAGTACAAACTCTAGAGATGAGTACAGATCTGCACTCAGAAAATAACAAAATAACAATGTGTCCTAGGTGGGATCCTCCAGGCATATCCAAGGCCTTAGTCAGCTGGGTCATCAGTTATCTCCTTCACTTTCACTTAAAAATTATTGTAAAAAATTAACTAACAGAAACCTCAATTAAATAGAGTCAGAGATCAGAAGGGGGAGCTCTCATGCCCTTTGATGATAGTAGAAAGCAAGACAAAGAAGACTCCTCTTCTTTTCTGGCAAGAACTCAGCCAATAAAAAGTCATGGACTCTGTTTACTATACCCTTGCCAACTTCCTTTTCCCTTATTGGAAAGAGTTTTCCTCTTCAGTTTTGCTGGGGACTTGCATTTGGCTTGTCATGATTGCAGACCTTGAACTGCAATTTTCCGCTGATCTTCAATAAACACATTTTTTTTAGTGGAGAAATAACTGGCAGTCTAGTTGTTTTAGGTAAACAGTACTTTAACAAATTTAATGTTAGCCATTAAATAAAATGTACAAAGTAACTTTTAGAAAATCATCTGTCATTCCATCACTGAACATACTATCTATTTATAAGGTTGATGGACATTTAATTATTTTCACTTTTTGGCTACTACGAAAAACGCTGCAATGAACAATTGTGTACACATTTTGTGTCGACACATGTTTTCATCTTCCTTGGATATGTACCTAGGAGTGGAATCTCTGCGTTATATGGTAACTCCATGCTAAACCTTCTGAGGAACTGCCAGACTGTTTTCCAAAGTGGCAGAACCATTTTACAAACCTACCAGCAACGTATGAGGGTACCAATTTCTCTATATCCTTGCAACATCTGTTACTGTCTATCTTATTTTTTTAATTAATTAATTAACTTATTTATGGCTGCGTTGGGTCTTCATGTGCGGGCTTTCTATAGTCGCGGCGAGCAGGAGCTACTCTTTGTTGCAGTGTGCAGGCTTCTCATCGTGGTGGCTTCTCTTGTTGCGGAGTGTGGGCTTCAGTAGTTGTGGCATGTGGTCTCAGTAGTTGTGGCGCACGGGCTTAGTTGCTCCATGGCATGTGGGATCTTCCCAGACCAGGGATGGAACCTGTGTCCCCTATATTTAGGCGGACTCTTAACCACTGTGTCACCAGGGAAGTCCTGTCTTATTTATTACAGCCATTCTAGGCTATAATACTATGAATGGCATCTCATTGTGGTTTTAATTTGCCTTTTTCTAATGCCTAATGTTGAACATCTTCTCATGTGCTTATGAGCCATTCTTATACCTTCCTTAGTGAAATGTCTATTTATATCTTTTGCACATTTTTTGATTGGGTTGTCTTCTTATTTTGCAAATATTTTACCCTAGCATGTTGCTTATCTTTGTATTTTTTAATGGTATCTTCTGAAGTACATTTTGAAATTTGATGAGGCCCTATTTGTCAACTTTTTCTTTTACTGACTGTGCTTTCAGTGTTGTATCCAAGAAATGTTTGCCTAACCAAAGATCTCAAAGATTTTCTTCTATCTTCTAAAAGGTTTATTGCTTTAGTTCTTACATTTAAATCAATTGTGAGTTAATTTTCAGCATATGGTGTGAGTTAAGGGTCTAATAAGTTCATCTTTTTTGCATGTGGATATCCAGTTGTCCCAGTATCATGTGCTGAACAGACTATCCTTTTGCCTTGGTACAAATATCAATAAACTATAAACATTTATTTCTAGACTCTCAATTCTGCTCCATTGTTCTATATGTCTAGCCTCATGGCAGTAGCACATTGTCTTGATAACTGTAGCTTTATAGTAAGTTTTGAAATAGCAAAGTCAGACCCCCATGCTTGTTCCTTTTTACAACTGTTTTGACTATTTTAGGTGTTTCTCATTTCCATATAAATTTTAAAATCTGTTTGTCAATTTCTGCAGGAAAAAAAAAAGCCACTGGAATTTTGATGAGGGAAGTACACTGAATCTACAGATCAGTTTGGGGAGAATTGCCTTCTTAACCATATGGAATCTTCTCATCCTTGAATAGGCATATGTCTCCATTTTTTAGGTCATTATCTTCCCTCACCAAGTTTTTGTAATTTTCAGGGTACAATTGTTGCACTCCTGAAATTCCTTAAGACTTTCTATGTATTAGATCATGTCATCTGTGAACAGATAGTTTTAGTTCTTTGTTTCCAATCTTGATGCTTTTTATTTCTTTTAGTTGCCTGACAGCACTGGCTAAAATGTTCAGAACTAGGTTGAAAAGAACAGGTGAGATTGGACATCCTTGCCTTGTTCCTGATTTTCGGGCAAAAGTGTTTAGTCTTTCACCATAAAGTATAATGACAACTATAGGGTTATTTTTTTTGATTTTTTTGTTTTTTAATTTTTATTGGGGTGTATATGTTTTTATAGATGTCCTTTTTAGGTTGCAGAAGTTCCTTTCTATTTCAAATTTATTAAGAGTTTTTAGCATGAATGGGTATAGGATTTTGTCAGATATGATTTTTCTGCATCTATTGACATGACCATGTGTTTTTTGCCCTTAATTCTATTAACATGGTATAGTACATTAATTGATTTTTGGAGGCTAAACCAACCTTGCATTCTTAGGATAAATCCCATTTGGTCATGCTACATAATCTTAATATTTTGTTGGATTCAGTTTGCTAATATTTTGTTGAGGACTTCTACATTTATAAAGATCTATAATCTTCTGCTTGTCTGACTTTAGTATTAAGGGGATACAGGCCTCATAGAAAGAGTTGGGAAGTGTTCCATCCTTCTTTATTTTTTGGAAGAACTTGTGGAGTATTGGTATTATTTCCCCTTTAAATGTCAAATAAAATTCACCAGTGAATACCCAGGAAAAAACCATAATTCAAAAAGACACATGCACCCCAATGTTCATTGCAGCACTATTTACAATAGCCAGGTCATGGAAGCCACCTAAATGCCCACTGACAGATGAATGGATAAAGAAGATGTGGTACATATATACAATGGAATATTACTCAGCCATAAAAAGGAACAAAATTGGGTCATTTGTTGAGACGTGGATGGATCTAGAGACTGTCATGCAGAGTGAGGTAAGTCAGAAAGGGAAAAACATATATTGTATATTAATGCATGTATGTGGAACCTAGAAAAATGGTGCAGATGAACTGGTATGCAGGACAGAAATTGAGGCACAGATGTAGAGAACAAACGTATGGACACCAAGCGGGGAAAGTGGCAGGGTGGTGGTGGTGGTGTGATGAATTGGGCGATTGGGATTGACAGGTATACACTGATGTGTACAAAATGGATGACTAATAAGAACCTGCTGTATAAAAAAAAAAACAAACAAGAAATCACCAGTGAAGACATCTTGACCTGATCTCTTTTTTTTCTTTGGTGGGGGGGGAAGATTTTTAATTACTAATTTAATTTCTTTCCTTTTTATAGGTCTATTTAGATTTTCTGTATCTTCTTAAGTCAGTTTTGGAAAATTGTGAATGTCTAGAAATTTGTCCAATTTATTGGGATTTGTTTTAAAATACTCTAATTTCCACCTCCAAAATTCAGCAGGGAGAGGTAAGTGAGAAAGATGAAACAATATTTGTAAAAATGTTGATAACTGTTGATACTGGGTGATGATTACCTGGGATTCACTATACTATTCTAATTTGGGGTATGTTTAAAATTTTCTGATTAAAGTTTTTAAAAAGTAAATTGCTATGGAGCGGCAAGAATTAGAAAATTTCAATTTAAGAAAGATATTTCAGATAAACTCACCCCTCTTCCCTACTAGAGGAATATATATTATATAAAGTATACAAATATATTAATATATAAAATACATAAGTATCTATTCTATGATTGCTACATATTAATATCATACAAATTTATATGGAAGAGCAAAGATTCAAGAATGCCTAAGATACTCTTGTAAAAGAACAAAGGCCAAAAAAAGAGAACTTGTTCCAACAGATATCAAGACTTTAAAGTATTGTATTTAAGATCATGTTGTACAGTGCAAGAACAGACAAATAATCTATTAGAACAGGAGAAAGCACTGCAGATCAGTAGGAAAGGATGGACTATTTAGTAAATGGTACTGAGACACGGGGAAGAAAGAGGGAATATCTGATAGGGTCATCTAAGATAACTTAAATATTCTATTTCTTAACTTGAAAACTAGGATCATAGGTTTTACTCTTTGTCTTTTAAAAAATTGTTATGATGAAAATTTCAAAGAAGTCTGAAACAGAAAAATATAGAGGTTGCTATAATAAATATATAAAACTATCACTGAGATTTAACAACTGTTAACATTTTGCTTAATTTCCTTCAATGATTTTTTTAAGTGAGCTGTTTTAAAGTAAATTATAGATATAATGACATTTAGCTATTCTATGGAGTATTTTAGCATGCATCTTTAAAAATAAGGCCATTTTCCATAATAATATGTAATCATAATAACATTTCATAACTAATAAAATTAACAATAATTCCTTAATATTATCTAGTATCCTCCCTATATTCAAATTCCTCTAAATGTTCCAAATGTATTTGTTCCAACCAGGATCCAATCCATATGTTATACTTCCTTATTTCATCTCTTAATTATCTTTTATTGATACTTTTAAAATTGTATCTACATTTTATATGCTTAAAAAATTATTTTTCCCTCAACTCTTTATTTTAGAATTTTCAAATATTCAAGAGTTGAAAGAATAGTACAAGGAACACCTATATGTCCTCACCTAGATTGACCAATTGTTGATATCCTGCTACATTCGGTTTCTCTCCCAACTCTTATGTGTGCTTGTGCGCGCACACACACACATACACACACACTCACTCTCTCTTTCTCTCTCCACCCTCTTTTTTTGGCTAAATCATTTGAGAGTAAGTTGGTGCAGTTATCAGCATGCATTTGCTAAGAATAAGGATATTCTCTTAAATTTTACACCTTTCTGCATGGATATTTCATAATACATAAATGAAACCCCCCAAATGGTAGAAAAAAAACCATTAAAGAACTCTTTTATGATCTTGGAGAAAGTCATATGTAGTTAACTAATTCAAGTACGTGAAAAGAAGCAAACGAAAAACTACTGCACAGGACTAAACTACCATAAGCAAAGTCAAAAGGTAAACAATAATCCAATGGAAAATTGTGCAAAGGATAAGAAGAGACAGTGTGCAAAAAACACACATATAAGTGGCTTTTAAACATATGAAAAAGATGTACAATCTCACTTTTCATAAGAGAAATATAAATTAATGTGACCCTATGTTACCATAGACTGGCAAATCCAGAAGTATAGTAACACACTACGTTGGTATGGTTGCAGCATGGTAAAACATACTCTCACATATTGGCAGTGGAAATGTAAATTGATACAACTACTATGGAGGGCAATTGCACAACTAATTAAAAACTGCACATGCATATATTCTTTCATGCTACATGTACTTGGTGGAATAATTCCACTTCTGGGGCTCTCTCCTATAGTTATATTTGCACATATGTAAAGTTATGAAATACAAGCTTATTCACTATAGTATTGTTTGTAAAAATGGAAGACTAGAAATGACTTATTATATGTCCATCCATAAAGATTCTGACTAGTTCAATAAAGTATAGTATATCCACATATATGCAGGCATAAAAAAGAATGAAGATCTCTAGTTTCTTATACAGAAAGACTTCAAAGATATATTAACTGAAATAAAAACAAAAAACCCACAATTGTACTATTCTCCTATTGGGGTGAAAAAAAACGGGTGAAAAAAGAAGATATATGTTATTTTGCTTTAACATGCATACTATGTGCATGTGAAATAGAAAACTGGATGGCAAAAGCAACAGAAGAGAAGGGAAATTATTCTATATGCATTGTAGCTTAATAATTTTATATATTAAAATATTTAAAATTATAATTAAAAGGATATTTAAAATACTAATTTTCTTTTAAACAGAAAGTTAAAAAGTTACTAAAGATATTGAAAGAAAAAAGAAACATACCTTTGTGGCTTCCATTATAATTTTGTTAATTTTCTCTTTATCTAATCCTTCCATTCCGGCTTTATTATCATTAAGTCCCACCCTTAGCAGAAGATCATCTTTGTAATTGTCATTCTTCTTTGTGCTGTCATTCTTCTCCTCTGTGCTATCCATGGTGTAAACTTAAAGTAAAAAAAAAAGTTAAGGTTAAAATGGCTTTTTTGGGAGAGGGCTGGACATTTAAAAGTTAAAATGATATAGAAATCAACAAAATAAAAATGACAGTTAAGATTTTTTGGCTATGGAGAAATAATTATTACTCAGATTTTAAAATTATTATTCCAAGATTACCATACTCTTGGAGGGAAGAAAGGAATCAACATTTCCTGCCAACCTATGCTAGCCACTATGCTTGGTGCTTTACACTTGAATTTCACACAGCAGCCCTGAAAGGTAGATATTATTATTATTATTATTATTTTTTTTTGCAGTACGCGGGCCTCTCACTGTTGTGGCCTCTCCCGTTGCGGAGCACAGGCTCCGGAAGCGCAGGCCCAGCGGCCATGGCTCACGGGCCCAGCTGCTCCTCAGTATGTGAGATCTTCCCGGACCGGGGCACAAACCCGGGTCCCCTGCATCGGCAGGCGGACTCTCAGCCACTGCGCCACCAGGGAAGCCCAAAGCTAGATATTATTATTCCCAATATAAAGAGAAAAGAAACCTAAGTTTTAGAACATGCCTAGCGACACAAATTTGATAATAAGTGACAACATCTGTGTCCGACAGTTCATGTTTTTCCCATATTAATACACTGTATAAGAAATAAATACAAAATAACAGTTTCCATGCCTAACATTAAGATCAAAAACATTTATTACCTACTGTTTGCAGAGTTCTATTCTTAAATCAGTGAAAAAATATAGGAAGAAATATCTATCTACTTCCAGGAAATCATTACATTTTACAATGTTATGTCACTTCTAAGATTAATTTCAAATAATAATTCTTTAGTGTCTTTATATAATTCTTTATAATTTACCTTCACATACATTCACTTTTAAAAACAATTATTACAACCATGCAAAGTAGACTTACTCATTCTCATGTTAGGGAGAAAGAAATTTGAATTTCAGGAAGGTTAAATGAATTGCCCATCACAATGGGTAATTATGATAATAACTGATAATAAGCAATTATGATAATTATCTGATAATATGCAAAAGAACTAGGATTTCAATCCAAGTCTTCTTACTCCAAGTCTAAAGCAGCTACCATGACATCACAGCTACCTCCAGTTTGGGGCTCACTTATACTACAAATAAATGGCCAGGTGAATATCTGCCATGAATCTACAACAAATTATGGCAGTGATTTCTCATTTGCATGATTTACAGAGGGTTCACTTATTCTACTCTGCCTTGAGGACCTTCCCTCCCCACCGCTCCCCTCCTCTTCCCTTCCCTTCTTTTCTTTTCTTTCTATTTAACATCCATCACCATATATAGTTTTTTTTTTTTTCGTGTGATGAGAACTTTTAAGATCTACACTCTTAGCAACTTTCAAGTATACAATACAGTATTAACTATAGTCACCATGCTGTACATCTCCATGACTTATTTTATAATTGAAAGTTTATACCTTTTGATTCCCTTTACCTATTTCCCCCATCCCCCTATCCCTCACCCCTCCCATCCACACCCCATCCCTGCCACTGGCAACCACCAATCTGTTCTCTGTGAGTTGTTTTTTGTTTTTGTTTTTAGATTCCACATATAAGTGAGGTCATACGGTATTTGAATTTCTCTGACTTATTTCACTTAGCATAATGACCTCAAGAGGACCTTTTCTTGATAGCTGCTTCCATTTTTGACACCAGCAAAGAATAAAATAAATTATGGAAGGAAATTTGAATACTGTGATTATTAGTGACAGTTCCATTAGAACAAAAAAAGTGAATAACACAGTAGTTCTCAAACTTTGTGACACATTAGAGGGATGTCTGGTGGGATCTTAAAACTCCGGATGGCCAGGTTGTATCCCATACCAAATAAATCAGAAATTCTGGGAGTAGGAGCCAGATACCAGTATTTTTAAGAGATGCCCAGATAATTCCAGTGTGCCCTAAAGTATTGGAACCACTAGTGATGTTGTTTCTAGGTACCTAAGGGAATATAGGTTGATTTTCTGTTCTTATCATTTGAATTTTTTTCTCTTCAGCTTTCACATTCAGCCTAATATTATCCTGTATTTTGCCTTATGCTTTAGTAATCCAATAATTTATCATTTTCTAGTAAAACAGGTGAATGTAATTCATTCATAATTTCCCCAAACCAACACTACTGAAGAGGGAAGAGGCTAAATACAGACATCCTACATTTAAGCTGCCTTGTCCTTTAAATGTTAAAATGTACAAAAGGAAAAGAAACAATTATTGAATGCCTACTACTTCACATATAGTATATTACTTAGCCCCAAAACTCTGAGAATTGGTTTTGGTCCTTAATTGGCGAGAAGAACTGGGCTACCAGCAATACTGGTGCCAGGCAAAGTTGTGAGATACGTAAAGTTAGTTTTCATTACCTTGCTGCCTTTTTTTTTTTTTGGCCGCACTGAGTGGCTTGTGGGGATATTAGTTCCCCGACCAGGGATCAAACCTGGGCCCTTGGCAGTGACAGCCCGGCGCCCTAACCACTGAACCGCCAGGAAATTCCCACCTTGCTGCCTTGTTGATGCCCCATCACCAGGTAACATATATTCAGTTTCATGGGCACAGACTTACTATCATCTACATGCTAATGACTTGCAAGTTTACAGCTCTAGTCCAAATGCCTGCCTGATATCTCAAATTTAGCAAGTCTGAAATTGACCTTCTCATCTGCCTCCATCCCCAAAACCAGCTCTAATTTCAGCCTTCCTCATCTCAGTTGAGGGCAACTCTAATCCCCTCCAATTGCTCATGCAAAAAACCTTGTAGTGATTCTTGACTCTCCTCTTTATCACACCCCACATCCAAACTGTCAGGAAATCCTATGGGCTCTACTTTCAAAATGCACCCTGAATGTAACCTCCTCTCACTATTTTCACTGCTTTCACACTAGTCTGAACCACCATTATTTCTTGCCTGGATTATTGCAATAGCAATAATCTTAAATAGTCTCTGTTCCTACCCTTGCCCTCCTATAGTCAATTATCAACACAGTAGCCCAACTGATTCTTCTAAATCATGAGTTAGGTCATATCACTCCTCTAATAAAAACTGTACAATGGCACCTCATCTCACTCCAGTATAAAACCCCAAATCTTTACAGAATCTGTATCCCTATTACCTGTCTATCCCTATTACCTGTACCCTATTACCTATCTACCCTCATACCTAATACTCTCCCGCTTGCTCACTGCTTTCCAGCTTTGCTGTTCCTCAAATCAGCGAGGCACACTCTGACCTGGAGGCCTTTTGCACTGGCTGTTCCTTCCTCCTTGAGGGTTCTTTGGCCAGATATCCTCTTGTCTAAACCCCCTTATCTCCTTCAAGTCTTGGCTTAAATGTCACCTTCTTAATAAGGGCATATCCTGACTTCCCTATTTAAAACTGTAGCCTGATTATCCCTCCTACACCCTCTTTCCAATGCCCCATTGCTTTTCATAGTTTACTTACTTATTATGTTTATTGTCTACCTCTCCTGTGAAAATGTAAGTTCCATGAGGGCAGGGAACTTTTTCCCCCACTGATGTATACCAAATGCCTCAAACAGTGCTTGGCACAGAGTAGGTGGTCAATAAACATTTGTTAAATGATCAAACTCAGTTTATATCATTTTCTCATTCTTTTATTCACATAGCAAGTTCACATAATCACATTAAAAGATTGGGAGAAAAACTGCTTTTCTGAAGTTAATTTAAAAATACTTTGTTTTCCCTTATTTCAATATTACATATGTAAGGACAAGTATATGAGCTTAACCACTTTTGATTTTATAAGTCTTATTTTCCTATGATATTTCATGGTTAAATTGGTTTATTAAAGCTTTCAGGACTTCTCTTATAAGAATATTTTGAATTTACATATTAGAATGCTTGCTAGGCTCCATTAATATTAAAAAATTCTAGCTGGTACTTCTACTTTGGGAAATTAAGTTACTTTGTTAAATTTAATTTGTTTGATTAATATTTTTCAATTATATCTAAATCTAAGAAAAATCAATGGACAAAGGTAATAAACAACATACTAAGTTTTAGTATACTTGGATCTCTATGAGTTCCTTTTGGTACTATCATTTGTGTTACTACGGTGAGTCTGCTTTTGTTGTTATTGGTTAGTATTTCTGTTATTTTCAAATTTCTAAAATTTCTCATTAGCACTGGTTATCTGTATTCTTCCCATTAGCTCTGAGTTTCTTTATCTAGAAGTCCACAAATTGAAAGGGGGAGCTTCTAGCAGAGATGATCACATAATATAACAAAGTATGATAAATTCCATATTTTTCTGGGAAGTGAGATTTAGTACTACTTCAAATGGCTTTGTATGGACAGCATATAATGGAAGTGCCTAGTATGATGTCTGGTACATGATAAACTCACAATCAATACTTATTATTTATTATTGTTATTAAAGTTAAGCCAAATTTCCAGAGCTGTGAAAATCACTAGTCCTACTTTTCTTACTTCGCTCTTTAAGATAAAGAGACTCTAAAAGGGAACAGGGTACACTGTGAGCATCCTTGAGAAAAAGCTAATGTTCACAGATCATACAGATGAATTTTGTTTTGCTTCCAAAGAAGTATTTGTCCTACGATTACTATGCACTCACATATAGTCACATATATAGTCCCAAGGTCTATGAATGGATATAACTGTGACTTACAAACAAAAAATTTTTTTGAGAAAGAGAATAGTCAAACATTTTTATAGTTCAATATTACAGAATACAGTCTGTTAACTTCAATTCAGAAGCTGCACAAACAGTAATGCACAGCTCAAAGGAAAGAACTCTGGGTTCCTGTGGTTTAGCATATTGGTTTAAAAGCACATTTTCTCTGAAAATATTCAAATTCTTCCAGTCTGATTCTACCACTGACTATTCTGGTTACCAGTTTAAAAATGTAAGGGCAACCTCTGTTTTGGTGATAGTAAGAAAGGAAAATTAGAATTTTTCAGAAGGAATTCTAAGAAAGAAGTTTTCTGTGGTAGGGTTCCTCCTCCGTATAAAAACCACACAAAACTATGTAAACAGTATCAAAAGTGCTTAGCATATTGTCCAAAGTCACCTGGAATTAATCTACCAGGAAACAGGTAAAATATACTAAGGGTAACAGAGAGAGAGAAGGAGAGGATCAAGCAGGAGGGGAAGGACGAGGGGAAAGAGGAGGAGGGAAAACTGAACTATAGTAGGCTCCCAGACAGAGCTTGCTTCCTATTTCTAACATACTGTAAATAACCAAACTCAATAACCACCACCCTCCCCGAAAACCTTTATATGTCTTAAGAACAAATATTATTTTTAAATCCCTCAAATGTTCAAATATTTAATGTCTGAACAGATTAAGCACCCAGTATAAAACTTCAGACTGTGGTTAAATGTTCTTTTTACAATCTACACTTAAATACAGTGAATTAAATGTATCAAATTAAGAATATTACTCTAATTTTAATGTAGTAATTTCCAAATTAATGCCTGACTTAAAGTTTCTTTATCATTTTCATTTCTTTATTATTATTATTGTTATTTTTTTTTGCGGTACGCGGGCATCTTACTGTTGTGGCCTCTCCCGTTGCGGAGCACAGGCTCCGGACGCGCAGGCTCAGCGGCCATGGCTCACGGGCCCAGCCGCTCCGCGGCATGTGGGATCCTCCCGGATCGGGGCACGAATCTGCGTCCCCTGCATCGGCAGGTGGACTCTCAACCACTGCACCACCAGGGAAGACCTCATTTTCATTTCTTATAAAAAAGTTTTTTAAATTTTCAAGAAAATTAAAAAATCACAACCCCAAGACTTTAACAGATTAATTTGTTAACATGTTCCTCTCCAATTATTTTACACACACATATATGAACATATATACTCAAACTGCATGCCTACAATTTTTTTAAGAAATTAACATTTTAAAAATAAATTTATTTATTTAATTTATTTTTGGCTCTGTTGGGTCTTCATTGCTGTGCACGGGCTTTCTCTAGTTGCGGCGAGCGGCGGCTACTCTTCGTTGCATCACACGGGCTTCTCATTGCGGTAGCTTCTCTTGTTGTGGAGCACGGGCTCTAGATGCACAGACTTCAGTAGCCGTGGCACACGGGCTCAGTAGTTGTGGCTCGCGGGCTCTAGAGCCCAGGCTCAGTAGTTGTGGCACACGGGCTTAGTTGGTCCACGTGGGATCTTCCTGGACCAGGGCTTGAACCTGTATCCCCTGCATTGGCAGGCGGATTCTTAGCCACTGTGCCACCAGGGAAGTCTCTACAATTTCTATATGATGGGAATTAAAGCACAGAGGCACCTCTGTATTTTTAGCTTTAGTTTTTTATATCTTTTCAAAATAAGATGTACAAAAATTTCAAAATTACTTGAGATAGGATTATCTGCAATATTTAAAAATTTATGTGTATCACTGAGAGAAATAACAGAAATTATGTAACCCCACAGATCTTAAACCAAGGGGATGTATGCTGAAAGAAAACCTAAGTTGGGAGTTCTCTGGCGGTCCAGTGGTTAGGACTTGGTGCTTTCACTGCTGTCCCCTGGGTTCAATCCCTGGTTCAGGAACTAAGATCCCATAAGCCACATGGCTTGGCCAAAAAAACCCTCAACCTTTTACCAAGGATTTAAGGTCTATTCTTTACGAGAGAACCATGCATATATTCTCTTCAATTGTCTTTTTCCTTCCTGAGTTGCCTATTAATTTATTTCAAAGATGAATGAGACAAAAGGCAGTCAAAAACCCTACACTCTACATAATCCTACAGATGTATAACATTCGCACTTAGAGAATAATAAATTGAAATTATCTGCTTCTTAGTACAGAATGAAATATATCCTGATACAAAACACATTAACTAAACATCAGTTCAGGGACTTCCTTGGCAGTCCAGTGGTTAAGGCTCCACACTTCCAATGCAGGGGGCACAGGTTTGACCCCTGGTTGGGATACTAAGAGCCCACATGCTGCGTGGTGTGGCCAAAAAAAAAAAAAAAAAATCAGTTCAAAGGTAAATTCCCAAAGCTCAGTTTATACATTCCTATTCTGATGATGAGTTGCATATTTTGTAAAAAGTCTTCCACGTTCTTTAACAAGGAAAACTTTGTTTATACTCACACAAAGGAGGTAGGCCAAGAGGTTCTTTCGTTGGGTATTAGATCAAGTCAGCAAAAATATTTACTTTTGTAGACGTGATACCAAACAGATTAATTGTTTTAGTTGAGGTATACAGTAAAGCACACAAACCTTAAGGGATAGTTGAATACATATGGTCTTAGAAAAGGAGGAAAAGGTTCTCTTGTGGTACCATTTGGGTACTGTAATAATTTTTAAAATTCTACAATCTTAAATGTTACCATTTTAATATAGAATTGCATAAGAAGCCAGGATAATAAGGGAAGGTTACACCACTAGTAGGATATTTCAACTATTATATTATCACTATACTATCTCCTATATTATTGGAAGGAAAATATTTAATAAAGTCAGAAAGAGTTGTACAGGATATTATTTTATTTTCCTATCCTGGGAAAATGATCACTTCAATTACCCCCTCTGCCAAATGGCTCCAATTTTTTCTGAGCCCTAATCTTGATCCACTGCTGATTTCTTAAATTTCTCATAGCTCTAACAGTCTACGGCAGGAGTTTAAAATATTTTTAGCAACGTAACCCTTTCACATGAAATCTCAAACTTTTCCTTAAATCTTTGTTCTACAAATGCTGTACAGCTTTCTTATAATTTCTTCATATATATTCTATCACTAAAGTAAAAGAATAGGTAGCCTAAAGAAAAGGAAAAGTTAATAATAACCTTCATTTCTTTGGTTCTCCTGATTCCTTAGAAATACCTGTGTGAACACTGATATATACTGAAATTGTTACCAACTCCAAGACTGAACTAACAGTTTTCAGCTGACAATTGTTTACTACTGATGAATTTTAAAAGATGGTTTCCATAAGAAGTCAGGCTCTAAAAATCATTATTATTATGTTTTCTTCCTGGTCTCATACATGCCTGAAAACCAGAAACAAAAACTTAAATTAAACATCCAGAAAATCTGCCAATCATAGGAAAAGAAAATTAGTAAGAAGTTGTGATTTTGTAGTAGTTAACCCAAAATGATTTAAAATATATCCACATGCCTCCCCCCCACCCTAATAAATAAAAAACTCCATAAGTATCTGACTTTTGTTCAGATTATACTCTGTTAAAAGAACTTTGGTTTTAAAAATTAACAACCTATTTGTAAATTATTACTAACATAGTTATGAAAATACATTTAAATAGACATGACATAGAAGAGCATCTGATAACAATGGATCTGGAATTTATATTAAATTAGCAAAAATAATTATTCTTGATGAGATGATCTCTTTCAGGGTTATATGCTATAAATGGGGGGGTAATAATGATTTGGTTTTAGGGATACTAAATTTGTTCTGAAGCATCAAATAACATTAAAGGAAGGTTTGTGAAAGGAGCATAAATTTAAAAACCCTTGCAAAACACTGAGCTAGAATAATTTATTAAACTATCATCTCTTATACAATAAAAGTCATTTATGTTAACTAATGTTATTAACCCATAAAAGCAAAAGTAGTCCAGACTTACTGATACCTATTTTTTTCATAACTAGATCTAAATATGCTAACTGCTTATTTTAATATTCAGAACACTTAATAAAAAGAGTTCAGTTCTAAGAGGAATTTTGACACAGTGCAAAAAGTATGTGCTTTGGGGACTTCCCTGGTGGCACAGTGGTTAAGAATCTGCCTGCCAGTACAGGGGACGTGGGTTCGAGCCCTGGTCTGGGAAGATCCCACATGCTGTGGAGCAACTAAGCCCGTGTGCCACAACTACTGAGCTTGCGCTCTAGAGCCCATGAGCCACAACTACTGAGCCCATGTGCAACAACTATTGCTGAAGCCCACGTGCCTAGAGCCCATGCTCCGCAACAAGAGAAGCCACTGCAATGAGAAGCCTGCGCACTGCAATGAGTAGCCCCCACTGGCCGCAACTAAAGAAAGCCCGAGCGCAGCAACAAAGACCCAACACAGCCAAATATGAATAAATAAATAAATTTATTTTAAAAAAAAGAGTATGTGCCTTGAAGCCAGAAAGACCTGGACTGAAACTTAAACTGTGAAACTTAACTAAATTGTGTCTTCTTAGGCAATTTATGTGATTTCAAGGTGTATGAATCTTGGTATTCTGCTCTGCAAAACTTACTTTTCAGGGTTTCTGAGGATTAAATGTGTTATATATAAGAGCCCACAGCGCAGTAAACATATAGTATGCATGCAACAAATGTGGAGTCTCTCCTCTCACTTTCATTCTTACTTATTTCTCTAAAATATGATGAAGCCTACAGGCCTGGCTGTACATATGAGCCTGTAATCGATTGAGAAATGATAGAAAAATAAGAAAAATCTTCATTACTCAATAAATGACAGTGAAAAAAATCACACACACACTCTCCCTCATCTCCATACACAAAAATGCCACCTAACTTTAGGGAAGTTGGAAAGAACAAATGGCACCCACCCTTTGGATCCTGTGGAACTCAGTGAACCAAAAGGGAATAGTCTTCATGGCATTTAAGACATGATCCTAAAATTCAAGTCAAGATACCAAGCAATTATATTTTAGTTTACCTTAAGTGTATGAATATAATATTAAGGTAATCAAGTCTAGACATATTTGAAATTTCAATATTAATACCTAATGTTGAATTCAATCTCATAATGATTAACTTGTATGAATGCACTGTCATGTTTGGCATGGCTGATTTAAAAATCATGTATATTACTGTCTAGAATATGTACAGAAATACTTTATATTAATGAAGGTTGACAAATAAATGCATTTTTAATATTAAAAAAATCACATTAATATACTTGTAAGAATAAATCAAGTTTTCAGAGTAAGGTTTTTAATTAAATTCCAGAATATTCCCAAGACAATCTCTGGAACTCTAGTTTAGAACATGTATATTCTAAAAATGTAAATATCTGCTAAATGCTCACATTAACAAATAACTTTCATCCCTTAATCTAAAAATGCACTTGTATTATATAACCTTCACAGGTAAGCAAGATGTATCTCTGCCTCTGTAGGACACCATAATTTTCTTTAAAAAAGGAAAATGAATCCCTTGCTTTGGTTTCCTTATGGAATTTTTCTTTTTGATTTCCAATCTAATAATCATTGGAAATGTTTCTACCTTCCTTACCAGCCTGAAAGTTTGGGAGTCAAGCAGACTCTGAAAACAGCATCCATTTATTTCAACAGAGATTAGAAGCATATAACTTGTTACCTCCTTTACTCAAAGGTTTAGAGCTAAGACTAATAGCAACCTTGTTTTGGGACTTAAAATCTGGCTTCTTGCTATGCGATTATAATTATAAACTGTTAAAATAAAGTATTGGTTTTTACTAAAGGGAGAACTTCAATTTATCAGATTTCAGAATTTTAAACCATAATGGTATTAGCATATTTGTAAAACCTACTAAGTTAATATTTTTGCCAAAAAGCCCCTGCCCAATGCCAGTAAATTATGGTTAACTAACCCTGCTATTAAATCTGCACATGATATAAAATTATGAAAATTGATCAAGTGTTGACAGTAGCTTCCAGCATGTGAAGCACTCATTTCTATACTGCCAAGTACAACAAGAAACAAAATTTCATTTATAAATGAAATACCCATTTCCTAATACTACTAAAATAATTATCTTTAATAATATTTCACAGATGCTAGGAAAAACAAGAAAAAGGCACAACAAAAAAATACTATGTGCTATTCAATGACCCATTTCTTAAAGACAGAATACAGCAGAAGTGATAAGATGTCACGTCCAAGAATGGGTTATAAAACAATGTGACGTCTATCTCGAATATTCTCATTCTCACTTGGATTACTCACTCTGGGGAAGCCAGCTGCCATGTGAAGCAGCCCTGTGAGGAGCTCCATCTGTGTGAGCTTAGAAGTAGATCCTCCTCCAATCAAGTCTTCAGATAAGACTTCAGCCCTGCATAAGAGCTTGACTGCAACCTTATGAGCCACAGGCACTCAGTTAAGCCCCACCAGGATTCTTGATGCATAGAAACGGTGAGATAGTTAACATATATACTTTTAAATATATATATATATTTACAGCTTACTATCAAATTTTGTAATTATCTCAGCATGGAACACCACCAGTCTACAGACCACATTTTGAGTAGCAGTGCTTTAAAACAGCTGTTTTCTTTCTTCCTTCCTTCCTTCTACCCTTCCCTCCTTCCTTCCTTCCTTTCCTTCTTTCTTTCTTCCTTTCTTTCCTTCCTTTTTTTGCTGCCCCATGCAGCTTGTAGCATCTTAGTTCCCAGAGTCCTAACCACTGGACCACCAAGGAACTCCCCAACTGTTTTCATTTGAATAAAGGTGAAAACTGAAAACATACTAATAAACTGATCAACTAAGTAACTTTTATGCCAAATAACTTTTTGTCCTAGAATCTGTGCAAAAAAAATTAGGCAATATTTTTTATACTTAGTACAACTAGAATATAAACTTCCAAGAGGGCAAAAACTGGTACAGTGCTAGGTCACTGAGCCTGTTATTTAATACATGTATGCTGAATGAGTGGCTGATGGGCAGATTAATATACAGGAAGCAATAAAATTAATGGTAACACCTCAGTTAAGTCTTTTTAAATGCAATCAAAAGTTAGTATTTGGATCTTACAGTGTTTTACATGCATTATCCTATTTAATTTTCTGGAGAGATGAGGAAACAGAAGTGCAGATTTAATAAATGTCTTAGATAAGGTCATAGAGATTTGCAACTATTTCAGATCTGGCTTCAAAGCCATCACACTTAACCACCACACTATAAATACAAAGATGAAACAGAAAATTAGTAAAATTAAAAAAAAAAAGAAGAGTAGTTGTTTTGTAGACTGATATGGAAGTAACATCAAAGTGGTGTGAATGATAATAGATAAAATATCATACATTCACTGTAACAGAAAGCACAAGTTAGGGTCTAAATTTATTTTTAAATGACGTCACGGTCTTGAAAACTCTCTAAAAGCCTAGGAAGTCTTCAGATGAAGAATATGAAATAATAACAAGAAAACTAAAATAAAATTATGAAAATATGATGTTCATTCAGACTTTTCTAAAAACCAGGAACTTTTAAAAAAGTATCCTGAAATGTGAGAAACACTATACAAAGAAAAATGCATTTGGGGATCAAATGCAGATCTTCCTAGTGATCCAAAGGGCAATTTCTTCAATAATCACAGCAACTAAAATAAACAGTTCGTTTTTACCAGGCATTGTCTTACCTAATAACTTAAATAAAAATCAATTATCAAAATAAAAGGCCCTAGGGACTTCCCTGGTGGCACAGTGGATAAGACTCTGCACTCCCCAATGCAGGGGGCCCTGGTTCGATCCCTGGTCAGGGAACTAGATCCCACTTGCATGGCACAACTAAGAGTTCACATGTCACAACTAAGGAGGCCTGGAGCTGCAACTAAGGAGCCCGCCTGCCACAACTAAGACCCATTGCAAACAAATAAATATTTTTTTTAAAAAATAAAGTTAATTGTACTTTAATGACACTGAAAACAAAATGGGCACTGATTGTATCTTGAGACCAGAACCATGTCCCCCCACAAATATAAATAAATAAATAAAAGGTCCTATATTTCTCCCTAAAGTGACACATGAAATAAAGGGAAAGCATTATTCATAAAAAGAAAGACTTCCTCTGAAAATGAGAGCTTCTTAGGTATGGTCTTGGTACAAGTCAAAGTAGCAGCAAAAATGATTTCTCTTTTACAGTACTGTCAGCCAAACTCTCTAAAGTCGGGGGAAAAAATAAAACAGATGAAAATAGAAAATATGAAATTCTAGAAGGTTAGCTACATTTGCTGAAAATATGAATAAATGATAACTAACATTTTCTAACAACTTACCATATGCTAGGCAGGTACTAACTGCTTGAGAAGCATTCTCTAATTTATTCTTCATGATTATTCACTAATTTAGATATTATCCCAACAGAGTAAATATTAGTAAAATATATAAGGAAATTGAGGCTTAGAGAATTTATGTAATTCACCCATGATCACAGGAGGTGTCCAGGCTGGAATTCAAATCCAGATTCTGTCTCCAGAGCCCACATTTTAAATCTGTACACTAAATATATAAATACTGCCTAAGATGCCAGTAGGTTTATTTTACCTTCATTCTTTTTTTTGGGGGGGGGGCTGCATTGGGTCTTCGTTGCTGCATGTGGGCTTTCTCTAGTTGTGGTGAGCGGGGGCCACTCTTCATTGCGGTGCGCAGGCTCCTCATTGCAGTGGCTTCTCTTGCTGTGGAGCATGGGCTCTAGGTGTGTGGGCTTCAGTAGTTGTGGCATATGGGCTCTAGGACATGCGGACTTCAGTAGTTGCAGCATGTGGGCTTAGTTGCTCCGCAGCACGTGGGATTTTCACGGACCAGGGACTGAACCTGTGTCCTCCGCATTGGCAAGTGGATTCTCAACCACTGCGCCGCGAGGGAAGTCCCTTACCTTCATTCTTGAAAGATATTTTCATCAGACATAGAATTGAGTTGACAGATTTTTCTTTCAGTAATTTTCAGACGTCTCTTCACTGTTTTCTAGTCTCCATTGTATCTGTTAAGACCACAATCATTCAAACTGTTGTTCCTTATATTTGATGTGTCATTTCTTTCTGACTGCTTTCAAGTTTTTCCTCTTAATCTCTGGTTTCAACAGTTTGGTCATGACGTGCCTAGACACACACCTTCCTTCAAAGGACAGATCTAGACCAGGTTCCTATATTCTCCGTGAACAGTTCCTTCTACTCCTGCTTCCTCTTCATCTGCCCTTTTAAAGATCTGAAGGTTTTCTCTGTCTCTGATATGCAGCAGGGCTGCCTTCCTCATCCCCTCCTACCCTCATATTGCATATATTTAATTTTTTTCTCTTTTTCTAAAATTTCCCCTAATGAGAAAGAGAAAAAATGCTTTCCAAGGCTTCAAAAATTCCCAACATTTCTTTTCCAAGACTATGACCTACAAAATTTATTTGAATTATGTACCTGAAATATCAAGCATTATACTAATCTTACTCACAATATAGTTTGGGTTCTCATTCCATAAAAAACTAGCAATAATCCCTAGAAAGAAGCAAAGGGCTTTGTGGAGAAGGGCTTTGTCTCTGGAATTTACCAGCGTTTCTTTACTTCATACACCTTTTAATATGTCTGCTTGAGGCTAAAGTAAATAATATCCCATGTTAGTCATTGATTCCCTTGAATTCCAGTTGGTTTTTGATAATCCTCTTAGATCATGATGTATAAAGTATGGTTCCACTGTGAAATGCTTGCTACAATGGGATATACATGATAGCCATGCATTTTTTATGTGAAAAAACCGAAAAATTCTGTTAATATTTTAGATATTTCTAACAAAAATGACCTATTGAGATGTCCCTAAGGTCAGATATTTATTATATACTTTATACTTTTTTTTAAATTACTCTAACTAGTTCAGATTTGGTTATGAAATAAGATTAGAAATGTGGTCGTATTAACCCTTGGTATACCACAAAGATCTATTAGGCTCAATTTTAGTTTTCGAGTTTTTTTCTTTGAGCAAGTTTATTGTAAGCATTGATATTTCAAATCTTATTCCTTCTTAGGAATCTTCCAAAGAACAAAAAAAATTTATTCTTTTTTTATCAGAATAAAATTCACCTTATCTTGCAATTTCTGTATGGATCTATTTGAATCCTTTGTAAACTGAAGATACATTATGGTGATCTCTATAAACTGAAGATATTTTATGGTATCTTAGGGGTTTTATTCTTCCTATATCTTGTTATTTTATCATCCTAGGAATTATTTAATCATTACTAATCAATTATTTTTTCAAATAATAAGAAAATGGAATGGAACCATCTAGAAAGATGATCTAGTAGTAAAATAAATCATCACTATTACATTGTTCTTCAGTTTTCTTATTGTGTTGCCCATAGTATCATATCTTTGAAAGAAAGTATAAGAGAAGCATAAAGACACTATTTTTTTTTTTTTTTTTTTTTTTTGTGGTACGCGGGCCTCTCACTGTTGTGGCCTCTTCCGTTGTGGAGCACAGGCTCCAGACGCGCAGGCTCAGTGGCCATGGCTCACGGGCCCAGTCGCTCCACGGCATGTGGGATCCTCCCGGACTGGGGCACGAACCCGCGTCCCCTGCATCGGCAGGCGGACTCCCAAGCACTGCGCTACCAGGGAAGCCCCAAGACACTATTTTTGCAGGGTTTTTTTTGTTTGTTTGTTTTGGGGGGCTTGTTTTTTGGTAGTTTTCATTAAACGTAGTTGAGAGTTCTAAATTTTTCATTTTCTGCCCATACTGGCAAAAAGAGGAAATTTGACAGAAGAGTTTCACAATTATCAGACAAATCAGAAGATAAATGTAAAGAGATTAATAGCATTCTAAACTATAATGATGGTGAAATTAATTTTATAAGCAAAATCTCAGACTGAAATTTCAGATGATTCAAATAGATATATTTTCTGAAACTCAAAAATCAATGAGTAAACAATTCACTTTTAAGAATAAAAAGCAAATATGGCATTCCCACCCAGTTTGTCATTCAACAGGAAGGACTTCATCACAGCATATTTTGCAACAAGAATTTGGAATATCCCATTTTGCTAACAGGATGTATGACAACTGTTCTTTCAGCCTTTATGATGTTTGTGCACTGTTACTTACTATAGTTTGTAAGTGCACAAATGCTTAATGCAGATATTATACAAAAGGGATAGGAAAGAAATAGATGGTGAAGAAGTGAAAACTTTACTGGCCTTCATTCTAACTAGTGTTTATAAATATAAAAATGAAAATGTTTTACAATTATGAAGGAAAGAAAATGTTTTTTTTCTTTAACAAGATTATGAGAGGTCAAAGTTTTTAATGTCATTGTATTTGGATGATCTAAGTGCAAGATAAAGAGCCAGAAGTAATGATAAGCTAGAATCTATTAAAGATGCATATGAAATCTGGGATATTTATTTATTTATTTATGGCTGCGTTGGGTCTTCGTTGCTGCGCGCGGGCTTCCTCTAGTTGCAGCGAGTGGGGGCTACTCTTTGTTGTGGTGCGTGGGCTTCTCATTGCGGTGGCTTCTCTTGTTGCGGAGCATGGCTCTAGGCGTGCGGGCTTCAGTAGTCGTGGCACACAGGCTCAGTAGTTGTGGCTCGTGGGCTCCAGAGCACAGCCTTCAGTAGTTGTGGCGCATGGGCTTAGCTGCTCCGCAGCAT
Organism: Monodon monoceros; assembly: GCF_005190385.1. NCBI lineage: Eukaryota > Metazoa > Chordata > Mammalia > Artiodactyla > Monodontidae > Monodon > Monodon monoceros. The sequence continues at coordinate 59,762,312 of NW_021703768.1, read as the reverse complement.
GTGGGATCTTCCCAGACCAGGGCTCGAACCTGTCTCCCATGCATTGGCAGGCGGACTCTTAAGCACTGCGCCACCAGGCACAGTGGCATGTGGGATCTTCCCGGACCAGGGCTCGAACCTGTCTCCCCTGCATTGGCAGGCGGACTCTTAACCACTGCACCACCAGGAAAGCCCTGGGATCTTTATTTTTTAAATGGGTAGTTCCAGGATCATGCATAAACGTCGATGAGCAGCTAGAGTTACTTTCAAAGGACATTACCTATTTCAGGAAAATATGAAATAAAAACCTATGTTTACTAAGTTTTGATTTTTATTACAATTTCTAATAACAATGTTGTTCACTATCCCTTTATTGTTACTTTTCAAGATTATTCATAAATTACTCCAAAACATAAAAAATAAAATGATAATAAATGCGAATTACTACTTTTCATTATACAAAAGAGTTAAATCAATACATAACTCCTTTATCAACATTGGACAAAAGGATGATTGCAACAGGCTCTAGAGATCACTTAAATTATTTATGGGTAGGGACTTCCCTGGTAGTGCAGTGGTTAAGAATTCGCCTGACAATGCAGGGGACGTGGGTTGGAGCCCTGGTCCGGGAAGATCTCACGGGAAGATCCCACATGCTGCAGAGCAACTAAGCCCACGAGTCACAACTACTGAAGCCCGTGAGCCGAGCTCTGCAACAAGAGAAGCCACCGCAGTGAGAAGCCCACGCACCGCAATGAAGAGTAGTCTCCACTCGCCACAACTAGAGAAAGCCTGTGTGCAGCAATGAAGCCCAAGGCAGCCAAAAATTTAATTAATTTTAAAAATTATTTATGGGTAATTAGAACATAGTCTTGCTAGCAAACACACTCCTTTAGTTATCAGTCATAGAAAAAAACTGTAGACTGGCTACATAATATGTTATTGCAGCTTGAAAATGTGTGTGGATGAATTTTCTTTTAAGAAAATTGTCAAACTAAATAAAAAGTATGCAACATACCTAGAAAGTAACAGATGCTTAAATGTTTAATAATACGAATCATAGTTGTTGTTTGTCTAAATAAAGTTGGCCCTCCGGTATCTGCAGTTTCCACCTCCGGGGATTCAACCAACCAATGCATCTGCAGTTGGCTGAATCCGCAGATGTGGAACGCAGATATGGCAGGCCAGCTATACTATGCTGCTATTATACGAGGGACTTGAGCATCCTCGGGGTCCTGGAAACAAACCCAACCCCCAGAGGATACTGAGAAAACTGTATATATATTAAAAGTACATAGTATAGGGCTTCCCTGGTGGCGCAGTGGTTGAGAGTTCGCCTGCCGATGCAGGGGACACAGGTTCGTGCCCTGGTCCGGGAAGATCCCACATGCCGCGGAGCGACTGGGCCCGTGAGCCATGGCCGCTGAGCCTGCGCGTCCGGAGCCTGTGCTCCGCAACGGGAGAGGCCAAAACAGTGAGAAGCCCGCGTACCGCAAAAAAAAAAGTACATAGTATAAGTCTCTGAAGTTCAAAAGTCCAGGCTAGACTATTTACTAGCTAGGACCTTGGACAACTTATTTAACTTCTTTGAACTTTAGTTTCTTTACATGTAAAATAAGGATAATGTCTATCTTGCAGAATTTTTGTGAAAAAATGAATACTAAATGTAATAAACCTAAAACAATGTCTGACATTGAGTAGGTCCTTAACAAATGATACTTCTTCCTTAAAAAAACTGTGATAGAATTTGGTTCTTTAGTTTCTCATGAATTTTAACGGTGCTTAGTGATTTTTCTCCTGGGCCTTGTTAATTGCAATTCCTACAACTTCCCTTCAATCATCAACCAACTAAACTTATTCCATTAATCCATATATACTGAACACTCACTATGTGACAGGTAATTTTAAAGCTTTACTTGCTCTTTAATAATAATGTAACTGTTAAAAACATATCAATAGTTTTATTACTTATTTTTGTCTATATTTTGAAACAGTCTAGCATTATTGTCTACATTCTTAGACATACATTTCTGTATGCTAGAAAATAATGAATCTATGAAAGATGTCGTATATATCTCATTTTTACAGCACCTTAATCAGGATAATCATATAGCAAGTTCTTTAATAAATACTTTAAATGAAGATGAAGATAACTGTATATTAATAAACTATATCACCATAACAGCATGCATATTCCATAATAATATTTTTCACCTTACTTGACTAAGAAGAAGAGGACCTGAAATTACAGTAAAAGTGAAACAATGAAAGGGGTGGGGAGAAAAACAGAAAGCAAACACATTTACAAAATAACTATCATGAGGATTCTACCAATACTTAAGAATACCACAATGCTCTATATAGTATGGCTTTAACATATTAACAAAATAATTTTTCAATGTAATTTCTCAATGTAATGAAAAGAGGTTAAAAGTTAGAGACTCAAAACCTTGGGGAGAAAAACAGAAAGAAAATGTATACATGCAGAGAGTGGACACTAATATCCCTGTTCATCTATTACATATGTACACTATGTACTCTTTAGACTAAAGTATTTTTTACTGTTATAGTGAAACCTATTAAATGACAACTACCCCTGACAAGTTTTTAACCCACGAAACCAAATAGATACAAATAAAAGATAATGAAATACAATTTCAATTTTATTCAACAGTAAGAAAGAATAATTCTGCTTAGAACATGCCTGACTTGGCTTTCCTCTGAACAACAGGAAACAGGACAGAAGGATAGCCTACATGCTCTTCGAAATTCTGTTTCTGAAATCAGTCTTAATGCTGAATGTTAGAACTGTCCATGAAATGTGACTTATTCCTAAGTAGCTGTATGCAGTGTATTAAGGTATCAATGAGAACCTCCCCCTCCCCCCTCAAATAAAGTTGTCCTTGGAGAGTTAAATGGTAAAAATCAACACACAAGGAAGTCTAAGATATATATGCAAACTCACCTTAAGGATCAGAGTAACAGGCAAGTCCTAGCAGTATGAACATAATATAATAATAATAATTGATGTCAATAAAACAAAGTCTTCCAATCCAAATGGAGTGTGGGTAGTTAGAAACAGAACAAAGAAAAAGAAAGTAAGCAAGGTAAATATTGGCAATGCCTAGTTAAATATCCATCATCACAACAGGGATAACCTAACTTAGTGCTACTAATCATTTAGAATCATAATTGAGGAAAAAAATATGAGACTGGGATATAGTAAAAGGACATCAAGCCTATATTTGAAACCAAGATATGAGGAGCAGTCACAGGGCTGGGGAAAATGGTGAGAATTTTCGGGGCTCTTGAGCTAGTGAGGTGGGAAAAAGGATCGAAGTAAGAATTAAGAATGGGCATAACATAATTTTCACTATTCCTATAAGTCAATTACAACAGGATGGAAAGCATGTTATGAAGGTTCTATTACAGCTTTTACTTCTTCCAGCTTCTCACTATTTCTCACCTACTCCCTCCTCTGCTTTTCCCATCACTACTGCCAATGACTGCTACAGTAGAGGAAGAACAGAAAAGGAAGAAAAATAGTAACAGACAATAGTAATGCACAACACATATAAACAACAGTAATGCAGGGGAAGGGGAGGAATGAGGGAAAAAAAACAGTACCAGCATATATAGGAAGGAGAGAAATTCTGCAGCTGTCTGGCTGTGGGGACCATTCATACATAAAGAATGCACATAAACTGGTCAGATTAACTACAAGGCTCCTTTTACTCAACTAGATTGTATGATCGGCTTTTGGTATTTTTCTCAGCAACCAGAAAATCTGTTCAACTATTTAAAAAACTTGACAGATCCTTTAATTAAGTTAATTCATAGACTGGTACACTTGGGTTACTTACACTGGATATGAATATACCTGTAAAGATCTAAGTCTAAGAGAAAATCACTAATTTGGGAGATAGGCAGGCCAGATGTTGACTATTGACAGGTAAAATGCAATCATTTTTTTGCACCAACTCAAAAGTTTAAGACACATAGGGGAGCAATGCCCTCAATATTCCTACATTCACTTTACAGGTCTGTATACGACCTCCTTATTTGAATACACTCACAAAGATATCACAAAAGAATTCTGTATAATGTCATAAAAGATGAATACATGCAAGTTTCTTGTAGCCCCTAATATTTCTGAAGCTGGTGCTTACATCATCAGAAATGGACATAGACGCATTCACATTTTACATAAATGAATATCCACTTTGATATACTTATGTAAATATCATTTTACAAATGCATATAACACCACAACAATTGGGATATACATAGTAATAAAAAGACTGGTTATACTAATGCCATTTATTAACTTAGCATTTATTTAATACACAACCAAAGCCATATGGTTATTAAGGATGAAGCCCTAGGATTCACCCAGGGACTGTCTGCTTGCTCACTCTGAACTGAGGGAGAATCACCATAGTGGCAGAAACTACACGATTCTTTAATAGGCCTGACAGGAACACTAAGCCTAACAGGCTAATATGATTGATTAATAGTCAAAACAGGAAAAGGAAAAAAAAAAGCATTCAAAAGGGCAAGTAGTACAGGCTAAACTGGAAAAAGGCTTGCAGAGGAGCTCTTAAATCTTTTAAACTTCTGAACTTCATTTAGGGGACATGCTGAATGTCACACACAGAGTTATAAGCCATAAAAAGATCTACCAATTTATAATATTTCTAATGTGACAAGGCTCATTAAACAGTTTACATGATAACTTGGTGGAAAGAGATCAGCAAATGAGGACAATCCCTTTTTCTTTAAAATTCCAAATAACCATTGTCTTCACTAAAAAGACCTGGAGCAGGTGGCCTACAGAGATCCAGTAGAAGTAGGATTAGATAACACGATTAGAGAACAGGATTTATCACTGTCAGGTGGTAGGAGTAAAAGTTACCTGCTTTTAACTTACAAAATACTATAGTTACATGTATACCTTTCTTATCTTGTTTTCTGTTCTAATCTCCTTGAATGCAGACCCCCACAACCCTCGTTCTTTTTTTTATCTGTCACTATTTTAAAACTACCCACAGGGCTTCCCTGGTGGCACAGTGGTTAAGAATCCACCTGCCAATGCAGGGGACACGCGTTAGAGCCCTGGTCCAGGAAGATCCCACATGCCGCGGAGCAACTAAGCCCGTGCGCCACAGCTACTGAGCCTGCGCTCTAGATCCCGCGAGCCACAACCACTGAAGCCCACGCACCTAGAGCGCGTGCTCCGCAACAAAAGAAGCCACCGCAATGAGAAGCCTGTGCACCGCAACGAAGAGTAGCCCCTGCTCGACGCAACTAGAGAAAGCCCACGTGCAGCAACAAAGACCCAACGCAGCCAAAAATAAATAAAATAAATAAATTTATAACAACAACAACAAAAACTACCCACAGTAGTCAGCATAATATCCTGCATATTAGATGCCTGTTGAATTAAACTATTAACTGAAAGATAAGGTAAAATATATTAATTATATTGACTGCCTTCTATGTGCTGAGCACTACTCTGGGGACTAAAATTAGAAAAAAAGTGGATAAAAAATTTTAAACTCATGTTTTAGTGGAACAAAATAATATATGCAGTCTAATACTGCACATATTAACCATTTATCATGTGCTAGTATGTGCTTATGCCTTTGAAAAGAATTAATATCTGTGTGGTGCTTGACAATGAGATTTTCACATATGTTAAATAATTCTTTCTCCTCAGAATGCCCCTTTTCTTACCACTACAGTTAGAATATAATGCCGATTATATATACTAGATATGCCTATTGTTTCCAGTTGGCCTCCCACTCCCAACAAACCACAGAAGAAGTAGACTTGCATTCCACACTTTTGGGAAGAGCTGAGTAGAGCACTGGCTGGCCAACTGCCTATTTCTTTTAAGAGTCTGAACTAAGAGGCATTGAGAGAGCCCTGAAACTGACAGGTGGTTAAAACAAGTTGGACAACATGCAAGATGAAATTTGAAGAGACAAATAAACTGAGATTGAGAACACAAGAACACAGAGATGAAAGATATCATGAAGCCCCAGAGATGAATAGAAAAACACCAAATCCTCGTTTTCCAAGTATTGAAATACGTGTACGAGGCCCAGCTGAGGATTCAGAGATCTCTACAATAACATTCTCTTATTTGAGCTACCCCAAACATATTTCTGATTCCTTTAGTCAAAGAGCCTTGGTAAGATCAATAATAGTATAATATCCAACTGGTCAACCAAAATAAACACCGATAAAAGTATTCCAATGTGGTTTATTCTGAAATTGTAACCTCCTACCATTATCTCCTTCCAATAACTTGCTCAAATGCTATCCTACCACCATCCTTTGTCTTCAAGTATTGGGGCAGGGCGGGGTGGTGGGAGGGCGGGGAGGAAGGACTCAGACACACTACTGGGCAGCGTAAACTAATGCAAACTTTTTCGAGGACAATTTGATAGTCTCCCACTGTAAAATATTCTCTGTTTGAGCAGCCCACTATTGGGAATTTACCCCCCAAAAAGAGCTAGACAAGTGCACAAAAATAAAGTTAAACTAGTGTTTCTTTATAGCGTTTTTGTAATAGCAAAACATGAAAAATGTTGATTGCCCATCAAAAAAGGAATTCTATGCAGTCATTAAAACAAATGCTACGGGGCTTCCCTGGTGGCGCAGTGGTTGAGAGTCCGCCTGCCGATGCAGGGGACACGGGTTCGTGCCCCGGGTCCGGGAAGATCCCACATGCCGCGGAGCGGCTGGGCCCGTGAGCCATGGCCGCTGAGCCTGCGCGTCCGGAGCCTGTGCTCCGCGACGGGAGAGGCCACAACAGTGAGAGGCCCGCGTACCGCAACAACAACGACAAAAAAAAAAACGCTACGAAATAGATGTTCACAATATACTGTTAAATTAAAAATGCAATTTGTACAATGGTAGAGTGTCCCCCCCATCACACACACACAGACCTTCCTTGACTTATGATGGGGTTATGTCCCAATAAACCCATCATAAGCTGAAAATACCTTTAGGTAGGAAAAGTATTTAATACATCTACTGAACATCATAGCTTAGCCTAGCCCACCTTAAATGTACTCAGAACACTTAAAATAGCCTATAGTTGGGCAAAATTATCCAATACAAACCCTATTTTATAATAAAATGTTAAATAGCTCATGCAATTTACTGAGTACTGTACTGAAAGCGAAAAGCAGAACATGTAATTTACTGAGTACTGTACTGAAAGCGAAAAGTGTATGGGTACAGAATGGTTGTTAAGCCCTCATGATCATGTGGCTTGCTTCCACTGCCCAGCATCACAAGAGACTATCATGTCACATGTTGCTAGCCTGAGAAAAGATCAAATTTCAAAATTCAAAGTATGGTTTCTACTGAATGTGTGTTGCTTTTGCACCATCATAAAGTCGAAAAATACTAAATTGAATCATTTTAAGTAGGGGACTGTCTCTATATGTTTATATTCTAAAAATTACAAATAGTGCTCTTAGGGGGGAAAAAAGAAGGGGGAATGCTTAAAAAACCAAGTACAGTCCTCCCTCAGTATCCACAAGGGATTGGTTACAGGACCCCCTGCGGATACCAAAATCCATGAATACTCAGGACCTCTATGTAAAATAGTGCAGTATTTGCCTATAACTTATGCATAGCCTCCTGTATACTTTAAATCATCTCTAGGCTACTTATAACACCTAATACAATGTAAATGCTGTGTAAATAGTTGCTGGTGGGCAGGAAATTCAACTTTTGCTTTTTGGAGCTTTCTAGAATTTTTTTTTTTTCTGGATATTTTTGACCTAAGGTTGGTTGAATCCGAGTATGTGGAACCCATAGATAGGGAAGGCCGACTGTACCATATTTCACTGCTTCAAGAACACACATTTTTTCATTTAAAAAATCGGGATGCTTCATATAATCCTTGTCAGTGAGACAGCAGTTGTGACATAACTGTCATTACGTATGTATCAAAATGTGAAGGATAGGGGTCAGCAGCTTGGGGAAAATAACTCTGAAGACAATGATGGGGCCTTTTTAAGAAATCCTGTAATCATCAATTCTCTTGATGGTAAAGAGGAAAATGTATGGAAAAACAGGGACATTAACAACTCTAAGTTGAAAATTAATTTAGAACACTGTGTGTAAAGAGATTAATCTTTAATTTATATCATTTATAATTACCATTTCTTCTCACAAAAGTGATACATATACACATGCACAAACATACTCACATGATATATTTTTTTCATACAAAATGGTACAAAGAGAAAAATTCAAGTGGTCCATAATTTCACCACCCAGATTATTATTCAAGACATTAAAATAGGGCAAAAAAAATCAGTTGTTTTATTCATATGCTGTATTTTGTTCACTTGTACTTTAGTTTTTAGACTGTTGCTACTCATAGATCATTACCTCTATTTCATAGATTAGTATCTCTAAGTTTTCAAAATCAAGTTTCTTATGTAAATCCCCAGTTTTTAACTAGTTATGTTTCAGTTGGAAACAGTATTATAAAGATTACAAAGAACAGTTAAATTCCCAGGTTAGCTAAAAAGGACTATTTAACTCCAAATGCATCTTTACCATAATAAATACTGTGAGAATACAGAACCTATAAGCTCTGTTATGGACTAAATTGTGTTCCCCTCAAATTCATATTTTGAGGACCTAACTCCCAATGGGACTATATATGGAGACAGGGCCTATAAGGAGATATTTAAGGTTAAGTGTGGCCATAATGGTAGGGCCCTAATCCAATAGGGCTAGTGTTCTTATTAGAAGAGGAAGAGGGACCACAGCCACCCAGACTGTGGTATTTTGTTATGGCAGGCTAAGATACTAACGAAGGCTTTTTATAGCATCATTTAAAAACATTAGACAATGTCTTCAATTTCAACTTGGGACATCCTCTCCTACTACAGTTCTAGCATCAAGAAGAAATATTCCCGGGAATTCCCTGGTGGTCCAGTGGTTAGGACTCCACGCTTTCACTGCTAAGGACCCAGATTCCATCTCTGGTCAGGGAACTAGGATCCGACAATCCGTGCATCGCAGCCGGGGTGGGAGTGGGGGGAGGCACGACTGGATATTCCCTTCCATGCCTCTACCTGTTGATCAGTAAAATTGCAAGATTCTCACTTCCAGCACCTCTGGGTTTTTGGCTTCTGTGTCATTGCAGTGAGAGAGTGAGGTAGGGATGAAGGCTTTGGGATTGGTGTTTTGTGGAGAAAAAAGGTGGGAGAATGAGGTGAAGTGGAAGATGGGGAGAAAGAAGAGGAACTGAAGAACTCTAGTGGGATGAGAATGAACGCTGCAATCAGGATAGTTGGGCTCAAACCGCAACTATGCTCTTTACTGCTGTATGACCTTTGGAAAGTTACTTAACTTCTCTGGGTTCAGTTTCTTCATGTGAAATATTAGAAATAGAAATAATAATAGAAATAGGATAGCAATAATAAATTCTTCATTGGGGTTAAATAAGACAGCATAGATGTAAGCAGTGGGTAAATGAAATGTGCAAAATCATTAGCTGAATTAAGAGCATAGTTGCTCTGATATACTCATCTACAGGATATGCTATTTATTTACACAATTCTTCCCACTTTTAGAGGTATTCCGAAGCAAAGAAAAGAATATGATCTTTAAAATCAGATCTGTGTTCAAATCCTAAGTCCAACACTTAGTACCTATTTGACACTGGATAAGTTACTTAGCAGCACTGAGCTTCAGTTTCATTATCCTTGAAATGAGCCCAACAATGCTCACCTTATGTGGTTTATAGGGAATAAGTTAGATCAGATATGTAAAGTGCCTGACGGAGGCTAAGAGTTAATACTGTAAAGATGTCATTTTCTTCATAAAATAAGTGCATTCTTAATCCAAATTCCAACAGAGTGTTTCATGTAATTTGACAAGGTGTTCTAAAATTCATCTGGAAGAGAAGATATACAAAAATATCCAAATGAAAAAGAACATCAGGAGAGTTTTGGTATTATATACGAAAATAGTATAAAGTTAAATAATTAAAACAGTATGGTATTAACACAGGTATAGACAAGTAGATCAATGAAAAAGAATGGAGTCCAGAAACAGACCTAGATATATGTAGATTTTGTGATATAAATATAAGCATAAGAATAGGCTGTTAAATAAAATGTTGGGCCAAGTGGCTGTCCTTAAAAAACAATTCCTACCTTATTCCATACGCAAAAATAAATCCCAGGTGGATTCAAGTTTTAAGAGTTAAAAAAAAACTACTAAAAGAGAAAATATGGAATATTTACAGGAAGGTTGGGGAAGGTTCTAAGTTAGCGAGAAAACTGAGAAGCTGTCACTCTCACCATAAAGAGAAAGCTCATGTATTTTACTACTGTATTGCAATTTCTTGCCATTAGCAAAAATGAAGTGAATCCCAACCTCTAATGTGGTATTCTGAACAATATACAAAAATCCTTCTGTACTTAAAAACATTTTTAAATAGTCTTGTAAGTATAGAGAGACAATGTGGCAATAGCTTTTATTTATTTATTTAGGCCATGCCATGGGGCATGCAGGATCTTAGTTCCCCCCCACCCCAGGGATCGAAACCATGCCCCCTTCAGTGGAAGCGCGGAGTCTTAACCGCTGGACTGCCAGGGAAGTCCCACAAAAACATTTTTTAAAAGACAATTTCTCTCATATTAATTTTAAATACAATGAAACAATTTCCTACTGATTAAGTGGGTACTGTAGTCATATTAGTGTTGGTGGTTACAGCCACACAACTTAGAAATGCATAAGGGATTTCCCTGGTGGTCCAGTGGTTAAGAATCCACCTTCCAATGCAGGGGATGTGGGTTCGATCCCTGGTCAGGGAACTAAGATCCCACATGCCACAGGGCAACTAACCCCTTGTGCCGCAACTATTGAGTCCGTGCGCCACAATGAAGAGCCTGTGTGGCGCAACTAAGACCGGATGCAGCCAAAAAATTAAATAAATAAAAAAAGTTTTTTTAAAAAAAGAAATGCATAAAATAGAATAGAAAGTTCCATTTAAAAATAAATATAGGGACTTCCCTGGTGGCTCAGCGGTTAAGAATCCACCTGCCAGTGCAGTAGACACGGGTTCGATCCCTGGTCCGGGAAGATCCCACATGCCGCGGAGCAACTAACCCTGTGCCCCACAACTACTGAAGCCCGCACGCTCGAGGGCCCATGTTCCGCAACAAGAGAAGCCACCACAATAAGCCCGCGCACCATAACGAAGAGTAGCCCCCGCTCACTGCAACTAGAGAAAGCCTGCTCACAGAAACGAAGACCCAACGCAGCCAAAACACTTTTTAAAATAAAACAAAAATAAATATATACTATGCTTCCATGATTCTAAATTGCATTATGAAGTGGAGTTCTCAACAATTCACAATAATTTCCTTGAGATTAATGACATTTTAAAACCTAGAGCTCAAAAGAATCAGAAAAAGGATGTCAACTATATTAGGTAATCGGAAGGCAAAGCAAAATTTAATTGCTACAATATTTGATATTCTAAAGGTATAATTTACTAATTCAATAAAGAGGAAAAATATGCTAAGAGGGTTTTTTTAATGACAAAATTTGGATTATGTTTTAATTAACATGTTGACAAAGTATTTTCAAAAGCTTTATCTCAAGGTTTTATTCATCTGAATGGCTTTCAACTATGCATTGTCACTTGATTTCATAATGGAAAAATGATTTGTAACTGATTTACCACAGATCCAGCATTTTTAAGTGTAAATCTAGGAAAATGAAAGATTCATAGGTACTTCTCAGAGACACTTTCCATCATTCTGTTTTTTTCCTGAAGATCCCAGTTAAGTTGACCTCTTTGGCTACCAGAGCTATTTCCGGCCACTGTGCCTTTTCCCCTAGACTCAAAATTTCACTTCTATTCTCCTGTCACCTGCAGTAAGCAGGTATTCTTTCTAAGGTTTAATAAGTAATTTTACTGTTGGCAATTATTAGGAAATTGACGAGATGGAGAAGTAGCAAACAGGATGAAAGAACTGAAGCTACAAAGTTATAGCTCTCCCCATAAAAGTTATCCTTATAATGTATGCAAAGAGACTAAACAAGATTTGTTAGATCTTCTATTGGTCTTTCCACTAATTCAATTCTAGTCTTAAAGAAAAGCCAGCCTCCTATTGCCTAATCCCTTATTACTTAATAAGATCAGTGCACTTTGGTTTTTGTTATACATGACAGTTTCTATTCCAACTCCTCCTATGTTTCAGAGGTAGGCAGGTCAGTAGAGATTGTTGTTAACTTGGGTGTCAGGAAAACACTCATTTACAACTAAGAGAAAACTCCAGGCTCTCATCTCACATTCTTATTTTACTTTAACAACTCTTCAAAGTCATTTATTCTCTGACATCTTTAAAATTACTTTCCACATAAAAACTCTGTAAATCTAACAACGAAAAGCTCTTGCTCTGGTGAGAAGGGACTAAATGCTTCCTTCTAAACAGGGAAACGTCGTGTGAAGTCTAACTTCTAAAGAGCGAGATGGAAGACCTTCGAAATTCGCAGAGGTGGTTTGACGGAAAGAAACGCCCTTGTTATTAGAGAGGTCGCAAACCCCTGGCCCCCGGTTGAAGCGGAAGCGCCCGGTACACTTCTGTCCGGGCAAGCGGCAAGATGCTCCCGGGCTTTCGGGAAGCCGCCATGGAGGGCAAGCCCGGGCATCCTCAGCAGAGTTATCTCACGTCCGGGCCCACAAGCCCGGCATAAGTTCGTCATAAACACATTAGGCTGAGATAGAAGCGCGGCCGAGGGGACGGGTCACGCAACTGTCAAACGAAGCCCACCCGCCCCTTGCTCGTCCCCAAGGCGACAAAACTTACCAACACGACTGTCTCTCCAGTTGCCTCAGGACCGCGACTACAACTCCCAGGAGGCTGCGCGGCGTACGGAGCAGCGTCCTTCCCAGAATGCAGCACAGTGGCGTCCCCATCCCTCCTTCTCCTTTCTCCGCTCCTCCTACTTTTCTACACGGCGTCACCCGGGAGGGCAGGAGGTAGGTTGCGGGAGGGCACTCCGAGCCTCGGCGTGTCGCGTCAGACGTTGGGAGGAGGACGGGGCGGGGAGCTGGGGGAGAATGGGAGGACGAAGGGGAGGGGAGAGGGGAGGGGAGGGGAGGGTAAATAGTGGGCCAGGCAGGAAGATGGCGGCGGTAGCGGAGGTGTGAGTGGACCTGGGTCTCTGCAGCTAGATTTTCTTTTCCCCTCTTCCTCCCCTTTCCGTTTACCCCGAGGTTGGCATCGAGGGGGCTGAGTTCGGGTCGCAGCGCCGGGCAGAGCGCAGGGGTCACGGCGACGGCGACGACGGCGGCGGCGGCTGACGGCTGGAAGGGCAGGCTTCCTTCGCCACTCGTCCTCCTTCCCCGGTCCGCTCGGTGTCAGGCGCGGCGGCGGCGCGGCGGGCGCACTTCGTCCCGCCTCCACCTCCCTTCTGCTCCCGAGCGGGCACTCCTTCCTTCGCCATCCTCCGACGCTTCACCCCGGGGACTGGGCGCCTCCGCCGGCGCAGCTCAGGGAGCGGGGGCCGGTCTCCTGCTCGGCTGTCGCGTCTCCATGTCGGATAACCAGAGCTGGAACTCGTCGGGCTCGGAGGAGGATCCAGAGACGGAGTCCGGGCCGCCTGTGGAGCGCTGCGGGGTCCTCAGCAAGGTGAGCAACCCGCGGGGCCGAGGACCCCTTGCCCAGACTCACCTGCGGCGAGGCGAGCCGCTGAGGGCATGGGGTGGGGCTGGGCGCGAGGCACAGACTCTGCCGGGGCGGGGGCTGCGGAATGTGCCGGGGTGTGGGCCCGAGTACTGCGGCACGAGTGCCCGGGCCAGGGTTGGGTGGGGGTGGGGGCAGAAGGGGACTGTCTTCCTCGCCTGCTCTGGGGCTCGGCGGCCTGGGACCGGGAAAGACCTGTCTCAACCCCGGATCCTTTTTGGGAGCGGGATGCGCACCGTGACTTGGGACCCCGAGCGGCAGCTGTTCGGGTATAGCAATTTGGGTTGGGCAACAGCGGTACCCGAAGAACTGGGCATGGGAACCGTGCACCTCAGACCTCTCAAACGAGATTAGTCTGGAGATGCCAAGCAGAATAGGGTTGAGGGATTTCTGCAGACCCTGCTTTTGAGACAGAAGCCGGAGCAACTCGGCTTGGTGCTGAAATCTGAGGTGATAAACTATGCCAGGCTAGATGTAGTGAAAGATCTCAATGAGAGGAGGAGTTTTGTACTTTTCCCCTTACTCTTTACCCCAGTTCAGAGAAGAGCTATTGAATAGTCAGGTGATAGGTACAAGAAATATTCACTGTAACTTGAAACCTGTCAGAATGGAGACAGACCTTTAGTCCAGGAAGAAGAGCATTATTTAATAGTAAAATATTCTTACAGTCAGTGGGCCAGAGTAAGGAAAAGACATCTTACTTTTACTAAATTTTTTAAAACCACTTTTCCAAAATTTTTGCAAAGCAGATAGTCATTTGTAGAGTTTGAAAGCTAATTAATTGAAATGGATGAAGCCCTTTTTAAGAGAGAAGGTGGGTGATCTTTTCTTTTGGTAGTACATAGTTTGGGGTTTGTTGGGGTTTTTTTTCTTTTTCTTTTTTTTTTTTTTAACGTTTTTGCTATGAGAAGATCCACATTATCTTTTTTACTTCCTTCTCTCTTCCTGTTAAACTTTTAGAAATGGCTGGAGCTAGCAGTTAACTTGGAGAGGGGGAGCAAGGTCCAGTCTCTCAACAGGCTGGTCATAAGATCCTAGATCATGTGCAGCCACTGGCTATTAAGAAATCACCCCGCTTCCAGTATACATACTTTGGCTAAGCATTGGGACGTTGTTTGTGGAATTGTTTCATACTAGCTTTTATATTGTCTTTAGAAGGCTGAGAAAGGACCTAAGAAAGGCATAAGTATGTCAGAACTAAGGCTTGCGAGTGTTAACTTTAATTTGCATACGGAAAAATTATGGTGTGTGTTGATACTGTGATCATTATTGGAATTTCAGTGAAAAGTTTTCAGTAAAGTGAAGCTCCCTAGGGTTTCTTTGGATTAAATGTATTGTGTAACTTAAGAATCTATATTGAACACGTGCAATAAGTATACATTTCTCTTTGGAACTGTTATGAAATGGGCTCTTTGCTTCTCAGTGATTCAGGTAATTTCACCCCTTTTTTCTCATTAAATGAGAAGCAGACTTCCAAATTAGTATTGTGGAGTGTTAGGTATTTTACAAAACAAGCCGTACTTTTGAACTATTGATCATCACTTTTTGGGGGATAGGAGGATCGTAGTGATTGGTGGAGTCACCAGGGCTCTGAGTATGTACTATATATGAGTATCTGAGTATCACTTACGCAGAGCAGTGTAGTAAGTGTATACTTTATGACAAAAAAATGGAAGACTATCTTCTTGATATCTAAGTGTATAGAAATGTAGTATTTGACCACTTCTTTGGTTCGTAAATAACTTCATTGTTGCTGCATACATAGAATCAAGGTAGTTTTGGTGTTCTTGTTAACAGCTATGAAGGAAATTTCCCTGAAATTTAACAATTTATGGTTACATATGTTTTCTTGGAAGCTTTTTAATCAATAACATTTTTTATTGAATGAATGCTTTTAAATTTAAAGTACATATATATTTTCAGCCTTTGTATTCACCTGGTAATTTTAAACAAAATTAGAACTCAGCCTCTGTTCTTTTCCTTCTGCTTAGTAATGTAGTTAAGTCCAAATACTAATTTGTTTTGTCCCCCCACTCCTCCCCCCACCAAATGGAATGGTGGTGGTGGAGTAAACTTGTACACCAGCCCAAAGGTTTTTTTTTATATAAATATATTTTCTACAGACTTGCTTCTTAGGCACATAAGTTCCAAAAATACTGGATAGACAATAATTCTAGGTGGTTATAACAAATATCAAGATAGATTGTGGATGGGGAAAGATTCATGCCTTAGTAGGACTTGAGAGCAACTAAGCCTTGGTCAGTCTCATCCAATTCCTTCTGAATTCTCTCCATCCTTTTTATCTTATCTTTACCTTAACGTCCTTTCCACATACCTAACTGTTGGCTGAAATTCTGTCCATGTGTAGAGTCCATCTCAACTATTCTTTTCATAAAGACTTTTCTTATTTCACCAACCATCCCAGAGCTCCTTCCCTTGAATTCCTATAGCATTTTATTAGTAACTTGCTTCTAACTCTTATTCTAAATGTATTTTTTTTCCTCTTGAATTTATGCTTGCTGAACTATTGGAGGCAGGAATGTTTGCTTCTCCTGCAGTGTCTGCATATTGCCTTGTCTCTGTTAAATGGGGAAGAGCCAGGGAATGTTATGAGGGTAGAGAAAAGGCAAAAATCTGCCTTTAGCTGTGAATAGGAGTTAACATTTTCTGCGTAAATCCTGAAGCTTATGTAATTACTGGGTCCTCAGTAAGAAAAAAATATGAAAATATGGACACATGATTTCTGGGGCCCCTTCTGTCACTTTGGAAGGTGTCTGTTCTTGTGAGCTTCCCTGAAGGTTTCTAAGCTTCATTAGCTATGCATAGCTCTGCCTCCAACTGAGAAAATACTGTGTGCTTGGCAGTGTTCTAAGTCTATTCTTGCTTAATGTTAAACAACTTTAAGAGGTAGAGTTTGAGAAGCAAACAAACAAACAAACAGGTAAGTAACTTGGCCACAATCACAGTTAGTAGCTTTCTGACGGGCAGTAATTGGAAGCGAGGTAGGATTAAGGTATGCCAGTCTAAACGATTTGTATTACAGGCAGTTGGGAGTTGTTCATATAAGTTTTGGAGCTGGAGGCTCAATGAGGTTAATATGTAAGATAAGTAAGCAAAATATGCCTAATAAATAAGATTATGTAAGTTATGAAATAAAAAGAAGATATCAGAGGTAAGGTTATTAAGCCTTCTCAGGAATCCAGGAACCTGATAATTTGATTGGATTACTTGAAGATAAAGGAGTCAGATTTAAGGGTTTAATAGGAAGGAAAGATGAATAGGAGTTGATAATGGGCTATAAAGATTAAGAAGGAACAGTCAGGTATTGAGTATCTCCTAGGAATATAGTAGGTGTATTCATGATTTTATTCACCCATTCAAATGACTGAGGAAAGAAACTGAAGTTCAGAAAAGTTAAATAATTTGTCAGAACTTTTCACACAGCTAGTAAAAGTAGTTGAGTCTCTCTGATGTTGTATCCACTGCTCTGTCCATACAGTACAGGAACGCTGAGCCAGGTTTGAGTCTGAAGGACTGTGGCAGTAGCAGTATAGCCAAGGAAATAGGAACAGAGGGGGATGTGCATCCTATGGGTGGAGGTAAATTTAGTTTTGTATGTAACCATCATTATTTCAAGTCGCTGTCTTAAGTGGTAGTAAATCGCAAGGAGTTAAAATGAGGAAATAGTGATTAGAGAGCCCTCAGGAAAGAATGAGTTAACTTGACAGCATGGGTCAGCTCTCAGGGAGGGGCTGTAATGATGGAGTTTAGAAGATATAAGAGCTGAACCATCTCAAACCTGTGGAATTAGGAAATAGTAAAGAAAAGATTCCTCTGAGCCAATGCAGTATATTTTTAACAATCCATTTAGAGTTAGTTTTTGGCAGATAGTTTTTGAGTTAGCAGATAGTTTTCGGAATTGTCTGTGCTTAAAACCCCGGAGCATAAAAATATGCAATATCAACAATTCCCATAGAGGTTACATTTCTGCCTTTGCAAGTTTATTGATTGTGATCTTCACTGTGCAGCAGCGAAACTTTAGCAACACAGAAACCATTTGTAGGTACTGGAAACAGATAATCCAAGTATGTTTTTGAAAACCAGTTTTATGTTTGTATTTTACTCTTGAGTTTGAAAAATAGATCTTCAGAGAAACTTAGAAAATGAATTAACTATTCTATAATATTGAGTTCTGTGGAAGTAAAAATAAAGTTGATGTAGACTTTCTAAAGATTAATCTATTTTTACTTTAATGTCGTAAACATCATACATTTTCATGTAGGAATAACTTACAACAAAAATAGAGTTTGGGCCATGATTGACTTCTACTTCTGTTGATTTAGAAGGCTTCATGCAGTACTTGGTGTAGGAGAATGACAGACTGTATAGCCAAACTTACTTTTCTATTGAATGTGTCAATTATGACAGGGACCAAAACAATTTAAGAGTTTTGAAGGTGGTGAGGAGGGGAGGATGAAAGCACACAAAGAGTAAAGCAGAATTTTTAACTGAAATGTGCTTCAGTTTTATTCCTCAAATATTAGAAGAAAATGTTATATTTTATTTATAATTTTGTAGAAATTACTGAAAATTATATACAATCTGGAAAATTTTAACTTTTCACTTTTTTTTTTTTTTACTGTTTATAATTAAGTTAGGACTTCTCACATTTTGGTTTTAAACTTAGATTGACTGCTGTTTCAGAAAGTTTGGATTTCTAAAAATGTAATTTTTTGTCTTTTTCTCCTCCAGTGGACAAACTACATTCATGGGTGGCAGGACCGTTGGGTAGTTTTGAAAAATAATACTCTGAGTTACTACAAATCTGAAGATGAGACAGAGTATGGCTGTAGAGGATCCATCTGTCTTAGCAAGGCTGTCATCACGGTAAGCTCCTATTCTCCTTCATTCAACAAATACTTATTGAGCATAAGTTATACACCACGAACCTATTCTAGGGGCTTGGGATATGTCTATGAACAAAACAGATTAAGATCCTTGCTCTTGTGGAGTGTGCAGTCTAATATTTTTTTCCATAAAATTATTTTAGAGTGTATTACTACATACTGTTATTTTATATAGACATGTAGTATTTATCTAGTTGGTTACAGCAAGCCATTAAACAAGGGCTTCAGAAAAAAAGATGTTAGATGGCTTCATATCTGATAGATGGGGACAGTTACTTGGTGAGTTATTGAAAAAGTTAAAGCAGGAAAATAAAAAGATACATATCTTAACATTTAAAATTTTTGACTTAAAATATATAAATCTAAATTCACTTGCCAACTTTTTGATGTAGAGCTAACAGTATGTCTTTGAATATGGAGTTGAGAGAAGTTGTTCTTATGTAAAGTATTATATCCATAATGCCTGATTTGCAATTTCCAGTTTTCATTCTCTAAAGTGGAATAAAAACTTAAAGATACTTTTGAAAAACCATAAATATAGGTTCCTCTTTTTGACTTTTAATGTTTTTCCCTAATATTTTACAGATGTCTCACCTTTATTTAATTTAATACCTTTTAAAAGAATGACTGACCTTTGTTGAGTCATTCTACTTAGCTTGCATTCGATGTAGTTTACATAGAAACAGCTCTCTTTGCTCTTGTATTCCATAGATTTACATGATGTTTTAAGTTATGTAAGAACTACAGCAAGTAAACTGGCATAAACAGGTTTAGGAACAACCAACTGACTTGTTAAACATGTAACTCAACTAGTGGGCCAGAAGTACCTGAATATACTAAAAATAGCGTACTAGTTGAGAGTGGTCAGCATGTCGAGGCATATTTAATAAAGGGCAAAAAAAAAGGTATTGTCTAAGGCAGGTCAGTTAAATGGAGGTCAGTTAAGGAAGCTATTGTAGTTAAAATCTAAAAATGGATGTGTTAAAACAATCATAGATTTTACTGATACATTCAAAGAGAATTCATGTTACGTTAGAGTTTATATTGCTTATAAAGATAAATGATGTACTTTGGATATGTGTTGATATGTAAATATGACTTACATATGTTTATGTTACACATTTAAGTAAAACCATGTAGTATTTTTCCATCACTTTTTATACATTCTGCCCCTCTTATATATTCAGAGTTTGAAAATAAAAGCTTAGTTGGATATTGAGTTGGAAAAACTTATAGAGGGGTTGTTTGGAAATGTTCAGAATGAAACTACTACTCTCCATTCTTATGGACAATTTTAAAGAAGTAGTTTGAACATAAAGGCTCACTATTTATTTGGACTGGTATGTGGTACGTTATAATGTACTTTTGAAATTGTATCTATTGATAGTTAATATTTTGGGGTTTTATTTCTCTTGAGATAGATCACTATTCATGCTAGAGGAAAGAATCATGGATAGTAGTGTACTTTACAATTTTGAAATGTCTTCCCTTGGTTCTTCCCCTTCTTCCTCCTTTTGCATATTGTTGGATGCTTGTTAGTTACAGTGCTTGTTTGACTCTTTGAAAATAGTTTATATCTTTATTGTTTCCTAACTAGTAGTATTCCTAGAGTACCATGCTAGTTTAAATTTAGTTATCCTGTCTTGAACTATGGACTGTGGTAATAGTGCATGGCTTATTTGGGGAAAAGAAAAACTTTTAATAAATATTTACATTGCATCTGCTCAGGAAAAAACAATGTGTTAGTTCTTCGTAGATTTTTTGTTGTTGTTATTTTGGTATTTTTGTTATCTGTATTTGCTTATAGAACTTTTCATTGTGGTTCATAATCAAAGAAATGAGTAGGAAAGCAAGACAATTTGAAAACATTGAAGGGACCTAGTGGAAGTACTCACTGGGCTAAGTGGTAGTAGAGAAGGTAAAAAAAAAAAAAATGAATGAAGCAGCAGAATCTGAGTGGTAGTCTTCGCTGTAGTTAACCAGGTGGTATGGAGAAACACAAGTATTTATATTCCTGAACTTCTTCAACTCTGTTCCTATTCTGTCGATTCATAAGTTCACTGTTACATATTTCAAGGAAATTACAAAATATAACTGAATCCAGTGAACTCAGAATGAAGTTTACAAATAGAGTATGTATTTGAGTTAAATTTTTAAAATGTAATACTAACCTCTGTTAAATAGGTATATTTTGCTTTTCTTAAATATGGGCTATTATATGTATCAATTCATCTCTGAAGGCAAAGAATAAATATGGTTGAATTTGTGCATGTGACATCCTTATGAAATTGATAGTATTCATATATGAGGAAATCTGGACTTGAAGAGTTGTGACTTTACTGTAACCATTCATTAGCATATTTATTATTTGTTGGTGAACCTAATGTTTGAGCCCACCTTTTCTGATAGAACCTAATTCATTGTTAAATTCACTATTATTTTAGCTTAACAAGTCATTCCTTATTCAAATCATGTTCTTTAGTAATGTGATAATAAATTGAGTGAAATACTTTTAAGGAGCAAAGTATTTCCTGGGAGAATTTGTTACCTGGAAATAATTCTTAACATGAAGGGATTGGGAATAAGTTAATAAGAGGAAAAATAGTACTCTGTCACTTTTTGGGAAGTCACCTATTTGTATGTTTAATAAATGTTTGTAGAAAGTTGAATTTCTCAATTATTACAGTTTAATAGTTATTTGCTTAAGACCCAGTCCCTGCTACAAAACTTGCCATGTAGTAGATGTTCAATATATGTTAGTTGATCAACCAAAAGCAATGTTTATGGAGTATTTAAACTGTTATTTATTTTTTAAGTTCTGTTTTTTTTGTTTTTTTTTTTTTTTGGGCTACGCGGGGCTCTCACTGTAGTGGCCTCTCCCATTGCGGAGCACAGGCTCCGGACGCACAGGCTCAGCGGCCATGGCTCCCGGGCCCAGCTGCTCCGCGGCATGTGGGATCTTCCCAGACCGGGGCACGAACCCGTGTCCCCTGCATTGGCAGGCGGACTCTCAACCACTGCGCCACCAGGGAAGCCCCCTAAGTTCTGTTTTTAAATAAAGTACACGTGGTAAAAAAATATAATCCATGGCATGAAGAGGTTTAAAAAGTAAATGCTTCTCTTTACTCTTAGTCCTGCACTCAAGACATAACGAAAGTCAAATTTTTGGTCTGTCCTTCCAGATACTATGTATGCCTATATAAGCATTTATTTGTTTATATCCTTCATTTTCATTTACACGGACAGCATCATACTAAATCTATCATTCTGCATCTTGTTTTCTTTTAATATGTCTTGGACATTTACTACATTTTGTTGAATATTGTGGATGTACCATGTCTTATTTATTTGCCTCTTCCCTGTTCTTGGAAATTTAGATCATGTTTAAATTTGTTTTACTACAAACACTCTTGAAACAAGCATATGTAGTATTTAAAATTTTTTTTTATAGTTACTGTCAAATGCCCTTTCAGAAGTACCACTTTTCATTCCTACAGATAGTACATGAGTGTCCCTATTTCCCCATACCCTCAAATATATATATTTTTAATTTGGTTGCACTGGGTCTTAGTTGCGGCAGGCGGGCTCCTTAGTTGTGGCTCCAGGGCTTCTTAGTTGCTGCATGCGAACTCTTAGTTGCAGCATGCATGTGGGATCTAGTTCCCTGACCAGGGATCAAACCCAGGCCCACTGCATTGGGAGTGTGGAATCTTATACACTGTGCCACCCGGGAAGTCCCTCCATACTCTCAAGTATTGAGGAAGTCAGGTTTTGGCAAATGTTAAAATATTTGGCAAAGTGCTAGGTAAAAATGGTGTCTCATTATTTTAAGTTGCACTTTTTTATTCAAGAGGGTAACTTCATATGTTTATAATTCTTTTTTTCCTCTTATCGCTTGTTCGTCTCTTTCTTAGTTATTGATTTGTAGCTCTTTATATCATGATATTTGGCAATTTGTCATATTTATTGCAAATGTTTCCCCCCAGGTTGTCATTGTCTATTTTTTCTTTCCTTATTTTATATTCTTTTTAAGCCTTAACAGAAATTTAAAATTTTTATGTGCTCTTATTGACCTTTTCCTTTATGGCTTCTGTATTTAGTTATGTTTAACTAAAACATAACTCAAAGACTATAACTCTATATAAATGTAGTTACATTTTCATCTACAATTTTACATTTGAATTTGATTCCTGTGGGAGTTATTTTAGTATAAGAAGTGATGTGGGGGCTTCCCTGGTAGCGCAGTGGTTGAGAGTCCGCCTGTCGATGCAGGGGACACCAGTTCGTGCCCCGGTCCGGGAAGATCCCATGTGCCGCGGAGCGGCTAGGCCCGTGAGCCATGGCCGCTGAGCCTGCGCGTCCGGAGCCTGTGCTCCGCAACGGGAGAGGCCACAACAGTGAGAGGCCCGCATACCGCAAAAAAAAAAAAAAAAAAAAGTGATGTGGGAATTAAGCTTTTTAATTTTTTCCCAAATGGCTAACCATGTAGTCTAATACCATTAATTGAAAAATTCACCTTCTCCTCACTGATTTTGAAATGTTACCTTTATTGTATATTACATTACCATGTGTATTTGAGGTCGTTTCTGGACTCTCTTCTCTTCAGTTGGTTTGTCTATTCCTTTTTGTACCATACATAAAATTATATTGCTAATACTTCATTAATCAGTTCTTTAAACTGCTAATGATCCTTTTGTGAAAATAAAAGAAGTGGTTTGTTTGTAGCTACTGAGATTAGAAGACATTTCAGGAATTAGGTAGGTAGAGATTTTTGGTAAAATGGAAATAGTAATGTCTTTAGAATCGGTTTGCCTAAGCTCTATCTATAGTCCCAAGTCTTACCTTAGATATCTGACTTTGTATACCTACTATCTTATAAAACTTCTTTAATTACCAAATGAATGGGATTCGTATTATTCTTATTATAGGTTGGATATAGTAAAATTTATTCATCAATTTAGTGTTTCAGTATTCTCAGATGGAAAACTGAAAGGTAATGAAAATGTTTACTGCTACATTGAAAAAAATTTTAAGCCAAGTAGGTCTTAAGTAGGTAGGGGTTAGAAGGGAGGAAATTTAAAGATCCTGGCACAATTAAAGAAGCCAACAGAGATGTAAAAGAAAGGGAAGGGGGTTCCCCTGGTGGCGCAATGGATAAGAGTCTGCCTGCCAATGCAGGGGACACGGGTTTGATCCCTGGTCTGGAAAGATCCCACATGCCGCGGAGCAACTAAGCCCTGTGCACCACAACTACTGAGCCTGTGCTCTAGAGCCCACGAGCCACAACTACTGAAGCCCGCGTGCCTAGAGCCCTTGCTCCGCAACAAGAGAAGCCCGCGCTGAAACGAAGAGTAGACCCCGCTCGCTGCAACTAGAGAAAGCCCACGTGCAGCAACGGAGACCCAACGCAGCCAAAAATAAATAAATAAAATTTAAATTAAAATTAAAAAAGAAAGGGAAGGAAATGTTCAAAATTGAAAAGGATCATTAAACAAAAAATTTTTTAAGTGCCAAATAAAGAGTAGTCAGATCTAAACAGTTTTATTTTTTATTTGCGGTATGCGGGCCTGTCACTGTAGTGGCCTCTCCCATTGCGGAGCACAGGCTCCGGACACGCAGGCTCAGCGGCCATGGCTCACGGGCCTAGCCGCTCCGCGGCACGTGGGATCTTCCCGGACTGGGGCATGAACCCGTGTCCCCTGCATCGGCAGACGGACTCTCAACCACAGCGCCACCAGGGAAGCCCTAAACAGTTTTTGAGTAAACTATTTGTCAGTAAAACTGGAAGAAAAAATTTTTTTAATTTTTAAAGTTTTCAAATGTGGGATTTTAAAGTAAAAAATTGTGATTTAAATTGATGTTCAGCAAATTGGATCTCACCAAAGATGAGTAGGGCCATAACTAATCATCATACGAGGAACTCCAGATTAGTAAGAAGTCCAAGAAGTTCACTTTTTATCAAACGTGCAATTTTGCTCTATTGAACTGTGTTAGTAGGAACCAAAGGAAAGACAGGAAGGTATATCGACCAGTAAAAGCATTAGATACTAGTTGATAATTCTCTTCATTTGAGGAGCATTTGCCAGTGAATTTCTAAAGAAATTAGAACCTTATACTACTAAGATTTATGCCTTTAGAAACTAATATTATCTGTTCAGCAGTTCATTTGGAAATAATTATCTTCCATCTTTAGGTAACTGGAATGTAACTCGAATAATGTAACTCAAATAATTAGATATAGTGGGAAATATTTAAAATATTTGGTGAGAGGTTTTGGAAGAGGAAAAATATAAAGAAAGATACCAGTTGAAATGTAGAGCCAAGAATGTTGAAATATCTTATCCAAAATTATGTAATTACAAAATGTGTTAGTTTGTTAGGGTTGCCATAACAAAGGACCGCAAACTGGCTGTCTTTTTTTTTTTTTAATTGAAGTATAGTTGACTTACAGTGTTTCAGGTGTATGGCAAAGTGATTCAGATATATGTGTGTATGTATATAATATATATATTATATGTATATACGTATAATATATATACGGATTCTTTTCCATTGTAGGTTATTATAAGATACTGAATCTAGTTCCCTGATTTATACAGCAGGTGCTTGTTGTTTATTTTATATACAGTAGTTTGTATCTGCTAATCCCAAACTCCTAATTTATCCCTCCCCCACCCCCTTTCCCGTTTAGTAACCATAAGTTTGCTTTCTGTGTCTGTGAGTTTATTTCTGTTCCGTAAATAAGCTCATTTGTATCATTTTTTAAGATTCCACATATAAGTGGTATCATATATTTGTCTTTATCTGTCTGATTTACTTCACTTAATAATCTCTAGGTCCATCCATGTTGCTGCAAATGGCAGTATTTCATTCTTTTTTATTATGGCTGAGTAATATTCATATTTTATACACACACACACCCCACATCTTCATTATCCATTCATCTGTCAGTGGATATTTAGGTTGCTTCCATGTCTTGGCTGTTGTAGATAGTGCTGCAGTGAACACTGAGGTGCATGTATCTTTTCAAATTATCATTTTCTCTGGATATATGCCCAGGAGTGGGATTGCTGGATCATGTGGCAACTCTATTTTTAATTTTTTAAGGAACCTGCATCCATCCTGTTTTCCATGGTGCCTACAGCAATTTACATTCCCACCAACAGTGTAGGAGGGTTCCCTTTTCTCCATACCCTCTCCAGCATTTGTTATTTGTGGACTTTTTAATGATGGCCATTTTGACTGGTATGAGGTGATATCTCATTGTAGTTTTGATTTGCATTTCTCTAATAATTAACGATGTTGACCATCATTTCATATGCCTCTTGGCCATGTGTATGTCTTCTTTGGAAAAATGTCTATTTAGGTCTTCTGCCCATTTTTAATTGGTTTGTTTGTTTTTTTGATATTGAGCTGTATAAGTTGTTTGCATATTTTGGAAATCAAGCCCTTGTTGGTCGCATCATTTGCAAATATTTTCTCCTGTTCCGTAGGTTGTCTTTTTCTTTTATGATTTCCTCTGCTGTGTAAATGCTTTTAAGTTTAATTAGGGCCCATTTGTTTATTTTAGCTTTTGTTTCCATTACTTTAGGAGAGAGATCCAAAAAGATATTGCTGTGATTTATGTCAAAGAGTGTTCTGCCTATGTTTTCCTCTAGGAGTTTTATAGTATCTGGTCTTACCTTTAGGTCTTTAATCCATTTTGAGTTTATTTTTGTATATGGTGTAGAAAATGTTCTAATTTCATTGTTTTTACATGTAGCTGTCCAGTTTTCCCTGCACCACTTATTGAAGAGACTGTCTTTTCTCCATTGTATATCCGTGCCTCCTTTGTCGTAGGTTAATTGACCATAAGTGCACGGGTTTATTTCTGGACTTTCTGTCCTGTTCCATTGATCTATATGTCTGTTTTTGTGCCAGTACCATGCTGTTTTGATGACTGTGGCTTTGTAGTATAGTCTGAAGTTAGGGAGTCTCGTTCCTCCAGCTCCGTTCTTCTTTTTCAAGATTGTTTTGGCTATTCAGGGTCTCGTGTTTCCATACAAATTTTAAGTTTTTTGTTCTAGTTCTGTGAAAAATGCCATTGGTAATTTGATAGGGGTTGCATCGAATCTGTAGGTTGCCTTGGGTAGTATGGTCATTTTAACAATATTGATTCTTCCAATCCAAGAACATGGTATATCTTTCCATCTGTTTGTGTCATCTTCAGTTTCTTCATCAGTATCTTATAGTTTTTCAGAGTACAGGTCTTTTGCCTCCTTAGGTAAGTTTATTCCTAGGTATTTTATTCTTTTTGACATGATGGTAAATGGGATTATTCCCTTAATTTCTCTTTCTGATAGTTCGTTGTTAGTGTGTAGAAATGCAACAGATTTCTCTGTTAATTTTGTATCCCCCAACTTTACTGAATTAAATAACAGAAATTTATTGTCTCACAGTTCTGGAGGCTGGAAGTCTGGATAAAGATGTTGTCAGGGTTGGTTCCTTCTGTTGCTTTTGATGGTGTGCTGACAATCTTTGGCATTCCTTGGCTTATATATGCGTCATCCCAATCTCTTCATTCATGTTTACATGGCATCCTCCCTGTGCACGTAACTGTGTCCAGATTTCCCCTTTTTATAAGAACACCAAGTTAGATTAGGGGCCTATTCCACTCCAGTGTGACCTCATCCTAACTCATTACATCTCCAGTTCCCCTATTTTCAAATAAATTCACATTCTGACATACTTCAGATTAGGGCTTCAACATACAGATTTAGGGGTATGCAATGTAACCCATAACCCATGAAAGTATCAGCGTTAAGACTAGAACTCAAGTCTCCCAATTCCCACCTGGTGTTATTTTATTTTATTTTTTGTGGTACGCGGGCCTCTCACTGCCGTGGCCTCTCCCGTTGCGGAGCACAGGCTCCAGACGCGCTCATGGGCCCAGCCGCTCCACGGCATGTGGGATCCTCCCGGAACGGGGCACGAACCCGCGTCCCCTGCATCGGCAGGCGGAGTCCCAACCACTGCGCCACCTGGGAAGCCCACCTGGTGTTATTTTATTGTATGTCAATGAGCATAGGAAAAATGCATATACAATGCATTTTATGTTGTGTAAGACTTGCAGGAACATGACTGTTACATATTTATAAAGCAACTCTTTAAAATTTGTTTTGAACAAAGCATCTTATTAAGATAAAAAGGGGTTTTTTTTCCTTTTAATCCTAAGAAGCTCTGTTCGAGATATATGCTTCTTACTTACATGTAAATTTTATCAATTTTTTTCTAAATAAAAAAAGTGAAAAGAAATTTGTGATTTATTATTACTGCCTTCTGTTAAATCTCTAATAAATATAGTTTGCATTTTAGCATTCAAGTTTCCTTAAAGCAAGGAATACACAAAATTTTCTACATTTGCCTGCTTGAAGTAGTTAGCAAGAAGCTTGTTTTCTTAGTTTCTCTGAAGGTCTTTTAAGCTTCACATATACCAGTTTTTACTTAGTATTTTTTTAATTAAAGTACAGTTGATTTACAATATTATATTACTTGCAGGTATACAGCATAGTGATTCAGTAGTTTTACAGTTTATACTCCATTAAAAGTTATTATAAGATAATGGCTATAATTCCTGTGCTATACATATTTAGTATTTTTTATTTAGCATTTTATCTTAATTTCCAAAGTGCTTAAAATATCGTTCATGGGCTCTGAAGTTAAACCTGGATTTAGATCTTGGCTCTGCTTCTTATGGCTAAAGGTACCTTTGAACAGATAACTAAAGTGGTTAAAGATGGGTGCATAAGATCTAAGGGTGGAATGATTATGTGCATTAAACAAAATAACAAAAGCACTTGTACTTTTGTTCTTGGCAACATAAGAGGCACTCAGATTTCTTTAAGTTTATTTTGTGATATGTTTGTATTAGAAATAGAGCCTACAGTTTTAAAAGAACAAAGGAGAAGCTGGCAAAGCTTTTTATTAAAGGGAGAAAAAGATGCAAGTGACTTACTAAAGCCGGAATATGTGACATGTCATATTTGAACAGGTTTTCATGCATTTCCTGTAAGCAATTTCCTTCAGTGGAACCAAGTGGTTCTGTTTCACAACTTAAAAGAAATTATATGTATGTGTGTATAAAATATATAATATATAAATGGTTAACTGTTTATATGCTGTCTGCATGTTCCTGACAGATTGTTTTTTTCCCTTGTTCTACTATTTATTGTGTGTGGGTTTTTTTTTAAGGCATATTGTACCTTTTAAAAAACCAGATTTATTTAGGCATAATTTACACTCAGTAAAATTCACCCTTTTTAAGTGTACAGTTATAGTTTTCACAAATGTATATAGTCATGTGATCACTACCACCATCAGATTATAGACAGTTTTCATCACCCCAGAAAATTCTCGCCTGCCCCTTTGTAATCGGTTACCTCCCTATCCCCAATCTCTGGCAACCACTGTTTTGATAGTTTTATCTTTTCCAGAATGTTATATAAATGGAATCATACAGTATGCAGCTCTTTGTGTCTGGCTTTTCATTTAGTGTAATGCTTTTGAGAGTCATCTGTGTTACATGTATCCTGAACTTACTCCTTTTTATTACCGAGTACTGTTCCACCATATATATGTACCAAAGTTCGTTTATCCATTCACCACCTGATAGATTTATGTTTCCAGTTTTGGGCTACCATAAGTAAGGCTGCTAAACATTCAAGTACAGGTCTTTGTGTAAATGTTTTATTTCTCTTGGGCAGATACCTAGGAATGGGATTGCTGGGTCCTATGGTAGGTGTATGTTTAACTTTATAAGAAACTGCCAGGGACTTCCCTGGTGGTCTAGTGGTTAAGACTTCGCCTTCCAATGCAGGGGGTGTGGGTTTGATCCCTGGTCGGGAAACTAGATCCCACATGCCTTGAGGCCAAAAAACAAAACATAAAACAGAAGCAATATTGTAACAAATTCAATAAAGACTTT
Source organism: Monodon monoceros (assembly GCF_005190385.1). Lineage (NCBI taxonomy): Eukaryota > Metazoa > Chordata > Mammalia > Artiodactyla > Monodontidae > Monodon > Monodon monoceros. The sequence continues at coordinate 59,732,718 of NW_021703768.1, read as the reverse complement.
AAAAATTGTCCACATCAAAAAAAAAAAAGAAATCTTTTTTTTTAAATTGGGGTATAATTGTTTTACAATGTTGTGTTAGTTTCTACTGTACAGTGAAGTAGAGTTCCCTGTGCTATGCAGCAGGTTCTTTTTTTTTTTAATAACAACTATTTATTTATTTAATTTTTGGCTGCGTTGGGTCTTGGTTGCTGTGTGTGGGTTTTCTCCAGTTGCAGTGAGCGGGGGCTACTCGTCGTTGCAGTGTGTGGGCTTCAGTAGTTGTGGCACGTGGGCTCAGTAGTTGTAGCTTGTGGACTCTAGAGCGCAGGCTCAGTAGTTATGGCACACGGGCTTAGTTGCTCCGTGGCATGTGGGATCTTCCCGGACCAGGGCTCGAACCTGCCCCCCCTGCATTGGCAAATGGATTCTTAACCACTGCACCACGAGGGAAGTCCCTGTGTAGCAGGTTCTTCTTAGTTATCTTTTTTATACATATTAGTGTATACATGTCAATCCCAATCTCCCAATTTATCGCACCCCCCGCCCCCCGCTTTCCCACCTTGGTGTCCATACATTTGTTCTCTACATCTGTGTCTCTATTTCCTTTTTTTTAAAAAAAAAAAAAAGAAAGAAACTGCTAAACGGTTTTCCGAAGTGGCAGTACCATTTTGTACAGTGTATGAGAATTCCAGTTGCTCAACATTTTTGTCAGTACCTGTTTTTGGGGTTTTTTGTTTGTTTGTTTTGTTTTTTATCTTAACTATTCTAGTAGGTGTGTAGTGATATCTCATTGTGGTTTCAATTTGCATTTTTGTAATGATGTTGTACATCTTTTCATCTGCTTTTTATTTATATCTCTTTGATGGTATGTCTGTTCAAATCTTTTGTTTCTTTTCATCTTCTTAATATTGAGTTATGAAAGTTCTTTATATATTCCAGATACCATAATTTCAGACATGTATTTGGCAAATATTTTCTGCCAACCTAACAGACTGATTTTTGTCACTGTAATTAGAAAATAAATTACATTTGAATATATATTTTGCTGAATTTTTGGGAACCTTTGAAGCTTATTTATTTCCCAGAGTAGTTTCCAAAGATACCAGCACTATTATTAGTTCTTTTCTTAGGTTATTTGTATGGAGGCAACATTTCTCACAATTTTTTTAATTTTAATTTTTTAGTTTGGGTCTACAGTGGCACACTGCCATTTAATTAAAGTGACAAAGCTTTAGATTTAAAGTTACAAGCTGACAACTCATCAGGGAGTGATTTCACCAGGGAAGCTGGTATTACTGTTGAGTTTCTTCCTTGGAGTGAGTGCTGTGTAGGCTTGATCTCTGTCCTTTCTTCATCTAAGGAAGGAAACCATAGCTGATAAAAAGAATGAGATACGCTCTTAGTCCCCAAGTAGAGATATATGTTATGCAACAATTACTTCTTTTAAAAATATATGTTCTCACTAGTGAGGATTTATCACTTAAAAAAGAAAAAGATCATTTATAAATTGATTATAAGGAATCAAGAGACCAAGAAGTCATGACCAGTTGAAGCTCATCCAGAAATTAAGGTGGTCTCTAAAGTGATAATGTCTTGAGGGTGGGAGATCGGGTTGGGTAATAATTTTTGAAAACTTATGTATAAACCGAGTTTCATAAAGTGAGGTTTCCTCCTGTTATGAAGGACTTCAAGTGGTTTCATTTGGCTTTTAAAAAATTAGGAAGTTCATCCAGGTAAAGATTCATCTACTCTATCTCCTTGCCCATAAAAAGAATAGTAAGTGGTAGAAAGTTTTTTAATCTGGGTTTCCCTGGTGGCGCAGTGGTTGAGAGTCCGCCTGCCGATGCAGGGGACACGGGTTCGTGCCCCGGTCCGGGAAGATCCCACATGCCATGGAGTGGCTGGGCCCGTGAGCCATGGCCGCTGAGCCTGCGCGTCCGGAGCCTGTGCTCCGCAACGGGAGAGGCCACAACAGTGAGAGGCCCGCGTACCGCCAAAAAAAAAAAAAAAAAAATTTTTTTAATCCCAGAAGGGAGAAAAGTGAGGAAACAATAGAAGACAGAATTTTAGAAGCTGGAAAACAGGGGCCAGTACTAAGTGAGTTTGTAGGTCTGAGAAATCCAACTCCTAAGCTATGAGCTGGGTATGCTGTGAACTAGATTTCCATCACAACTGTATAATACTTCAGCAGTACCAGATACCTCTTGAAATAAGAATTGGGAGTGGAAGTTGTAAATAAGGAAGATGAGTCAAATATCAGTTTAAGAAACAATCACATCCCCAGATTTTTCTCCCCCAACTGTGGGCAGTTGGGTGATTGACCCATCCCTAACCTGACAAAAGATGGTGTATTGTTCTTTTAGGGTGGGTAAAATAGTGATCTCTGGGCTGGAAAGTGGGGAAATAGGCACTAGAAAAAAATTGAAAGCAAGGAATAGAGGGTGATTAAGTATGCTGACTGAATACTGAAACCTCCCTCCATCCCATCCCACTCCTCTTCCCCACTTGGTTCCCAAAACACTAGCTAACAAACTTTCACTCTCAGGGCAGGAGGTTGCTGGAGTCTTTTCTAGAGAATCCAACCAGCTCAAGAGGAAAGACCTAATAATAGCATTAGAGCTTCCCCAACAAAGTAGACCAACTACATTATCCCACAGTGAAGCCCATCTTTGACTAAACTATCCATGGCCTTACAGCTTCCCATCAGTTTTTAGATCCCCCACTTTTAAAAATGAATAGTCAACAACTACCAGGCATGTGAGGAAAGTTTTCAGTATGAAAGAGATCAAGAGAGTAAATGCAATACTAGGCAACAAATTACTCAAATATTCCACAAAAATAAGAAAATTTGTTAGTATTCCCAAAGAGCTAAGAGTATTTGGAATCATTAAATCAAAAAGTATACTATTGGGACTTCCCTGGTGGTGCAGTAGTTAAGAATCTGCCTGCCAATGCAGGGGACATGGGTTCGATCCCTTGTCCAGGAAGATCCCACATGCCGCAGAGCAGCTAAGCCGTGTGCCACAACTACTGAGCCTGCGCTTTAGAGCCCGCGAGCCACAACTACTGAGCCCATGTCCCACAACTACTGAGGCCCACGCACCTAAAGCTCGAGCTCCGCAACAAGAGAAACCACTGCAGTGAGAAGCCCACGCACCGCAACGAAGAGTAGCTCCTGCTCGACGCAACTAGAGAAAGCCCATGTGCAGCAACAAAGACCCAATGCAACCAAAAAAAAAATTTAAAAAGTATACTATAAAAAAGGAAGAAGAGTATATGCATCCTTTTGAATTATGGTTGCACCCTGATATTCATTGCAGCACTATTTACAATAGCCAGGACATGGAAGCAGCCTAAATGTCCTTCACTAGAGGAATGGATAAAGAAGATGTGGTACATATATACAGTGGAATATTACTCAGCCATAAAAAGGAACAAAATAGTGACATTTACAGAGATGTGGATGGACCTAGAGACTGTCATACACAGTGAAGTAAGTCAGAAAGAGAAAAACAAATATCGTATGATATCACCTGTATGTGGAATCTAGAAAAATGGTAGAGATGAGTTTATTTGCAAAGTAGAAATAGAGTCACAGATGTAGAGAACAAACTTATCTTACCGAATGGAAAAGGGGGGATGGGATGAATTGGGAGATTGGGATTGACATATATACACTACTATGTATAAAATAGATAACTAGTGAGAACCTAGTGTATATATCACAGGGAACTCTACTCAATGCTGTGTGGTGACCTAAATGCAAAGGAAATCTAAAAAAGAGTGGATATATGTATACGTATGACTGATTTACTTTGCTGTACAGAAAGAAACTAACACGACGCTGTAAAGCAACTATACTCCAATAAAAATTAATAATTAAAAAAAAAGAGTTAAGGTGTTCTCACAGATGTAGAGAACAGACTTGTGCTTGCCTCCAAGGAGGCGGGTGGTGGAGGCATGGATTGAGAGTTTGGGATTAGCAGATGCAAACTATTATATAGAATGGATTAACAACCAGGTCCTACCATATAGCATTGGTAACTATATTCAGTATCCTGTAATAAACCATAATGGAAAAGAATATGAAAAAGAATATGTATACACACACACACACACCACACACACATACATACATGTATAACTGAATCACTGCTGTACAGCAGGAATTAACAGATTGTAAATCAACTATACTTCAATAGAATAAATTTTTTAAAAGAGAAAGTATAAAAAAGAACTGTTAGAAATTATAAATATGGTCGCAGTGATGGAAAAAAATTGGAAGGGTCAGAAGTTAGAATTATAGACATTTCCCAAAAAAGTAGAAAAAAGAAAAAAAGATAGTGAATAGGAGAAAATACAAAATTAAAGGAATCATCCAAGAGTTTTGAGATTTGAACAATGGGAGCTTCAGGAAGAGAGAACAGAGAAGAAAAGAATCATCAATGCAAGAATGCAGGAAAAATTTATGGAAATAGAGGACATGAGTTTTCATACTGATAGGGCCAAGGAGGGGCCAACATAACAGATGGAAAAAAAAAAACCATAAAAGAAACATTTTGAGGTGAGTCAGACCACTGAGAAGAAAGAAGGTCCTGAATGCTTCAGAGGGAAAAAAAACAGATCACAGCAAAGGATAAGGATTCAAAGTAACTGTGGACTTCTCAAGAACAACCCTGGAAGCTAAAATGCAATAGGCCATGCCTTCCTTCTTCTGAAGAAATATTTTCGACCCTGAATTCTGTATCCAGCCAAACCACTAAGGAAGTATAAGGGCAGATAACAGCATTTTAAAATATGAAGGTCTTAAAAAATTTACTTCTTGTGGTTTTTTTAAAATGTTTTATTTTAGAGATACATAATTAGATCTCTAAAGATGGAGCGATATGTTTTGAATTTGCTTCAGAATAATGCATTTAGTGAAGTGTGAATTTGTGAGGGTATAGTGGAAACAAGAATGACTACGAGTTAATAACTGTTGAAGCTGAATAGTGGTATGTGGGGGTCGTTCTTTATTTTTGCGTATGTTTGAAAATTTTCATAATAAGTAAGAAACACACATTTTACATTCTTCTGGAAAATGTGCCATTTCAAAACAAGGAAGTATTAAATAAGAGGAACACAGGCAGAGGATGTTGTCCTCAAAGTGTGATATCCAGGCCAGTAGCATCAGTATCAGCTGTGGACTTGTTAGAAATACAAATTCTCAGGCCCCACCTCAGACCTAATGAATAAGCTCTGGTTATGAGGTCCAGCATTCTGTCGTAACAGACCCTCCAGATGATTCTGATGCGTGCTAAAGTTTAGAACCACTCTCCTAAAGCAAGAAGACTAGCTGTGCTCAAGAAGAGAATGGACATGACTGGTGGTTTATTCCATCTAATTTTCTTAAGTGCTTCTTCACTGGACTTTGATAGTTGATGTTACATTTAGATCAATCAAGTGTTTATATATAAGGGCAGAGAAATTGCTATTAGTTGTGCTATTATTGCTAGCAATCTGAATGTGTGTAAAAGGTTCAGACTTTGGGAAACTGTTAAGGTTAGCGATTGTCTCAGAAATGGAATAGTTAGTTATAAGGAGAAGAGATGAACATCCTCTACACCAACCTGGCTGTTTGTCTGACTGGCACCTTGACATTCTCTGCTAACATTGCCCATTGAATCCTGTGTTTACCTAGAATAAAATGTCTTTTTCCTCCTCCATTATCAAACACTTGTCTTTCCTCTGGGCTCAGTCTAAACCACAACTTTTCAAAGAACCGCTCCTTGTCTTTTTGTCTTAACTATAAGATTTTTAGAAAAGTAACATAGACTGAGTGGCAGTTATGTGGTAAGCATTGTGCTAGGTATTTTGCACGTCAACTCCTTTGGTAGTCATAATACTCTCCTTATACATAACCAAATAAATATTACCTTATATTGTATATTTAACCTTTTCATATATGTGCTTTTATCTTGTTTTGTGCCTTTGATTCTTATAGGAGAAATAGTAATTGCCCACTCCTGTTTCAAGGTGGACGGATTTCCATTAGCCCAGTGGTTCCCAAACATTAAGTGTTCATCTAGAATCATCTAGAAGGCTTGTTAAAAACAGATTCCTGGGCTTCCCTGGTGGCGCAGTGGTTGAGAGTCTGCCTGCTGATGCAGGGGACACGGGTTCGTGCCCCGGTCCGGGAAGATCCCACAGGCCGCGGAGCGGCTGGGCCCGTGAGCCATGGCCAGTGAGCCTGCGCATCCGGAGCCTGTACTCCGCAACGGGAGAGGCCACAACAGTGAGAGGCCCATGTACCGCAAAAAAACCCAAAAAACCAAAAAAACAGATTCCTGTTGTATTTGCAAGTTCTATGAAAAAGTAAATTTGTTTTGAAGAGACATGAATATTTTCAAGTTATTAAGTTGTTATTACTATTCAGAAGACTTGGAAAGAATCAGTTTTCAGAGCTAAGTTAAGGTCATTAAAATGTACTTTGATCGTGAAGCAGTCACAATCAAATAAATTGTGGTAAAGTTTTGTAACATACCAGTAGTGTTATCATTACAAACATATAGTGTATTTGGGACTCTGCCATCACATTATTTTGAGCAGAAGTTCCTTTACGGGATTATGATTTCTAGTGTCTAGCATAATGCCTTTATAAAAAGCCTGTCAGTTGAATAAGAGCAAATCTTTGTATTTCTGTTATGGATTTGATTTTCATAAACTGTTAGATGTTATTCAGAATTATTGAAGAAGATGACTGGAGCTAAATAAAGTTATTTTTGGCCAAGATATATTTTAGGTAGAGTGCAACATATCAAAAGATGTTTGTTTATATTAATTTACTTACTATGAAATAGTATAGTTTTATCATAATAGGAAATGTGCATGGATGCAAAAGTTTGCTTTTTATGATCCTTGGGACAGGTTCTTTTTTTAGTTGTAGACCATTACCAATAAAATTCCATTACAAGTCCACAAGGGATTTGCAAACATGGTGGGAAAGGATTACAACTTTATTTTCACTAACTTTTAAGTGAAATTTAGCATTTTCTTTAATTATTAATGTAGACAAAAATCACAGTAATATTGCCAGTATCTGTGACTTTTTTACCAACAGAAATTACAGATAGTGTCACATGGCATTACCTGTATTGCAGATATCTCAAAATATCACTATCACTACCTATCACTAGATATTAATTTAAATATAATGTGAGTCACAAGTGCAAGCCACATGTGTAATTAAAAACTTTCTAGTAGCCACATTAAGAATGATTAATTTATTATATTTTATTTAACTTTATATATCCAAAATACTATCATCCTAATTTATAGTCATAAAAATTATTACTGAGATGTTTTGTTTTATGCCAAGTCTTCAAAATCCAGTGTGTATTCTCACTTACAGCACATCTCAGTTCAAATTCGTCACACATGGCTAATGACTACTGTATTGGACAGCACACATGTTAAAGCGTATTAAAAATGAAGAAATTGGGGGCTGCCTGGTTCATGGTGTAGCCTTTATTTGAGGGTAAAAATTGAGAGGGTTTTGTTTATTCAGAAATTCTCAAAATTGTGGTAAAAATAAGAGACAAACTACCCAGAGGGTATATCAAGTCAATATGTTAAATGAAAAAAGTTGAAATGAATACTTATAATTCGCTCTCCTATATATTTTCCTGAAGGTTTACAAATTAGAAATAAAAACAGAAGAAATCTTGGGGAAGATAATATGCAGTTGGGGGCCATGAAGTTAATCAGAGTGACTTTGCCTGGGAATCTTATCAGGGTCTGCTCTTTTAAACTAACATATATTTGTTAAGAAGGTTTTGTTATTTTAGCATCTTTTATTGTAGGGTAATCTGGGAAGGTTTCTCTGGCAAAGTATTACTGTATTTTAGTGAGTTTGATGCCACTAAATTTATGATGCACCATTATTTTATATGCCACGTTGCCAATTCTAGTTGTATCAAGTAAGATTTGTCCTTATTTCAGAGATTTTAAAAGGGGGTAGTTTTTATAATGGGTGAAATGGGGTATTTGAATAGAAGATTCAAGGAGGAAAAGGAATCAGGGGATAGGTAACTGGGAAAGGAGCAGCAGTTGTAAAGGCCCTCCTGGGCCACTTGAAGGAATTCTAAGGAGGCCTGTATGGCTGGAGTGGAGTAGACAAGGGGGAAAGTAGTAGGAAAAGAAGGCAGAGAGGTTGTGGGACCTGACCATGTAGAGCCTTGTAGGTTATTATAAGTACTTTGGCTTTCATGCTGAGTGACATGGGAAGTTATTGGAGGCTTGAGCCAGAGGAGTGATTTGATCCTTGTAACAGGATCACTTTTGGCTGCTGTGTTAAGAATAAATTGTAGGAGGCAGGAATGGAAGCAGGAAAATAAAATCAGGCAGCTGTAGGAGGCTATTGCAAGTAATCCAGTTGAGAGACAATGGTGGCTTGGACCAGAGTAGCATTGGTGAAGATTATGAGAAATGGTTGGATTCCAGATTTATTCTGAAGGTAGAGCAGACAAGATTTGCAGATTTGCTGATGAATTCCTTATGAGGTGTGAGGAAAATGAGGAGTCAGATGACTTCAGGTCTAAGCAACTAGTAGTTACCATTTACAGAAATGTGGAAGGAAGCCTGCAAGAGGAGAAGTTTAGGGAAGCGAATCAGCTGATCAGTTTTGGATATGTTGAGCTGCCTCTTAGGCACTGAAGAGAAGATGGAGGAGGCAATTAACTAAAAGTCAAGATATCAGGGAAGAGGGCCTGTTTGGAATTATAAGTTGTATATGTTTGTGTGTGCATGGATGTGCATGTATGATGTGTGTGTGTGTGTGTAAATTTATCTTTTGGTCCTCACATCATTGATTTCTTCAGAATTCCTTTTTTTCCCCCCTGCCGTGTTTAGTCTTTGATTTTAATGTTAGAAGTTTTCTCAAATATTTGATGACATTGGTTCCCCTTAACAATGAGATGTAAGGAGAGATTAAGCAGCTGGCTGTCCGCATAGGACAGGGAGATCAGCTCAGTGCTATGAGACCACCTAGAGGGGTGGGATAGGGAGGGTGGGAGGGAGACGCAAGAGGGAGGGGATATGGGGATATATGTATATGTATAGCTGATTCACTTTGTTGTAAAGCAGAAACTAACACACCATTGTAAAACAATTAGACTCCAATAAAGATGTTAAAAAAAAAAAAGCAGCTGGCTGTCAGAGGGGACTGTTGTGAGTAGAGAAAGGGTAGAGTTGACTACTGGTATCTTTTTATGTAACCTTTATTTTGAAATAATTTCATACGGAAAGGTTGTAAGAGTAATGTAGATAACTCCCATAAATACCTAGATTCACCAGTATTTTAACATTACAACATTTCTTTCATCATTCTTTCCCTCTACACATATACACATGCACACACACTTTTTTCTGGGTCATTTGAGAATACATTGCATACATCATACTTCTTTTCCCCTTAATACTTTAGTGTGTAATTTCCAAAAGAAAAGATATGCTCTTACTAAGTATGTAATTTGGCTATCAAATTCAGGAAGTTTTATATAATACCTTTTTCTAATTTACAGTATACATTTATCGCTTGTTCCAACAGTTTCCTTTATAGCATATTTTTTCCTTTCAGTACAGAATCCAGTCCAGAGTATATATTGTATTTAGTTGTCATGTCTCTTGGTTTATTTTAATCTGGAGCAGTTCCTTAGCCTTTCTTAGTCTGGCATGACACTCATATTTTTGAAAAATACAGGCCAATTATTTCATAGAATGTTATTCATTTGGGGTTTATCTTATAGTTTTTCATGGTTAGATTCAGGTTGTGCATCCCTGGCAAAATAGTACTAAAATGATGTGATGTCCTTCTCAGGGTATCACATCAGAGGCACATGTTTCTGTTTGCCTCTCATATGTGATGTTAATTTCAATCATCCAGTCAAGGGATTGTCCAGTTTTTCTGTTTATAGTGACTGTTTTTCTCCTTGAAATTAGAATGTAAGCTCCCTGGGAGGACATTTTAAGACCATGTTAAAAATCCTGTTCTTCATCAGAATTTTCCCTTTTTGCTTAGTGACCGTTTATGATGCCTGCCCTACCCAATCGTTTCTATGATTGCAAAATGGAGATCTTCCAGCTCTATAAACCCCTTCCACATTTATCAGTCAGCATTCTACTGTTTCGTTTTTTAAAAACCCTCTCTTTTTGTCCTATTTGTTAATAGAATGGACTCATATATTCCTGAATTATTCAGTGAGCTACTTAATTATTCAATCCACTGCTGTACTTATGTATTTTGATGATCAAATTGCCCTTGATTTGGCTAATTGAAGTCCCTTAGAGTTGGTTCTTTGGTCCTTTCGACATTCCCCCCATGACCACCTCCCCATCTCCAAAAGCACTTCCTTACCTTTAGGCTCAAGATTTTCCAAGTTCATTGTGTACCTTACCTGTTCCAGTCCTGGAATCAGCCATCTCTGGAAGCCTTGATTGCTTTGGGTAGGCAATGGTATCAGATTGGGGTGGCAGTGGGGGTCTTATTATTCAGTATAGACTTTGCCTTAATCTTCCTTCCTGTTTTAAATATTGCACCCTTTTTTTCAGCTTTCCTTGATCGCCGTTAGTTTAAGGGTTCCTTTAGTTCAACATACCCAAATAGAAAACCTCTAATCTTCTGCTAGAGGGATAATTGGGCTATTTTTAGAGATGGTATCTAGGCAGACTAATTGTTTCTTTCTTATAATCAGTCTTTCTGTTTGTAGCTTCAGAGGAACCTGGAGCTCCAAATTACTGATTCTCATTCTTTTATTCTTTCTGTGCTTCTGTGGCACAAATAAGCTTGCTACTTAGCCTGTCCTCCCCCACCGCTGTACACTTAGATGAGGCTGGTTCAGGGAGTTCTAAAAGAATATGGAGACTGGAACTGACTGCCACTGCCAGAGCTAAGGACCTTTGGTGGGCAGATGTTGAGGGGAAGCAGTAGACAAAGAAAAGCACACGTTTTTTCTACCTTCTTCCTGGCTGCCAGACTCCATCTAGCATATTGCCCATATTGGGAGAACCTAACAAAGGAGGCTAGCAGGGGAGAAATGTAGTTTGTAGCATCCCAGTCCAGTAGCACAAAACAGTATAGAAGGGTGGATTTAAAAAAACAATAAGCTAGGGCTTCCCTGGTGGCGCAGTGGTTGAGAGTCTGCCTGCTGATGCAGGGGACACGGGTTCTTGCCCCGGTCCGGGAAGATCCCACATGCCGCGGAGCAGCTGGGCGCGTGAGCCATGGCCGCTGAGCCTGCGCATCTGGAGCCTGTGCTCCGCAGCGGGAGAGGCCACAACAGTGAGAGGCCCACAACAGTGAGAGGCCTGTGTACCGCAAAACAAAAACAAAAAAAACCCAATAGGCTAGTAAGTGGCATGCTCTTTCAAAATCTCCTCTCTGCTTTTGAAGAATGCCCTACCATGAGTCAGAGTAGGTTTCCCACATGAATCTGCAAAAGCCTGATACTCAGTTTTCCCTCCCACCCCAGTATCCCTCCACCCACTGAACTCCCCTTAGTTAATATGAACATATGAATTAGGCTGAACCAATCAGACTGCTGTTACACTACCTTCCCTTACACCTACCCCTCCTTGTCTCCCTTAGCTCTACCTTGATTGTGGAGCAGAATCATATGGAGAAGCAGAGACAAGTTTTTCTTCTGATGATGCTGGCAGCTGCAGCATCCAGTCTGTGGTGGCAGCAGTGCCAGTAGTGGCTCACAAGGTCCTGAAGAGGAAGCAGCCCTGTCTATATAGCTGGCACCCACAGTGCAGTCTCAGCTGGGGTTCTCTTGCCTAATCTCCCCTGGTTCCTTTCCATTTCTGATCTCATTTATTCATATTTCGTAACAATGTAAGTTGCCTGATACCTTCTAAATAAATTCCTTTGCTTCTTGAGTAAGAATCATTTTCTGTTGCTTATAATTTAGAGTACTGATTGATTTATTTTGTTTGAATCTGATAGGATTTGACTATTTCCTTGTTAAAGAAGATTTAACATTTAGTCATTTAGTATTTATTTGTAAAAAAGAGTTAGATGCTCTGCTTGGATAATTTAAAGTCTTTGACTTTAATCTCAGTGTTGGACAGATTATTTGGCAATGAGTAGAATAAGTGTCATCTTCATTATAGTGGTGGCCCTGGGTTGCTAAAACTTCAACAGAAAAACCAGGCAGCGTCTTTCACCAGCAGAACCTGGGAAAGGTACCTGGTACAACCAGGGCTGCTGGAGAATGAGGGAACCCCACAAAAGAGAAGCCAAGAAGGGGAACTCAGAATTGTGTGTATAACCTCTACCCAAGTCTCTGGCTGACTCCTGAACCATGCATGCATGAGGCAGTTGGAAAGCAGTCTGAAGTGTTACCTGAGTCACTGCTACCATGGCAGAGACTCGGGGGAGCTAAAACTCCTTTAAAGAAAACTGCCATTTTTTTAGCTGTAAGGACGAAAAGGGGCCCAGTTAATAAAATAATCTGGAAAAATAGAGCCAAAGAAGGGGAACCCCAGATTCTGAGTATAACACTCTGCCCAAATTTGTACCTGACCCCTCAGCAATGTGTATGCAGGCAGGACTGAAAGCTTTCTGAAATGAGGTCCTAGATGCTGCCCATTAAACATACAACAGAATTGGCCATTTGAGTCTAAGCAAAAAGTTGCCTGCTAAAGCAAAAACATTATTTTTCAGAGTAATATAACAGAATCCAGAATTCACAACCTAACATTCACAATGTCCAAGATCAACTCAAAATTACTCAACATACAAAGAGCCAGGAAATTGCAGCATGTTCTCAAGGGAAAAGACGTGAATGAATGCGAAGTTCAAGATGAATTAGATGTTGGAATTATCTGACAGAGATTTTAAAGTAGCTTTTATATAATTATTTGAGGTAAAAGAAAATATGCTTATAATGAATGAAAAGGTAGGCAGTTTCAGCAGAGACAAAGAAAATATATAAAAGAACTAATGGGACTTTTAGAACTGAAAAGAATGATATCTGAAATGAAAAACATTCACTGTATAGGATTTATAGTACATAAAGATGACAGAAAATCAGGATTTTGAATTTAGAGCAAAAGAAGTCATTCTTATTAGTAGAGGTTTTGAGGTTTTTGTGTTTGTTTTTAAATGAACAGAACCTTAGGGATCTCTAGGGCAATTTCTAATTAAATGGGTTTTATAAGTCTCAAGAGGGAGAAAAGAGGGTAAAAAATTTTTTGAAGAAATTATAGTAAAAAGCTTACCAAATTAGGTGAAAAATATAAATTTACAGATTCAAGAAGCTTAACAAACATGAAACAGGATAATCTTAGTAATCATAGTCAAACTGTAAAAACCAAAGTTAAAAAATTTTGCAAGTAGCCGGAGAGAAATAACACATATATTGGGGGAGAGTGATTCAAATTACCATACACTTCTCATTAGAAACCATAGAGGCTAGAAGATACAACATGTTCAAAGAAAAAACTTTCCACTCACAATTCTGTATTCAATGAAAATATCCTTTAAAAATGAAATGAAATAAAGATGTTTTCAGATAAAGGAAAATTAAGAGAACCTGTTGTGGACGGACCTGCATTACAAGAAATGCTGAAGGAAGTTTTTCATACTGAAGGGAAATACACCAAAGGCAAACTCAGATCTTTAGGAACTAATGAAGGGCATCAGAAAAAATAAATATATGGGTAAATATAGGATTATATTTTTCCCTCTTAATGCTTTTAAGATTCAAAAAATGTGAATAAACCAATGTCTAAAAAATCTGAATTTGTTGATTCCCCCCCACCAAGAAAACACATCCATATAATTTCACCAGTATATTCTTTTCATATATTCAAAGAAATAATCCCAATCTTTACAAACTCTTTACAACATACATTATGTGGGCAGCATAACCATGACACCTAGGCTTGTCAAAGACATCGCAAGAATATAGAATTACAGCTCTGTATCTCTGGTAGACATAAATACTGTATTCCTTTACAAAATATTAGCAAATCAAATCCAATAGTATATAAAAAGGACCAAGTGGGGTTTATTTCAGACATGCAAGGTTAATATAATTATATTAAATCAGTCATTTTAACTCACTGTATTAACAAACTAAAGACAAAAATTCATAACAAATTTCGGTAGAGGGAGACAGACAAGAAAAGAGAACTGTTTGACAAAATTCAATACTCCTTTAGATTGAAAATAAAAATTCTTAGGGAACTAGAAATAGAAATAACATCAACCTAATGAAGGGCATCCACAAAAACCCACAGCTGACATCATGCTTAATGGTGATATATTATGTCTTTCCCCTAAGATTAGAGATAGGGCAAGGATGTCTGCCCTTACCACTTCTGTTTAACATTGTACTGGACATCCTGGTCATTTCAGTAAGGGAAGGAAAAAGATATAAAAGGGCATAAAGGTCAGAAAGGCTGAAGTAAAACTATTTGCAGATGACATCATTGTTCTATAGATCAATGGTCCCCAACCTTTTTTGCACCAGGGACAGGTTTCGTGGGGGACAATTTTTCCATGGATGGGAGGGAGGGGAGGTTTCGAGATGATTCAAGCCTAATACATTTATTATGCACTTTATTTCTGTTGTTATTACATTGTAATATATAATGAAATAATTATACAACTCACCATAATGCAGAATCAGTGTGAGCCCTGAGCTTGTTTTCACTTGCCACTCACTGATGGGGTTTTGATAAGAGTCTGCAAGCAATTGATTTATTATGGTCTCTGTGCAGTCAGACCTCTCTCTGCTAATGATAATCTGTATTTGCAGCCACTTCCCTGTGCCAGCATCACTGCCTCAGCTCCCCCTCAGATCATCAGGCATTAGATTCTCATAAGGAGCGCGCAGCCTAGATCCCTCGCATGTGCAGTTCACGGTAGGGTTTGCTATCCTATGAGAATCTAAGGCCACCACTGATCTGACAGGAGGCGGAGCTCAGGTGGTAATGCAAGTGATGTAGAGTGGCTGTAAATACAGATGAAGCTTTGCTCACTTGCCCGGCCCTCGTCTCCTGCTGTGCAGCCCAGTTTCTAACAGGCCAAGGACCGGTACCATTCCGTGGCCCAGGGGTTGGGGACTCCTGCTGTAGATTCCTTCAGATTTATTAGGTAAACAGCTTTTAGAACTACTATGTGAATTTTGCAAGTTTGTAGAACATAAGGTTAATATACAATTATGAAATGTGTTATCATATGCTGTAAGCAAACTGAATTTTTAAAGCAATTTCACATACAGTAGCATAAAAAAATACTTTAGGAATCAGTCTAACATTGTATACTGTACTTTGTACACTGTAAACTGCAAACTATGTGAGCTTGTCAAGATAAAGAAGACCTAAATAATTGGAGAGATATTATGTCCATAGATTAGAAGGCTCAGCATTAAGATATCACATCTTACCATATTAATCTATAGAAAATCTAAGATATTAATGCAATTGGTACTAAAATTTTTCTGGAAATATATATTATGCAATGCAAACTGCCTAGGCTAGCCAAAGCAATTTTTAAAGAGCATAGTTTGAGGACTTAACACCACATGATTTCAAGACTTGCTATTAAGCAACAATAATCAAAACAGTGTTATTGGAGTAAGAATAGTCATTTAGATCAATGAAACAGAATAGAGAGTCCATAATTAAGCCAAGCAAGGATGTGGAGTAACTAGACTTTGATAGACTGCTGGTGAGAATGTAAAATGGTGCAGCTACTTTTGGCATTTCCTTAAAGTTAACTGTATACCTATTTTATGAGTCAGCCAGCCCATTCCTAGGTCAAAAGAGGAGAAAATTTATGCCCAAATACATGAATTTTCACAAAAAATTTATTCACAATTCCAAAACCTGTAAATAGTTGTCCAAAAACAGGTGTGAATGAATAAGTAGAATATGTTACACCAGCATAATTTACTCAGCAATAAAAAGAATGAGCTATAAGACAACAGCAATATGAATGAATCTCAAAATTGTTATACTGAGTAAAAACAGTATATACTATCTGATTCAATTTATATAAATTTAGAAAAAATGAAAACAAATATACAGTGAAAGAAAGCAGATCTTTGGTTTCTGGAAGCTGGTGACAGAGGAAGAAATGTTCTGCAGACAAGCATGAGCAATCCTTGGGGGGTTATGGAAATGAAAACATTTCCATCTTGACTGTGGCAGTGATTTCATGGTTATATACAAGTGAAAAAAACATTGA
This sequence comes from Monodon monoceros, assembly GCF_005190385.1. NCBI lineage: Eukaryota > Metazoa > Chordata > Mammalia > Artiodactyla > Monodontidae > Monodon > Monodon monoceros. Next base: position 59,716,502 of record NW_021703768.1, on the reverse strand, counting down.
ATTGTACTATTTTTTAATTAATTAATTTATTTTCTGGCCATGCCGCGCGGCATGTAGCATCTTAGTTCCCCAACCAGGGGTCAGACCCGCGCCCCCTGCATTGGGATCGTGGAGTCTTAACCACCCGACTACCAGGGAAGTCCTGAATTGTACACTTTAAATGGAAAAGTTTATTGTACATTAATTATATACCAACAAAGTTTATTAAAAATTTGGTTGACTTTCTTTGAATTTCTAGCTAAATCTTCCTACACTCTCTCCACTGAGTTTAACTTTTTAGATAATCTTTTCATTCTACTTTTCTCCCACTAGAGAAATCCTTTCTAAAGCATCCTGTTATACTTTTCTAATCTAGACTTTTCTGTCTTCTGCATAATTCTGCTGCTGGCATTTTCCTTAATGTCCTCCTGGGAAGTCCCTTTGCTGCTTCTTTTCCTGGATCTCAATTGCCTCTTACTTCTCTTGGTTACTCCTTCATTTTGGTGAAGCATATCTTCCAGTTCTGAAAGGTAATTATTTCTTCATCTTCACGGTTTAGAATTTTCATACTGATTAAGGGCCTGAGTAGGAAACCCTTAAATATTATTACTATATTATTACTATTTTTTTTATTATTATTACTATTTTCTCTTGGATTACTTAGTTTTCCTATAGAAGGAAATATAGGAATCTTCCTTATAGGCAGAAGGAGGTAGAATGAGCAAGCATGGGTGCAAGCCTTCTGGGAGTCAAGTAAGGGGAGGAATCCTTTAACATGAATACTTTTCCTTAACTGCTTTTTTTCCTTTCCTCCTGCTGTGGAGGAATGTCCCTTCATCTTACACCCAATATCATCTCCCTGAGAGGTGGGGCCTCTAATGTTACTGCACAGAGGGATGGGCAAATGGGGTTCCAGGGGTCTAGTTGCACCTTTTAATGACTTTTGATCAGTTCTGTTTTCAGCTCTCCCCATGCCTTTATCTTTAGGACTACTTGATGCCTCCAATACAAATTGGCTTGTTTTGTCTTCTTTTCCCTTGTAGATGTTTACTTTTCAGCATTTTCAGGCCTGCTAATTCATTTATCACATTCCAACTTTAAATTTTGTTGGTAACTTTTTTTCTTCTTCTTCTTTGTGGATTTATGCCTCTTTTGTTCCTATAAGATTCTTTTGATAGTGGATGTTGTGACATATATTAAAGCCTTAATTCTCACTGTGATGGTAATTTGGAGATGAGGCCTTTGGGACATAATTGGGTTTAGATGAGGTAATGAGAGTAAAGCCCCCATGGTGAAACTGGTGCCTTTATGAGGGAATGAAGAGACCAGAGAGCTCTCTCTCCTCCATATGAGGACACATGTAGAAGGCAGCCATCTGTAAACCAGGAAGAGGGCCCTCACTGAGTGCCCTCCCACGCTGACACCCTGATCTTGGACCAACCTCCAGAACTGTGAGAAATTTCTGTTAAAGCTACCCAGTCTATGGTATTTTTGTTATAGTGGCCCTAAGAACTAACAAGACAGGCAAAGAGTGGATATAAATGCCATTTCACCTTTTGGTTTATTTTTCGTCCTTAACAGTGAATGTTGTCATGATAAAGAATGAGGCCCACCTACATTTTCCTTTATGTAGTTGGCTTTCTTCCATAGCATGCATTCTCATTCTCAGTGGGGGCTGATACTTGGTTCTTGGGAAAGTGAAATAATCTTAGATATTACAATATCTAAGTGGCCCTCCAGGAAGAACCTACTGGACAAAATCTTAATTCTTACTGTTTACTTTCACTAAAGAGAATTTATTTTTCTCAGGGTGCGGGGTGATAATGCAAAAAGCTTGAGAAACATTGCTCCTATAGCATTTTCTTTATTCTTAAATAAACTAATTTCACAGAATAAGTCCTCAGATTGATTTTTCCTGGGCATAGTATGTCTGATCTGTAACTTGAATATTTTATTTAAAGAAAAGATAGTATCCTTGAATTTTTTGTTACACTTGTTAAATTTTCCCCTTTCAAAACACCAGTTAAATCATTTGCTTGACCTCCTTCTTCACTCATTAGTATATTTCTTTCACTTTGTATTTTTCTCAGGTCTGTTCACCATGCCCCTTTTAGCTTTGTTTGCTTTTTATTGCTGCTTCTGATGTGGTTTCAACTCATTTCTTTTTTCTTAGCTCTATTAGCTTATTTCTCATTGCCTGCTGCTTTATCTCTTCCTTAAAGTTTATGGCTTGTTTTTTTTCCTGAAGATAGCTCATGTCATCTCTTACAGTCTACCACCTCTTGTAGTTTTCATCTACTTTTGGCCTTTATACCTTATTTGTTTCCTTCTAATAATCGTCTGTCAGGGCTAGGACTAGGATGAGACCAATGAGGGGCTAACCTCAGTTGTAAAATGTAAGAGAGCATCAAAAAACTCAGTAATCAAGATAAATATTATTTTAATGCATATTTTTGGAGTAATGCGTAATGAACAAAACAATGAAATTCTAAATAAAGACAAGATCAGTTGTGTTTGAATGAAGCAGTCTATCTATAGTAGTTCCCCCACCCCACCCTTTATCAGCAGTTTTGATTTCTGCAGTTTTAGTTACCTTCAAGGTCTGAAAGTATTAAATGGAAGATTCCAGAAATAAACAATTCATAAGTTTTAAATTGTATGTTATTTTAAGTAGCATAATGAAAACTCTTGTGTGCTGCTCTGTCCCTACCAGGGCGTGGCGCATTCCTTTGTCCAGTATATCCATGCTGTATATACTTCCTGCTCATTAATACCTGTATAGGAAAATACATAGTACAGTTGACCCTTGAACAACGAAGGTTTGAACTGCGCAGGTCCACTTATACTCGGAATTTTTTCAGTAGTAAATACTACTTACAGTACTACCCAATCCGAGAGTAGTTGAATCCAAGGTTGGTGAGCCCCAGATGCAGAGGACTGACTGTAAGACACTTGGGCTTTCTACTGTGCAGAGGGTCCATGTCCCTAATCGCAGTATCGTTTATGGGTAAGCTGTATCTATAGGGTTTGGTACTATCTGTGGTTTCAGGTATCCACTGAGGGTCTTGGAATGTATTCCTCTTAGGTAAAGGGAGACTGTTGTATTATGTGTTTAAGGGGGTTGTGTGTGTGTGTTGAGATATGATGTAAGCTTTATTGTCTAGGCTTTGATTTATCCCCCTAAACACACCTCAACAAATCTGTCATTTCTTTTGCCTTGTAGACTTAGCTTCCTACACTTATTCACTTTTTAGGGATTCAAGCCTTCTGTGTTATTCACAAACTCCCTATCACCTGAAAATTGGTACATCTCTTTTCTCTGCCACCTATCTCTCAGATTGTTGATGGTGGAAATGGCTACTTTGTGTACACTTTCTGCCAACTCTGTCTCTTTGAGCAGATATTGAGATATTGCATCTCATAAATGTATGACATTCAAATGAAATTTTCAAATTCTTTAATTCTAGATTTGTAGACTGTCATTTTATTCCATTCCTATGTATAACTTTATCTATTAAAAGCTTAAAGTTCTCCATATATCGAAACTTTGAAACATAGAGAGAAGAAATCATAATTGATATACTTAACAGATTTAGTAATGGCAAAGTTTACTTATGTTGATTTCAGGTTTTATTAAGTCACTCACACCCAGAGAAGGCTTAATAGCAGGTTCCTGTTTTTAGGAATATTTAAAATGTGGCATTGGACTCTCTGGAAGATTGTGAGGAAATTTTGAAGGTATAAAAGCTGGAAAAAGTATTTGCTGGAGAAACTAGTAAATTTCTAACTATAGGCGGCCCTCCATACCCACTGGCTCAGCATCTGCAGATAAGGAGGGCTGACTGTACTGAGCCATTTTATATAAGGGACTTAGGCATCTGAAATTTTGGTATCCGAGGGGAGCCCTTGAAACAGTCCCCTGCAAAAAACAGTCCCCTGCAAAAAACAAAAAAAAATATTACTTCTTTTTATTTTCTAAAGCTTTAATGAGAATATTGAACATAATATAAAATATAAAACGTTTTCAGGAATAGTCACTAGAAATATAATAATCATTATGAAGTAAAAATTTAAAAACCTCTCTGCTTTTTAGAACAGTAGACTGATTAGATAAATTGTTTACTTAGTTCTTCAGATAGTATATATGCTTCCCTTCCTCCAAGAAGCTTTTCTCAATAACTGGATTCCATTCTTAAGATTTACGAATATTTGGCTTTCAGTTAAATTTATAGTCATTATATTTATGAGTGTTAAATGTTGTATTTTATGTATTTCTGTGTTCATAATTATTGAAGCGGGGTATGCATTGTCTTGTTTTTTCCTTTTTTCTCTGTAGCACACTCTATCTCTCACTGTAGTCCTAACTATGATGCCCATCACATAGTGATTCAGAAAGTTTAACTTGTATCCTTCAGCCAGTCAGAATCATGAATTGTTGTCTTAATCTTAAAAGAGAAATTGTTTCATAGGCTAAAGACATTGTGGAATTATCTCATATTGTTTTTGTTAAACTGATAAGGAGATAAAAGATTGATGCTGTCAAAGGGGGAAAGAGTAAACACAGTATGTAGATTGTGTTCAGCAAATAAGTTTATTGTTACATTGACCAGAGAGGATTCTCTGTCCTCTAAGGCTAAGATTGTTCACAGGAGAGGAAATTGACTGTGCTTTATCCAGTAGAAGAAGAGGTGGTATTTGTGAAATAGATCCTGTCATATTTGAACTTATTCATTGGTGGAAAAACAAGTATATAAAATATTTATTTTATATATTCTTATGAAGAATGTGAAACGCTGAACCAAATAGTTGACATTTTTACTAATGTTTACATTTTGATGGAAGCAGTTTCCTCTAGCTATCTAACATAGGTCTGATGTAAAGTTCATTTTATTTTTGCTTTTCACTGGAAGCTCTCCTGGCTGTTGCGATCCAAGATGTGTAAAAACCTAGAAGTTAATTTGAAATACTTGGGAGGAACTGTTAATGTTATAAAAATATCTTGTTTATCAAATGTAATGAAATAAAACTATTGATGATGAGAATTTACTTTTGAATAATGGAGGCAGGAAAAAAATTAGTAAACGTCTTTCATAAAACTTACTTTGGCCCTTTTTAAAATTGTGCTTTCAGTAGTATTCTCACTAGTTAAACTAACTCAAAGTATTTGATGAAAAATATCTTTTTTTTTTTAATATGTTTGTAGTTTATGTGTCAACTCATTTGTGGGAATAGTGAATGAAACTTAGTTTTTGGTAACTATGCCCTTGTTGTGCTCTTTATTTGAAATATCTTCAAAAAAATTATTTGAGTAGAAAAATAAAAGAATAACAAGAATCTCCCACCAGCTAGAATGGTTAAGTTCATGTTTTTGCTGTAGGGTGTAGCACTTCTAAGAATATAATTAACTTTGCTTTTTTTCTCCTTTTTGTCCACAGCCTCATGATTTTGATGAATGTCGCTTTGATATTAGTGTAAATGATAGTGTTTGGTATCTTCGTGCTCAGGATCCAGATCACAGACAGCAGTGGATAGATGCCATTGAACAGCACAAGGTGGGTCTCCAATGTTTACCTGTCCGTAGAGACCTAGGCAAGAGACTGGTGGTAACTCCTTTAAAATAACTTTGAGATGTATATATGTTCCTGAAAAGTTGAACATGATTTGGGTGGTAAAGATTAAAGTGGTACAGATGTAAATTTTTGAAATAATTTTATTTCTAACACTTGAGTTACACTAAGGGAATTTTCTGTGATAAGTATTTTTAATTGTTATTAAAACAAAATATGCCCTTTTATATAAAACAAATTTGGTTTGTATATTTAGGGTTTGCTTCATAGTGATTGCCTTTTATATGATCTGGATAAAAGGATTCTTAAAATAATATCAAATTTTAAAATCCTAATATTTGAAAGCTTCAGTGTTAATTTTTGTTGTCGTTTGTAACCATTTGGGTATATTCTTAGTATAAACATTTGTAAATTGTTAAATTTTTGTAAATATGAAATTTTCTAGTAAACCTTGAGAAAGTCTTCCTTACCTAAATGTATAAGCCATATTCTTGTAATTTAAAGCTAGTTTTTGACTTCTGCTATGAATAATTGGTAAGTAGACTAAAGAAATACATGATATTAATAAGTATGCATTATTAGCTAATTCAGTATATCATGGTAAAACAAGGAATAGGGAGAGTTATAAATTCACCATGCCACTCCTGATTGTGGCTTAAGAAAACTTTGGATTTGTTCATATACTTGTCTGTACTTGTTCATTTGGGTTTCACAGAGTTTAGTTGAAACACCTGTTTTGGTTATTTAACAGGCACAAAACATCACACACAGAAACACAACAAGAAAAACCAGTCTGACCTGGGATACTACAGGCACATTCTTCTTGATATTGATCATGCATTGGCTTTTATTTCTTGATTATGAATTTTTCCCAGCCTAAAGAAATCTGACTGTGTAATGCTTTCTTTTTCTCCTTGTTTTAGCTTTAGAGTTATATTGCTTTAAAACATTTTGTGAATCTTAGTTATCTTGATATTATTACCTCAGAAAACAGTCTAAAAATGAGAAACAGTTTTCTTTTATTTAAAAGTGATGAGCCGATAGCTAAGACATGGAAGCAACATAAATGTCCATCAACAGATGAGTGGATAAAGAAGATGTGGTATATATATACAATGGAATATTACTCAGCCATAAAAAGAATGAAATATTGCCATTCGCAGCAATATGGATGGACCTAGAGATAATCATACTAAGTGAAGGAAGTCAGATAGAGGAAGACAAATATTATATGATATCACTTATATGTGAAATCTAAAAAGAAGATACAAATGAACTTACTTATGAAACACAGACTCACAGACATAGAAAACAACTTATGATGACCAGTGGGGAAAGGAGAGGGGGAGGGATAAATTAGGAGTATGGGATTAACAGATATACACCACTATATATAAAATAAACAACAGAGATTTACTGTATAGCACTGGGAACTATATTCAGTATCTCATAATAACCTATAATGGAAAAGAATCTGAAGCTGTATAGCTGAATTAATACAATATTGTAAATCAACTGTAGTTAAATAAAAATTTAAAATAAAAATAAATAAATAAAAGAGAGATGAGCTAGAATTCCAGAATCTCAGTGCTTTGGAGCTGGGCTTACCTGGATACAAGACACTGCAGCCTCTGCCATGTACGACATATGTGACCTTGCCTGACAATTCACTTCTTCTAAATGTGTTTAAGAACACATGAAATAATATATGTAAGGTTACTTACCAGAGTGGCTGATACATTTTCCCATTTATGACACAGTGGAAAAAGAAAGGGTTTTGGGAGTCACAACTAAATTCACTAAAATTATACCATGTTTTTTATGGATGAAGAGTTCTACATTCAATGAGAGTTGCTAAATGTGCATATAAGGAGAGTGGCCTATTTTGTGTAGTTAATCAGGGCCAGCCCTCTTCCTACTGATTAAAGACATTATTAAGTAGAACTAATTTATATGTTTATATCTGAGATGACCTTTAAAGGCTTAATGCTAGCTTTCTCTGTTTTAATTAAGCATATTTTATTTTGCTCATTCTTCTTAGTAAAGCTGATTCAGGAATCTTTGCAGGTTCTCGTTTTATTTTTTCTCCTTGGATGTAGAATGATGCATAAAGCATATATTTCTTCCATATCATTGATTTCTTTGCACCCTTGAATAATGGATAGAATATAATCTTTGGGTCTCCCTCAGAGTATTGTGACTTAATGCTCGATAACAGATTTTTGGTGAATTTACGTTTAGACAATAGGTTCAACAACAGCGTTCCAGATACATTGTATAAGCTTTCTGATTTCTAAATATGGTTTATTCATAGACAAGGAGAAATCATTGTTAATTGTTATTCTTATTAGTACTTATTTAATTTTAATGTAAAACATGTGATATGTACCAATTAAACAACATATCAGTGAAAATTTTAATTGAATGTGAATTCTAAAAATAAATTGAGTTCTTAAACTAACATAGGAGGGAGAAAATTCAAGAGCTATCACCAAACATAACCAGCAAAGTTTTCTTTTTTTTTTTCTGCCCATAGACCAGGAACAGGGAGGTAGTGAGGAGATGCATCCTGATTCATTCTTCAAAATCACTTAAGACTATTAATGTGGAACCTAAGTTTAGTAATTTTACTATTTAAGCAAGCATTCTTATATTGATATTCAAAATTAAAATCAAATTGTTAAGGCATGATGATGATGGTGATAGGAGCTGCTGTTTATTGAGGGTCACCAAGTACTAATTATTGTATTATGTACTTCATGTGCTTTATTTTCTGTCTACTATCCTGAGAGATGAGGGAAATATTGTTTTACAGACAAGGAAACAGGCTTAGATTAAACTTAAGTAACTTGCCAGAGATTATACTACTTTTTGGCTAGTGGCTACTTAGGATTCAATTTTATGTTGATTCTGCTTTCTATCAGTTACCATTGGCAGAATGTTTGAAAATAATTCCCATAGGCTCACCTCCTGCAGGTTAGAGTGTGTCATCTGAGTTCTGCTACCATATATATACAAGATAAATATGAACACATCTTTCTGCCCATGGATTGCCGTAACAACGTTTTATTGTAGTGTTTAAGCACTGGATACTGGTGCCTGACACATGGGGTTAAATCCTGGCACTATTACATAATAGTTGTGTGACCTTGGTAGATTACTTAAAGGAGAAGAGATGACATAATGCAGTATATACCCCCCCCCCACATCTCCCCACAAAAAACAAACAAGCAAGCAAAATAACCAAATTGTGATAAATCAAGAATATTGTATAATATTGTGTAATATTCCCATCATTCCACCTCACTCACTTCAATTCAGAGTTACTTCCATGGCACCACCTGTCCTTATGATGGCCAGACATTGTAAAACAGGTTTTATGAGGGAAATGTGTAATTTTTGGAGGTTTTTTTTTCACCCTTTTATCTTCATGGTTGGTGTTAGAATGATCACTGACAGAAATGCACTAGGGTTCTATGTTCTTTGTCTAGCTCTGTTGTTTTGTCCTCCTTGGTATTCATTCCAGCATAACTTGCTCAGTACAAGCGAAGTTTTAAAAAGATGATTCTATGATTTAAATTTTCTCAATATATTAGAAATTGTATAGTTCACTGTGACATTAGACAAGTAGCCCCTGTGGAAGAAAGGTATTTCTGAAGTCATTGTTAAATTCAAAGATTCTGTTTTAATTTAAAATACGGAAAAGGGCATATGTATACCAGACCAGTAATTTTATTTACAATAGTGTGCTGGCTTTATTATGTGGAATCCATTCATATTCTGCATTTCTCCTTAGGATTTGAGACAACACTAAATAAATCTTTAAAGACAGGGTGTGCGTTTTTTTTTAATCTCTTAGCCATCTGCCGTGTTGTCTTTGAAGTTGAACGAGATTTTGTTTGTGAAAATTATTTGAAAACAAAGAGCTGTATGAATGTGAAGTTAAGATGGTTATTTTTTATTTGGATAAGTTAATATATTTCTAGTAAAGATGTATCTATGTATTATCTAAGGGCTTCTGTGAGCGTTTTCTGCGTAATTAGTTAATAAAGGAAATATGATAAACCATCTGTTGATGCTACTATTTAAAAGAATTATAGGATTACCCTGGAATCTTCTACAGTTGCAATGTGTGCGATTTTGAGTAAACACGGTTTCTTCTTACCGTGAAAGAAATAGGCTCCTCTACTTCACCACCCCATCCCTCAAAAAAAAAAAAAAAAAAAACTAGCAGGAAGGCTCTCCTTGCACTAGCAGATATAAGAATCTTGTTGGAAAGTTAAGTTTTTTGGCTCTGACAGAGTTTGTGGTAATCATGACATTCCCTTATTTCCATAAGGGAGCAACCTTAGTAGATCCTGAAATTTTGGTGGTCATGGACCACCCATATTCCCCATATTTTGGAAATTATCTGATATAAAAGGAGTCATAGGAAAATACACAATTTAGGGAGGAAGAATCCAGGTAATTTTTACAGATGTTGATTTTCTTTGGTGAGAATCTACAGGCAGTTGTTTTGCAATTTAATGTGTATGCATTTGTTCCTTTGTGAAGGCCCACTAATTCATATGTGAAGCTCCATTTTATTACTTTCAGAAGAAAGGTTTATTCTCAGCCTGAGAAGTTAAGGGATTTCTGTCCAGGAAATTATGTGGAAAAAGATTGGCACAGTTGAGCAACCTAAACAATGCCCAAGACTCACTTTAAAGATCTTTTTAAAATTGTCTTGCTATTTGCCATAATGAGTTTTCTTTTTCCTGTGGTGTGTCAGGGTCAGCTTGATCTTGGTGCTTTTTCTTTACTTTTAGGAGCAGTTTCTGCTTATTTGACACCTTACTTGTTTTTGTCTTAAATTTGACATAAACTTATTAGAAAAGTATTTTTAAATAGGTAGGTGGCAGAATATACCTGTTTCTTCTTAGCGCTTTTTAAATATCAAAGTCATATAAAGTCATCCTATCTCTGTTTGCCTTTTTTTTTTTTTTTGACCGCACGATGTGTGGCATGCAGGATCTTAGTTCCCAACCAGGAATCAAACCTGCACCCTCTGCAGTGGAAGCTTGGAGTCTTAACCACTGGACCACCAGCGAGGTCCCCCGTTTGCCATTTTTAACCAACTATAATACTGGAAAAATTTCTTAACAGATTCTAGAGGTTCTTTCTATACTTGTCTGCTTTATAAATGATTATCATGTAAACTTAGCTTTGCAATTTTGAATCTGATTAATTGGCAAAGGCTTAAAACTACTATTTTTTAGTGTACACTTTATATAAGTAATTTCATGGGGTCAGTGGACTAGAACCAATTTTTCTTTTAAATTATTTTCATCATTACCGCAGTGATGAAGGGATGAAGATGGAATCAAATTTTACTTCTCCTTTACATTCAAGAATTTTAATTTTTGAGGGAAGTGAAAATCCAGTAACTAGCTGCCGGAGTAGTCAGGCCTTTGCCATTTTCTCAAATAAGTTGTAGAAAAACCCAAGTAGGTGGTATCACAACTGAACTTTATTAGCCAGCAAAAAACCTTCATTATGTCTCCGGATGTTTCTCTCAAGATAAGAAATTTGGTTAGTTTCTAACAGTGGGAGTTAATTGCTAAATTGCTTGCAGTAATCCATACATGGTTAGTAAATTTTTTTTAACACCTAAATGTAGATAGTGTCATACTACCATGATTTTAAAGGTTGGTGAAATCAAGAAAGAAAACATGGTATTAACTTATATTCTTAGCGTTCTGGGAATAAAAATAATTCTACTGTCAAGGGCTTTTAAAATAACTTTTTTAGTTTCTGTTGCCTACAATTTTGTTGCATGCAAAAGCTGAATTCACCTGAGCCAACATTTGCATTTGTCCTTCCATACGTCGCCTAAATACTTAATGAAGTATATCATCTTAAAAAGAGGGAATAAATGTCACTAATTTGTAGTTTTCAGCCAGGTTCTTTTATCTGAGGAAGGTGTTTATCTTTTACCAAGATAGTAAAGGAAGAATCAGGATTTTACATGGAACAGTGAATAAAGATATTTAGGTAGCTAATCATGTTAACTGTGTGGTTAGTTGAGGAGAAATAATTTGACAACATTTGATGTCAGAAAGGTAGGGAGAGTCTTACCAGTCAACAAGAAAAGTTTACACAGCACAATTAAAAAAATAAAAGGCCAAAAGTCTTGATCTGGCACTTCATAAAGCGGATATCCAAATGGGTAATGAACATATGAAACGGTAGTCAGTGTCATTAGTCATCACTGCAGATTTAAAGCAGTGATACCAGCATATGCCCATCTGAGCGGCTTAAAAAATAAAAAGATGTAACACCAAGGGTTGGTGAGGCTGTAGTACAACAGGTGTAAACTGGTGAAACAATTTCGTAGAATCTACTAAAGCTGAGCATAGTTGTCTGTCTAGATCAAGTGAGTATTGAAAATTTGAAAACATCTCACAAGTATTGATGTCATAGGTTCATCCATTTTTAGTTAAGCTTTTTAGGGTACAGGGGGTACAGACCAACCCATGTTACCTTGAAAAATGGGAATATTGCCAGGAACCAAGAAAATTTATAATGCCTTACCTGCAAAGAAAGCTGGAACTGTACACTTGTTTCTGAGTGCTTTTATTGTTAACAAAACTCAGTTACTCAATCACCTGCCCGCACCTACAGTTAATGTAGCTTAGTTTCATTCTGTTATTTCTTCTCTCTTTCATGGCTCCTGTTTATCTGTGTTTTGCTCTCCCGTCCTACTTAGTTTGTTTTTCCTTGCTTTGTCATGACCTTTTCCTACTTTCGGCTTCTTTTCGGCTTCAACTCCTGCCACTATCTGCCCTGATCTCTTGGCATTTCCTAAAGTAAATGTCTTGAGAAAACCCGATTGCCTTTTTACTCCAGGTTACTATTGCCCTAGGTCCAATTATAATGAATTGTATATTTACTTGTACTAAAAGGATAGAGTGGGATTGGCAATTACACAAATAAAATGTTCTGAAAAGGTATTCTATAATTTTGTATAGAGTTTACCAAACTTGCAAGTTTTTGTAATGCTTACCACATATTTGCTACTAACAATTTAGGTAAATATTACTAGATGTTCAGCTGATTTCTCTTTTATTAGTCTGTAATTTACTTGCAGAATGTTTCTTTAGATAAGAAATTTAAAAAAAGACAGTTAATCTAGAGTTGAATAACTGTTCCATATTGTTACTATAGAAAATATTAAAGAAAATGAGGCTGTGTGCTATAGAAGTCCTTTTTTTTATTTTTAAACGGTGTTTCAGTATTGTATTTGAATTTTTATTTAATCAGGAGGGAAGATTTCTGACAGTCACCAGGACAGATGGGATTCTGCTTTTTCTATATCTGATGTGGAAAAGTAATGGTGGGTGGCATGGCTTACGCATATTGACAGCAGTGGAAACTATTTTCTAATTTTACTTGCTGAGTATATTGGACATTAGCTGGGAGAAAATGTTTCTTAAAAGTATCAAGGAACACAAAACTGCTCTTTTTCACCAAACACATCTTTTTAGCTAATAGCTTAAAAATGATTTTGCTTCTGTTTTTATTGCCTGGTAAATATTCTGGGCTGGTTTGGTTTTGAGGTATGAAAGACAGCATTGGGTTAAGAATCATAAGAATAGGTAGCAAAGTAAATGAATGTTCTACAGGTTAAAATGTTATACTGAAAAAAATTCTGTCATTTTTTAGTCAAATAGCAAGTTCACATTCTTGACAGACAAGACAGGATCATTGGCAAGAATGCTTGTATCACTGTTCATACCCTAGCCTAGTTCTCTTCAGTAGCACCCCTTTGAACTGTACAGGGATAGATGAGTAATTAGGCACTGTTATCATTTAATTCTCCTGGAAGTCTTTCACTGCAAGTGTTATTCCCATTTTGCATAAAAATGAAATTGAATGGATTATGAGAACATTGATCAGTGAGTGGTAACATTCCAAGAACAGCAACCTCAATTTTTTGTAATACACCCCCCCCTTTCTAGTTAATTTCAGCTTTTTCTCATGGATGCATAGTTGAATACTAAAAAATAAATCATCAGCCTGCCTCCTTAAAAGAAGACTCTTCCCCATACAGTTAGATCTAAAAATTCTTAGCAAGTCTTTTAAAACCATTCCTGCAAGTAGTTTTATTGATTAGATTTCATTGGTTTTTGCACTGGTTTTTAAAAGTAATTTTTTTAATTATAAGGAAAAAAATACAAAACTACCATCAGTCTTATAACCAAGACAATTGTTCTTCATTTTGGTGTATTTCCTTCTTATTCTCTGTACATTTTACCCCTAAAATATTATGGAAATAACAAGTTTATATCCTGTTTTTTAAAAAATCTAACATCATTTTGTCCATATAACACAGCTTTATTAATATTTCATTGTATTATCATTTTGGTACTCATTTGCTTATTATAAGACCCTTAGATTGTTTCAATTTTTTTTTTTTTTGCATTTAGTATTTAATGCCTTCCTACATATTTTCCTGTAGTTTAACTGTGTCCTCATAATAGATTATCAGAAGTAGAATTGCTAGGCTTAAGGATACAAGCATTTTTGATATATGTTGCCAGATTATTTTCTAGAAAGATTGTGCTGATCTACATTCCATCTGCAGAATGTGCAGATCTTCCTTTCACTGCATCTTTACCGGCATTATTAATTTTTTAGCCCTTTCTAAGTGAGATAGATTAAACATGTATTCTGTGACTTTATTTTTTTGTTTTTATTTTTGTAGAGGTGATATATGATTACTGTAATAAAATTCAAACAATATAGACAATACTGAAAACTATAAAAAAGAAAGTGAAAATTTAGGTCACATAGAAATGACCACTGTTCATCCTTGGTAAAGATTCCTTCCAAATATTTCTTTACATGTATGCCTTAGAGTTTTACATAAAAGATACCATACTGCTTTGTAGCTTTTCCTTCACTCAACAGTAAGTTATGGGTATCTTTTCATGTTTGAAATAGATCTCCATTCCTCCCTTACCCCCTAAGAAAGGAATTATAGAAAATTTAAGTTTGGGACCAAAGCCCCAGAATAATTAAGAATGTTCATTTACTGACCATTGTTTTATGTGCATCTCTTTCTTTTAGGATCCTTGCAGGAAAGAATTAATGGTTCAAGTCCCCTAGCCAAATACCATCTTAACGTTTCAGCAGTCCTGCGAGTACCACTTATACATATTAAACCTGTTTTTTCTCTTATTGGGACATTTAAGGGAGCCTCAAAAAGTAATATTAATTGTTTTGCCACTGTCGTCTCTTTGCAATTAGATAAAAAGAATGGGATTATGACCTTTTTATTTTGTGCCTATGAAACTTCCTTCTAAAAAAAAATATATTTACATTGGCCCTTTTCTCTAGGACAAATCATAAATTAAGAAAGTTAATGAGCAGTGTTGGTATTTTGTTACATCTGCTGCTAGCTTCTTTTTACATTTATTTTCCTCTATATAAGTGTTTCTGGAGTAGAGATATAAAGGAATATCCTGCCTTTGTGGGAAGGTGAAGAAGGAATGGTAGCTAACACTTATTAAGCACTTATGATGTACTATAAATATTACAAAATATTATTAAAGATTTCTTCACTATAAAGCACATTTCTTATAACTTTGTCTGTTTCTTCAAGTTCTACTATTTCAAGACAGATATTTCCTTACAACAAACAGATGCTAGAACAAAAGACTTCATTACAACAGCACTGATACAACACATTTTAAATAATGGATAATAAGTGAATATGGAGGCTGATAGTAGTTTAGTTTAATTGTACTTCTACCTCTAACAGGGACCTATAAGCAGTGTATGGACTTGATCCAAGGAGAAATATGGAGCCAAATAGGATTTAAAACAGAAAGTGAAGAATCAGATGTCTGTTTTTAAAGGACCACCCTGGCTACACTAGAAAGGATTTCAAGAGGAACAAGACTAAAAGTAGTTAGAAATCTGGAGGATTTATCCAAATGAGACACTAGGTGACCATAACTAGAAAATGGCAGTGGGAAAATAGAGAAAGGGACAGATTTGAGAGAAGTATAAGCAAAGTCTCTGGATGTTGAAGCAACATAGTAATGATTAACATCATGGGCCCTTGAATCTGGAATTAAATCCTGGCTCCCTTACTTATCATTTGCATGACTCATTATGTAAAATCACCTATAAATGGGTATAGTATTAGTGCCCATTTTACTTAGACTATTGAAAGGATTAAGTGAGATAATGCACTTAAAGCACTAGCATCATGCCTGGCACAAAGTAAGTATCCTAAGTATTAGCTTTTACTATTGGTATTGGTGTTATAATTTATCCAGGGTGGCTCTCTGAAATTTATATATAAAATATCCATGTAAAATTGCTCAACTCTTTCATCAGCCCTCCTCTCAAAGCAAAACAAGAAAGATCTCCCTTATCCTTTAGTTTCACCTTCTAAAGCTAGGGTGGAAAAATTGCTTAGCAGTCTTCCTTTATACAGCCTCATTTGATTTATCTAGTTATTTCTTACCTCCATTTTGTTTTTGTTTGTTTGGTTGGTTGGTTGGTTTTTTTGCGGTACGCAGGGCTCTCACTGCTGTGGCCTCTCCTGTTGCGGAGCACAGGCTCCGGACACGCAGGCTCAGCGGCCATGGCTCACGGGCCCAGCCGCTCCGCGGCATGTGGGATCCTCCCGGACCGGGGCACGAACCTGCGTCCCCTGCATCGGCAGGCGGACTCTCAACCACTGTGCCACCAGGGAAGCCCATTACCTCCATTTTAATGTCATTAAGAAACGACAATTGGACTTACGGGGGAAGGATTAAAAAAAAAGATAAGACTGAGTTTCAGAGTGTCAAAGTTAGTTTATATAACTAACTTTGTATCTTTTGTATCACGGATTGGATTCTTAAAAAGCTTTTGGTGCAGAGGCTGTACTCGTAGCTTCCTGATAAGTCTACTTTAATTTCTCCTATAGATAAAACAATGTGTCATGGAGTTCAAAACCCTAAATTAAAACTGTAAGAAAGAGGAAGCTCTGAAATCAAGGAGAGTAGAGGCAGCTATTGTTAACTCTCTACTTCTACAGTATCATCTTGTATTTGGGCATTTTTTTAGTACTTTGGATTTCCATAGGCAGTGTCTTATTTTCTTTTACCCCCCTAGCATTCTTTTAACACTTAACTAGGGTGTGCAATAAGGCCTTGGTTAACCCTTCCAGCCTCATATCACTACAACACTGCTTATTTAGATATTTCTGTAAAGGAAAGCTTATCTCATGCTTATTAGAAGAAAATGCAAAATGAATAACCAACTAAGGTCCGCAACTAAGGTCCATAAATGACCTTCAAAGGAAGTATTTTATTTGTTACTGGTTTTTAAATTATGATACAAGAATGACTAGGAAACATTCCAGTATGATTTGAGAAAAGTATCTTGAGGGTAAGCAAATGTTCTACTCAGTGAAGTTAACTGTATTGCTGCTGGGTTCTAAGCAGTTAGAAATGGATAAAATCTTTTATAATACCATTTTCTTAAATATATTTAAAAAATTTTTTGATTCATGAGGTACTGCAATTTCTGGAAAACATTTTAGGTTGAACCTTTCCTCATCTGATACATTATTAGTGTTGCTCTTCTGAATAAATAGTGTTTTTTTAAAATAAAAATCTATTTATTTATTTATTTATTTTTTGGCTGCATTGGGTCTTCATTGCTGTGCAGGCTCTTCTCTAGTTGCAGCGAGCAGGGGCTACTCTTCGTTGCAGTGCACGGGCTTCTCGTTGCGGTGGCTTCTCTTGTTGCAGAGCACGGGCTCTAGGCACACGAGCTTTTGTAGTTATGGCACGTGGGCTCAGTAGTTGTGGCTCGCAGGCTCTAGAGTGCAGGCACAGTAGTTGTGGCGCGTGGGCTTAGTTGCTCCGTGGCATGTGGGATCTTCCTGGACTAGGGCTCGAACCTGTGTCCCTTGCATTGGCAGACAGATTCTTAACCACTGTGCCACCAGGGAAGTCCAATTGTGTTACGTTTTAATCTTCCCAGCTGGTTCAACAAATGGCTTTCTTATATTTGGCCTCCACTGGATGTATACATTTTTAGCCTAAGTTTTGGTATTTAGGTTTAGTATAGAGAATTATAATTCTAGACTAGCCATATCATTTTAAAGATAAGAAAATTAAGTCCAGGGGACTTCCCCGGTGGTCCAGTGGTTAAGACTCTGTGCTCCCAATGCAGGGGGCCCGGGTTCGATCCCTGGTCGGGGAACTAAGATCCCACATACCTCAACTAAGCCTGCACACCAGAACTAGAGAAGCCCGGGTGCCGCAACAAAGACCCAGCGTAGCCAAAATAAATTAATTAATTAAAAAAAAATTAAGTCCAGGAAAGTAATGACTGACTTGTCTAGTTGTATAGTGGTGACAGTGACAGTCGAGCAGGTCTTCTCTCTGTTATCATTGTGTTCTTTATATTTCAGAGGCTACCGGGGGATCCATACGTATTTGAAAGGCTAAATAGATGAGATTTTAATATTTATAAGCGTGAAATTGTCATGCCAAATTTTATTATAGCAAATAATATATGTTTACCTACAATCATAAATAAAATTGTTGCCATTGTAACTTATTATGATACTGTAAACCATAATTTTATTGATTAAATTGTTCTCCTGGCTGTAGTGTCTTCTCATGTGGTTTGCTTTACAATATTAATATTGAAAGTAGATGTGTGGGTGCTGGCAACATAGCAAGCGCATTTGGTTTTATTATGGGTTTCAGAGTTTCAGTTTCTGGAAAATGCTCCATTGTTCTAATGTTAAAACGCATATGGTTTTATTATGGGTTTCAGAATTTCAGTTTCTGGAAAATGCTCCATTGTTCTAACGTTAACATTTAATCTTCTATTTTCTCTCTTCCCATAATTAAAATGGGAAGAAACAATAGGGAGACTATGCCACAAAATAGGTAATTTTTGACACCATGAGGAAGTTAATTTCTTTCTCAGTTATTTTGCTGTGCTTCTTGCTGGAGAGTGGTATTAGGAAAATGAATAAGTTTTTCAAAAGGCAGGTGCTATGAAAAAAAAATAATAAGCCAACCTATTTCCTTTATTTTATACCACTGTTTTTTGGAGTATAGATAGGCTGATGAACAGACTGTGCAAAATGAAAATATATGTTTATCTCCTACATGAATAAGCCAAACTATAAAATTTAGCTGTGACTTTCAGGGAGTTTTCTTTTCAAATCAGTTCTTAGGCATTTCTGGTCCTTTATTAAATTCATAACTTTGAACTATATGACTTAATTTATCAAGATTTTAGGTGTTCTCAGAAAATCAAGATACAGAAAGTACAGGTACATACATGCAAGGGATTTAGTCTGAAGGTTACTATTGTACTTTGACCAATAGTAACCTTTGTGTCAGCTTTCCAAGTATACTGCTTGGAAAGTGCTACTGACCCCCTCTAGTGGCCAAAAGATTACACTCCCCACCCCCAAAATAAGGAGGAATGTTATAACAAAGGTGTGGTCTCATTACTGTAATATTTAAAAGAACCCAGCCTTGTTCTATACGGGACATGTTCAGTAAGTGTTTCATTGAACCAAAATGTCATTGTATGTTCATGCAAAACATGTTGAGGAATACTGCTTACAAACACACAAATTTGGGAAAGGGGTTTTTTTTGCAAAGCAATTTATGTGAGGGATCTTAAAGCGTATATGTTGAAAGGAAATATTCCTATAGTAACTGTATTTGAATTCCACATTATTAATTTTAGATGGAAATCGGTATTTTCAAAAATACTGTATTGGTGATTAGAGCTTGTAAGTAAGCTCTACTTTTTTCTTATGGAAGAATAGGGTTAAGAAAAAGCCAGCATGCCTTTAAAGTATTATCCCTAAAATCATACCAATGAGATTTTAAAGGCATGTCAAGACTTTTAGGAACATTTAACAGTGTATATCAGTTGTGACCATAAAGTAATTTCTTCCCATTTCCATCCTTGGAAATTTCCCTCACCCCCACCTTCGAAAAGCAGACCTTGTTAAATTCAGAATGAGTATTGTTGCCTTAAAGTGGACATCTTGGAAAGCCAAATAGATGTCAACAACATTGCTGCTTTTCAGAATAGTTTTATAACTTATCTTTTAGAATCATTTTAGCCCCTGTGACGAAGTGTTTCTAAAATACTGATATCTTAATGATAGATTAGATTTTTGAGAGAAATCCAGTACTAAATCAGAGCCATGTCATATGACTAAGAAAGGCAGTCAAGCTTAATTATACAGTTTATAGCTATTTCTTTGAAGTAGTGAAACAGTTTTAAAAGTTTTATTCTGCAACTCCCTGAAATGATTTTAGATAGCTCCATTTTGTGGCTGTATCATAAAATTACTCTAAATATTGTGGTAGTACCATCAGGAATCTTTTATGCAATGATAGCATCATTGGCACAATTATAGACATTT
Organism: Monodon monoceros; assembly: GCF_005190385.1. Lineage (NCBI taxonomy): Eukaryota > Metazoa > Chordata > Mammalia > Artiodactyla > Monodontidae > Monodon > Monodon monoceros. The sequence goes on along the minus strand of NW_021703768.1, from coordinate 59,696,498 downwards.
CCAGAATGACCGGTTTTTAAACAGTGAGGATTCATTTGTATGTGCATGTGTGTATTTGTTAAACACTTAAATTATTTATTTTAAAAGTTATCCCAGTGCAGATACTGACATAGAGTGACAAATGAATCCCCATTGTTTAAACTGAATAAAATGGAATTGGTCTTCATGAGTATACTTTATTTTCTTTTTCCTTGGAATGATGTATATAATTTTTAACGCAGTTTATTTAAGTGAAACTTTATTAAAGGTAGAAATACAATTACTCTAAACTCTTAGCCTCAACATTCATTTACTATCCATTACTTAAAATGTACAGCAACAGTATTGCTATAGTAGAGTGTTTTGTTCTATCATGTCTTTGTTGTAAGGAAATATTACTGTTTTGAAATCGTGGAACCTGAAAAAACAGGCAAGGATGTAAGAAGTATGTTTCATAGTCAAAAAACATTTATTAAAGCTTTGTAGTGTTTATATTTCGTTTCAAGATTTTAAAGTTTTGACTTACTCCGTTTAGGACTCATTGATATAAAGCAAGTAAATGGAGAGGGTAGATTCATTTGGATTTGGATTTGAAATTGTTTGGTTTTAAATATTTTTCAAATAAATATCCAAAATTTGTTTTTAAATAAAATTTTGATTGTAAATTATGGGGTAGTTTTGTACTTAAATGGACGGTTCAGATTAATTTATGCTGAGAAATGAATGACATATAGGTGTCTGAGATAAGTGATTGCTGAAGTACGTACCTTATATTTTTGGTCCATCACAGATAGATTTTTCTTATTTTTATTTATTTATTTTTGCGGTACGCGGGCCTCTCACTGTTGTGGCCTCTCCCACTGCGGAGCACAGGCTCTGGACGCGCAGGCTCAGCGGCCATGGCTCACGGGCCCAGCCGCTCCGCGGCATGTGAGATCTTCCCAGACCGGGGCACGAACCCGTGTCCCCTGCATCGGCAGGCGGACTCTCAACCACTGTGCCACCAGGGAAGCCCAGATTTTTCTTATTTTTAATTCCAATCTTCTATATTTAAATCTAACGAAAAACTTTACCAAACCAGTACAACAATTAAAATGTAGAAACATTATACTTAGAAAGTTAGCATTATTGTCAAACGAGAAAGAGAAACTAGAGCCATTTTAGTTAAGGAACCTAGCTCAGTAACTTTGTTCCAGGACATTATTTGATAAAAAGTCTTATTTTTTTATGAATTGCATGATTTCTGTAATTAGAATTTTCTTTTTGTGGGATTCTGTGATACTGAAACAAGCTTACCTTTTTTTCTTTAGCTAATTTATTGAGGTCCAATTTATTGTACCTTTGATTCCATCTAGTCATGAATTTATATGTAATTTGTTAGTAAATTCAGAGTTAGGAATATATTGCAGCACCGTTTATAGGTAGAGTGTTTTATGAACAGGCATTATTAAAGTATGACAATCTTACTTTGACTCTTTAGCGACCGGTATGTACTGGAAGCTTGAATTTTTAAGAAGCTGCACTAGGTGTGATGCCAAAAATGATTAGATATTATTTTACCTCTTAAGTTTAGTGTCTAGGATTAAAATTATGCACAGTACTTGTAAAAGAATAACAGTAGGAAGAAATCAGAGATCCCAAAATACTTGAGCAGGTTTTAGGTATTTGGAAGTTGTTTTTTTCAAATGTTTAATTCTTTTGTCCATGTTTTTAGTACTGCATTTTCCTAAGGAGGATGGGATGCAAAATTGATACTTTAAAGAGTGCCAACTCCATCAAAATTAGATCACAGTTCTGAGTCTAACTAAACCCCAAAAAGAGTTCAGTTATCTTCTATGATGTGATTACAGAATAGACTGGCAAAATTGGGGATTTTCTTTGTGCCATGAACTGTCAAGGTAGCTACAAAAATGGAAGAAATACAGTCTTCTTACAGAAGGTACAAGTCCACTAGTAGTTACAAAATGTAAACTATTAAAATTGAGTGGCAAATGCCATAATCATGATATGTTAAGAATGGTTGAGAATACAGAGACAGACTATCTGGAATAATAGGAAAGGCTTCATTGAGACAGTGATGTTTGAGCTGTGTCAGGGTAAATAATTCATCTATAAAGAAGTTTTCCTTGTTTTTCTTTTTTTTTTTGGTCCTGTTCTACCAAAATTTTTTATTGTGGTAAAATATGCATGACGATCTGTCATTTCAGATATTTTAAATTGTACAATTCTGTGACATTAAGTATATTCACATTGTTGCTCAACCATCACCACCATCACCATCCATCTCCAGAACTTTTTCATCTTCTCCAACTCCAGCTCTGTACCTAGTAAATTCTAACTCCTCATTCTCCCCTCTTCCTAGCCCCCTGATAACCACTGTTCCACTTTCTGTCTCTATGAATTTACCTTCTCTAGGTAGTTTTCCTATTATTAAACTCTTTTAGCCAACTAGCCCAGCATGTAGTTGGTATTCAGTAAATTTCTAAATGAAGTGGCAGTTAGGAATTGAAAGCATTGCTTATGCCAGCGGATTGCCTATATTTCTTGAGTGAACTCAAACTACTAATTATTGTTACGGTAACCTTAACAAAAAATTTTTTTGCAATAACCTTATTACTTTTTAGGGAAACTTTTGTTTTCTCTTAAGTATTTTTCCAGTTTTATTGAGATATAATTGATATATAACATTGTATTAGTTTAAGGTTTACAACATAATTATTGGATATATGTATATATTGTGAAAGGATTACCATAGTAAGTTTAGTTAACATCCATAACCTCACGTAGTTAAAAAGTTTTTTTCTTGTGATGATTAAGTATTTTTTATTTAATTTTTTTCATGTAGTTTACTTTCCTTTTTAGACTGAGTCTGGATATGGATCTGAATCCAGCTTGCGTCGACATGGCTCCATGGTGTCACTGGTGTCTGGAGCAAGTGGCTATTCTGCAACATCCACGTCTTCATTCAAGGTTTGTGGTTATGAATGCTTTAGTACTGAATGTTGTGAACAGAACTTATTTGATAGAATAAGTTTTTTGAAAGAATTTTCCTACAATGTAAATTATTTGAAGTTGTTACAGAATAGTTTTTTAAGAGGTAAAATCATGACTCATAAAAATAAAATGAACACATGTCAGAGATTTTGTTTCATTCATTAATGAAATAAGATGTTAAAGAAAAAACGTAGTTCAAATAAGAATGTGAAGAATGCTGAAATGATTTTGCTAATATATGCAAAACTAATCAATAGTCATACATTAGTAACCAGTGTACTCCACTGGACAAAGTTCATTTGCTTTTCTATGGACAAGGATCATTTACATTACTCTCAGTTTTCTATGACTTAAAGAGTTGTAAAATAGCTCAAATGCAATGAAATCAAAGACTTCTATATGATCGGACACCCTCTCCATGGATGATACTTACTATTCCTTTCAAAGGACACCCAGTAATATTTTTGCCCATTTTAAAGTCTTTCACAATTTATCATCACAGTGTTTAATTTGAAAATATTAAATGTTGTGGTGGCAAGTTGTCAGGCTTGCTCTCATTTCCTTCAGGCTTATCACTGTCAAGCCATTAATTACTGAGTTTCAAGTCCGTCCCTGGAAATAATACATTGAACTTGACAACTCTCCCTACTCCATGCCCTCAATAGTAAGATACAGACCTTAAAAGGTGGTGAAATACCATGGGACTAAGTATAAACAAATTCTAGTTTTGTTAACTTGGATTACATCCCCCCGTTTTGTGTTTTGCAGAAGGGCCACAGTTTACGTGAGAAATTGGCTGAAATGGAAACCTTTAGAGATATCCTATGCAGACAAGTCGATACTCTACAGAAGTACTTTGATGCCTGTGCTGATGCTGTCTCCAAGGATGAACTTCAAAGGGATAAAGGTTAATTAGGCTATTACCACTATTTAAAGCCTCTTGATCTTAAGGGTAATGTCTTTAAGTGATGAAGGTAATTATAGTCACTTTTGCTGTACACCTCTAATGTAACAGATTTCAGTGTCCACATAACTTGTCTACTTTAATAACATCCTAATTAATCTGATCACCCATACCAGATATCACTGAAGATTTTAAAATGGTTTTTGAGCTCTTTATTCCGTTAAAAAATATAATATCATCTTGATAATATGGGGCATTTCACATGATTATGCCTAATAAATGTACCCTGTGACAAGTCTTCGAGACAAGCACATGTTTATGTTACATCCTCCAGATCTGGAATCAGTCGATCTTTTCATCCCTTGCTCTTCCCTTTCCTCTCCCTCTTTACCTCTCTTTCTCTCCTTCCCTCTGTCACCCTCCCTTCCTCTGGCCTTTTTCTCATAGAAGAAGTCAATAATGGAATTACATACACATGTAAAAGTAATTTTAGTGAGTTTTTTTTTTAAGAGAGATGATCTTTAGTTATAATGTGAATTTTGAAGTTACTTTTCATTCGTTACTGCTAAATATTACTGGTGTTGTCAATATCTGTTCTTTAGTTTTTCTCTTAGTTTGTTACAATGGGCAAAAATGAACTACTCATAACAGTATTACTAAATCATTCTGAGTTCATACCCAGTATAACTAAGTTGCCTAACATGGCTTCGTTTCTTGGTCTTATTAAATGTCTTTGATCTGAATTCATATTCTTTTTGTTGACTCACTGGCAAGATGGTGGAGTAGAAGGACGTGAGCTCACCCCTTCTTACATATTCTTTTTGTCTTCTCTGTTCTTTGTTCCCTTTTTCTGCCTTCTTTTGGATTGAGTATTTTTTATAATTCCGTTTTCTATCTCCTTTGTTGGCTTTTTAGTTATACTCTTTGTTATTATATGGCTACTTTAGGGTTTATAGTATGCACATTTAAGTTATTACAGTCTCCCTTCAAGTAATATACCCACCTCTTGTATTGTTTAAGAACCTTAGAATAATGTATTTCCATTTCTCCCTGAGACTGTGCCAAGGCAGTTTCGCATTCTCTAGCCAATTCCCTGTGAATTATTCCAGGTCTGTGTTATAGGAACAGGTGCTTTTCCCTGCCCCACATAGGCTTTGGGTACTCTTCCCTGGTGGAATCCTCTCAGATGGTTCTTTCTATGACCTCTATAGTTCCTCAACTTGTATGTGCTGTCAGTACTCTGCTAAATACTCAGGGGGACCTTCTGCCCATCTCCAGAGTTCTCTCTCTGTACAGTTCTCTCCTCCCAAGTACTCTGCCTTGTGAACTCTACTGTCCTTTGTCTCTCTGGATTCTCAGCTCCATTTCTTCACCTCAGAGAGTCTACCAGGCTCCTCCTGGGTTCCTCATTACTCTACAGCTTGGAAACTCTCCCATGGCAGTAAGCTGGAGCATTCACAGCGCTCACATCATTTGCTCCCCAGCCCTTAGGGATCATTGTCCTTTGTTGCCTAATATCCAGTATCTTGAAAACCATTGTTTCATATATTTTGTCTGATTTTTTAGTTTCATGCTAGAGTATAAATTCTCTCCCTGTTATTCCATCTTTGCCTGAAGCGGAAGCCCATATTCCTCTTAAAGCACTTAATTTTACCTGAAGTATCCTTGAAGTTCTTTATATTTGATGCACTTTTAAGTTTTTGGTTCTTTAACATTTAATATTTATTTCTCTAAAAATAAAGACAGTTGAACTTCTATTTCTCATTAATTTAAAAAAGTATGTATACTTTTTTTTTTGTCAAATTAGACATTACACATCAGCTTTCATTTGCTTGCAAATAGCCCTTTAAAACAGGATGTATACAGATTTGGATTCCTTGTTTATTTTTAAATGATTCACGTCAATAATATATAGCATTTTGAAGACAAGTGATAGTGGAAGGAGTGGAAGTTGGGATGTAATAATAACCATGTTGTGTAGAAGATTTGAAAAATATTTTTAAACATTATTCATGTTTTATTATATAGCAACAGTCATAGACTAATGTATTAGTTGTTAGGGATGCCATCGCCAAAGTACTCTATAGACTCTGTGGCTTAAACAACGGAAGTGTATTTCCTCACAGTTCTGGAGGCTAAAAATGTGAGATCAGGGTTTTGGCAAGTTTGGTTTCTTCTGAGGGCCATGAGGGAAGGATCTGTTCTAAGCCTCTCCTTGGTTTGTAGATGATCATCTTCTCCCTGTGTCTTCACATCATCTGCCTTCTGTAAGTGTCTGTGTCCAAATTTCCTCCTCTTATAAGGACACTGGTCATATTGAAGTAGGGCCCATCCTCATGACCTCATTTTAATTTGATTACCTCTGTAAAGACCTGTCTCCAAGTCCAGTCACATTTTGGAGTACAGGAAGGTTAGGACTTCAACATATGAATTTGGTTGTGGCACAATTCAGCATATAACAACTGATTTCCCTATAAATGGCTATTTTAAGAAATGTTTTTAAGAGTACATGCTGGGTAAAGGTGAAATAAGAACATGGACCATAGTTTCCTACTTCGACTATAGACTGGAATTGCTGACCTAAGGATCTCTATAGATGTACTTTCACTAAATTATCAAGACTAAATTATCTGTGACTTAAAAATTTTTTAAGAAGAATCACTGTTCTTCATTAAGTGTGTCATTGAAATGATAATAGCAAGCTCTCATTTTAGGTGTTCAGTGTTTTCATTTAAAAAGTTTTATCGTAATTGCTAGTAAGGAGACTTAACCACACACATACACACACACACCCCCCACACTTCAGTAAGATTTAATTAACCATTTAGGTCCAGATACTCTAGGATTACAGAAGTAAAAGACATTATCTCTGACCTAAACATATATTTTAAAACAACACATATATACCATATTAAACATAAAGGTTCTAATCTTGCTTTTCTATTCATTATTAGTTTGATGACTTGAAGTAGATTACTTAACATTTCTGCACATCTCTTTCCTCTGTAACATGGATGTTGTATCCAGCACATATGATTGTGAGATTTAAATCAGAATATGTATATTAGCCCTGTGCTTAATAGCAAAAAATCAATAATAGTTGCTATTATTAATGTGGTTGATTTGGATTATTGCAGGGATAATGAAAGCAGAAATGTGCAAGATCCAGAGATGGAATTTAGCATAATAGATTTGAGGGCTGGTAAGGGAGACCAGTCTGATTGGGATGGGAGATTTGTATTAGGACAGTGGTTTTAAATCATGTCAGGCATCCCTTAAAGGTGCCTCAATGATGGACAAGGAGTGCTTGGTTGGGAAGGAAAGGGGGAGGGCCACTCTTTTAGCCAGAGCAGCTCTTGTTTTCATCAGTCTTATATTTTGAGTATTTACTAGAAAAAGAAGGCTGAAAATCCCTGTTTGGTAGTACTAGGCTATTGGATGGTTAGAGATATGAAAGTGAATCTTTAGGAACCCAAGGTAGATACTGAGGAGACAAGTGAAATGCAGACATTTCAGTATTTAAGAGCAGTTAATCAGATTAGTAATGAGTCAAGGTCAGGATGTTGTCTGATGATTTAAAATCAGTAATGATTTAAAATCAGAGCAGCACTGTAGTAGTTAATTTCTTAGAATTGACCATATTTGCAAATTATTGATGAAAAGACAGAGATCCACAGGATCTGGGAATTTGATTAATCTTGGAACTAAGGTGTTTGCAGAGGCTTCAATATGGATACTGAAGTCTGTAGGAATGATGGATGTGGAAAAGAAAAATGTCAGTTGGATACTGTTAGCAGTTAGCTGGTTATAAAATAGTAGGTGTTAGTAGATAATAGCAGCTTATGATTTGAAAAAGTTGTTATAGATGAGTGCAAAATTTTCAGGTGATGAAAAAAATGAAATAGCCCAGTAATTAGAAAATTGTAGTACAGAATAAAGGTATTTTCCAGGGTAATTACTACCATTTAGTCACGGGAGGGAGTAAGGAATAGTAGTGGGCTTTGCATCCATTGGAGAGAGAGTTAAAAATAGATGAAATGTTCCTCATAGAGCCAAATTACTCCTGATGTAAAGAGAGATAGGCAAGGAGTAAGACATTAGTTTAAAGTGAAGATTTATTCTGTAGAAAGGGAGTTCCTCAAACGATAATAAACTAAAGAAGCCATTCAGAAACAGAGAATAAGGTTGGGGGCTCAGGTTTAGAAATTTGCACTAAGAAGTGGAATACATAGTGCAGAGGATTAAGTATGTTAGGCAGTAGAAGAAGGGATAGTACGTAGAAGAAAGAGGTATGTGGAAGAACACAGGGGATTCTGTATTTTCTGGAATTAGGTAGGTTAAAACGGATGTCCAGGCACAGACACATTGGGATGAATTAAAATTGATATCACATCTATAAGTCATTATATTTTCCCTGCATATCCTAGAGGCAAGATAAAGTATCTTCTGCATGTACCATTACTGTCCTCTTCAGTCTTTGTAGGCCTCTGGTAGAATTATGAAATCTCCCCAAGGTCAGGAGGAAGAGATAGGAAGACTTAAAGGACAGAATAAATCGTATCTCAGTATCATCCCTTACACAAATGAGAATGGGTACAGTTTTTATAAGAGTGTATTTAAAGACATTCCACAGCATATTTATTGGGCATACATTGATAAGCACTGAAAATACAAAGATGAATAAAACCATGTACTCACAGAATCCAGAGTATATTTACTCTGTTGAACATAAGAATAAACTGGTTAATTTCTATATGCTTTCGTCCTGATATCTTTAAATATATTTTACTTAGTGGTAGAAGATGATGAAGATGACTTTCCTACAACACGTTCTGATGGAGACTTCTTGCATAATACCAATGGCAACAAAGAAAAGGGTAAGTAGTAAAATTTTCCCCCTCAATTGGGTAAAATACACTTTCTAAAGTTACATAATAACTAACTATATAACAAGAATAATTAATGGAATAGTTAAGAAAATTTTTTTAAGCTGGAAAGCGAAATTTTTCTTCTAAGAAAAGACATGTAGGTAAAATATACATTCTGACATTAAATAATGTGACAGCTCATCTGACAAAGACTTATTCTAAATTTTAGACATTGGCCTCTTATTTCAGCAGTATTTGGTAGAATCAGTTTCTAGTACTGAAAAAGTATTTCTTGGGGAGGAAACATTGTAATGGAACTTGAATGTTTCTTTAGAGTGTATTTCTCTCTGTTAATGTTCTTTTCTCTCTCCACTTGATAAACTGGTGTTGCAAATTATATAATCAGTGTTATTAAAGGAAAATTACTGAAATCACTGATTTCACAGCACAGTTGTTTATAGACTCAGGAGCAAGGTGGTTTATTACATATATCAGTTTATTTCATATATCAGTTAATTGTTGCTCTGTTTATAAGGGCTCACTCATTAGATGGAATTCTTAATTGTTCATTGGGAACCTGTGTTTTACAACAACATGGGTGAACCTGGAGGGCATTATGCTAAGAGAAATAAACCAAAGACAAATACTGCATGGTATCACTTATGTGTGGAATCTATGTATGGGGCAGGGGTGGGCAGGGAGGTTGTGACAGAAACTTGTGATTCATGGTCAGTGCTTTCTTTTAACATATCCTAAGAAAAAGCTGGCATGGATTCCTAAAACTTTTTTTAAGTTGCAAATAAGCAACTTTCTTTCTTCAGAATCACCGACAGAGAATAGACTGGTGGTTGCCAAGGGCGAGGTGGGGTGGGAGAGGGATGGATTGGGAGTTTGAGATTAGCAGATGCAAACTGGTATATATAGAATGGATAAACAAGGTCCTACTGTATAGCACAGGGAACCATATTCAGTATCCTGTGATTAAACCATAATGGAAAAGAATATGAAAAAGAATGTTGTATATGTATGTATAACTGAATCACTTTGCTGTACAGCAGTAATTAACACAACATTGTAAATCAACTATATTTCAATTAAAGAACAGAATTCCTTTCTTAATGTTGACGGAAATTAACTCTTGAAAATCATCATAGGTGGAAAGTTTCTTTTTATGGCTAAGCTCTAGACATAAGTTAGTCAAAAGCATTGAGTATAATCCGGTAAAGTGAACAGAGCATATAGTCTTTAAATCTGGAACTACTTGATTGTAGTCTGGGATTAGGGTATTTTAGTCATCTCTCAAAAACAGGGTCTTAGTCCTAGATTGATCAACTGTTGGAAGAGGGAAAAATAATACTCTGTTCTTGGGAGTGGTCATTGTAATGTTCTTACCATTAGGGCCATTATTAAAGATTAGGTCTAGATCAAATATTGTGATGTAACTATACTGAAGTTTTTTTAAAATTTAGAACTAGTTTACCAACCTACTAGTAAATATGCCAGGAATAGGAATGGGGGGTATGGAGCGAAAACTAAAACAGGAGTAAAACTTCCAGATATTCTAAGATGAGAAGAAAGGCAATTAAAGTAATTTGAAGATTAGAGCAGAGGAGAAATTTTTGAATTAGAAAACATCTTCCTTAAAGAGTTTTAAGAGTTCTAGATCACAGTGAAAGGAATGTTTCCTCAATCTTTTGTGAACAAACTTCTCATCTACCTCTATATAAGTTTTCTTCTGTTAAATTCTATACCATCTTTTAAAAATTATATTTCTAGAGACAAAAGGAGATATTTTATGACAATAAAATACGTATTTGCATGTAACAACAGAGCCCCAAAATACATGAAGCAAAAACTGACCAAAGAGACAAGTCAATAGTAATAGTTTGAGACTTCAATAACCAACTTTCAATAATGAATAGAACAAGTAGGATAAAGATCAACAAGACAATAAAATATTCGAATAGTCTAAATAAACAGACCTAGTAGACATTCACAGAACACTCCACCTAACAATAGAAAAATGTATATTCTTCTCAATTGTTCATGGAATATTCTTTATTATAGACCTTATGCTTGGCCACAAAACAGGCTTTAATTAGTTTAAAAGGACTGAAATCAAGCAAAGTATGTCCTCCAACCACAGTGGAATGAAATTGGCAATTAATAACAGAAATTTGGGAAATTCAGAAATATGTAGAAATTAACACACTCATAAATAACCAGTGGATCAAAGACAAAAATCACCAAGGACATTAGAAAATACTGTGAGGTGAATGAAAGCAGAAACACAAGATGCCACAACTTACGGGCTGCCACAGTACTTAGAGGGAAATTTGTAGGTGAAACACATTTATAAACAAGAAAGAGAATTGAAAAACAATATAGAGAATCAATGAAACTTTAAGTTGATTCTTTGAAAAACAAAGTTGACAAACTGTTAACTAAACTGATCAAGAAAAAAGGGGAGAAGACTCAACTTACTAAAATCAGGAATGAAAGGGAGGACATTACTGCTGCCCTTACAGGAATAAAAAAGATTATAGGGGGATGCTATGAACAGCTGTATGCCAACAAATTAGATAACTTAGATGAAATGGACAAAAGTCCTACAAAGACACCAACTATTGAAACTATGTCGAGAAGACCTACAAAATCCAAATAGACCAATAATAAGTAAAGAGACACAATTAGTAAAAAAAACTTCCCACAAAGAAAAGCCCAGGCTCCAGTGACTTCACTGGTAAATTTTACCAAATATTTAAAGAAAAATTAATACCAGTTCTTCACAAATTCTTCCAAAAAGTAGATTGGGGGAGCACTTCCTAACTAATCATTCTCTGAGGCCAGTTTTGCCTTGATAACCGGTATCTCTTAATGAAACCCACAGTTAACATCACTTTTAATGGTGGAAGACTGAATGCTTTCCCCCTAAGATCAGGAACAAGATAACCTTGTTCCTAACTATTGTTCAACCTTGCCACTTCCATTCAACAATGTATTAGAGATTCTACCTGGACAGCTGGGCAGGAAAAATAAATAAAAAGCATCCAGATTCAAAAGGGAGAATTAAAACTTTCTCTGTTTGAAGATGCCGTTATCTTACATAGAGAAAATCATAAGGAATCCACTAGAAACCTATTAGGACTAATAAATTAAGACTGCAGGATATAAGATCAGTATACAAAAAGTCAATTGTATTGTATTGTCCAAAAGGTTCATTCAGTTTTTTCTGTAAGATGGCTCTAGTAGCACTTAGTCGGCTTTAACGTCATTCAAAACAATTTTGTTAGATTGTATGTGACAGCTGGCATATCAGCGTGCATTTTAAAAAAGATTTATCAAAATTGGTGAAATTTTGTGTAGTCATTTTAATATTAAAGATGGAAGAAAAACAATGTTTTCAGCATTTTATGCTGTATGTCAAGAAAGGTAAAAATGCAACTGAAACCCAAAAAGTGATTTGTGCAGTGTATGGAGAAGGTGCTGTGACTGATCGAACACATCAGAAGTGGTTTGTGAAGTTTTGTGCTGGAGATTTCTCGCTGGACAATGCTCCATGGTAGGGTAGACCAGTTGAAGTTGATAGCGATCAAACTGAGACATTAATTGAGAACAGTCAACGTTATACCACATGGGTAATAGCCGACATACTGAAAATATCCAAATCAAGTGTTGAAAATCATTTGCACCAGCTTGGTTATGTGAATCGCTTTGATGTTTGGGTTCCACATAAGTTAAGAAAAAAAAGACTTCTTGAACGTATTTCCACATGTGATTCTCTACTTAAATGCAATGAAAACAGTCCGTTTTTAAAACAAATTGTGATGGTGATGAAAAGTGGATACTGTACAATAATATGGAACGGAAGAGATTGTGGGGCAAGTGAAATGAACCACCACCAACCACACCGTGGGGCAAGTGAAATGAACCACCACCAACCACACCAAAGGCTGGTCTTCATCCAAAGAATGTGATGTTGTGTATATGGTGGGATTGGAAGGGAGTCCTCTATTATGATCTCCTTTTGGACAACCAAATGATTAATTCCAACAAGTACTGCTCCCAATTAGACCAGCTGAAAGCAGCACTCGATGAAAAGCATCCGGAATTAGTCAACAGAAAACGCATACTCTTCCATTGGGATAACCCCAAGACTGCACATTTCTTTGATGACCAGGCAACAACTGTTACGGCTTGGGTGAGAAGTTCTGATTCATCCGCCATATTCACCAGACATTGCACCTTCGGATTTCCATTTATTTTGGTCTTTACAAAATTCTCTTAATGGAAAAAATTTCAGTCCCCTGGAAGCTATAAAAGGCACCTGGAACAATTCTTTGCTCGAAAAGATAAAAAGTTTTGGGAAGATGGACTTAAGAAGTTGCTTGAAAAATGGCAGAAGGTAGTGGAACAAAAGGGTGCATATGTTGTTCAGTAAAGTTCATGGTAAAAGTGAAAAATGTGTCTTTTATTTTTACTTAAAAACTGAAGGCACTTTTTGGCCAACCCAGTAGTTTTTATACACTAGAAATGAAGAATATGAAGATAAAGTTAAGGAAACAGTTTTGTTTATAACAGCATCAAAAAGGATTAAATACTAGGAATAAATTTAACAAAAGCACAAACCTTATATTATGAAGACCACAAAACATTATTGAAAAAATTAAAGAAGACCTAAATAGATGGAAAGATTTGCCCTGTTCATGGATCAGATGACTTAATATTGTTAAAAATTCAGTATTCCCCAAATTGACCTGTAGATTCAATCCAGTCTTTACCAAAATCCTAGGTAGGATTTTCGCACAAGTGGACAAGCTAATCCTAAAGTTCATATGGAAATACAAATGACCCAGAGTAGCTTCAACAGTCTTGAAAAAACAAAGTAGGAGGACTCACACTTTCAATTTCATAACTTACTACAAAAGCAACAGTAAAGTATAGTTCTGGCATAAGGAAAGATATATAGAACAGTGGAATAGAATTGAGAGTCTAGAAATAAACCCTCACATTTATAGTAAGATAAATATGACTTTTCACAGGAGTGCCAAGACAACTCAGGAAAAAAGTCTTTTCAACAAATGGTGTTAGGCAGCTGGATATCCATATTTAAGGAATGAAGTTGAACCCCTACTTCACACAAACACAAAAATTAACTCAAAATGGATCAAAAACCTAATTAAAAGAGCTAGCACCATAAAACCTTAGAAGAAATATAGGAGTTAATCACCTTGAGCAAGGCAAAGTTTTCTTGATCTTCAGCAAAATTTTAAACTTTTGTGCTTTAAGGAAACTATCAAAAAGTGAAAAGATAACCTACAAAATGGGAGAAAACATTTGCCAATCATTTATCTGGTAAGGGATTTGTATTTAAAATACATAAAGAACTCTTACAAATCTATAATAGACAAATATCTCAGTTCAAAAATGGGCAAAGCATCTCAATAGACATTTTTCCAAAGAAGATATACAAATGGCCAGTGAGCACCTGAAAAGTTCCTCAACTTATTAGCCGTCAGGAAAATGCAAATCAAAACCACAGTGAGACACCACTTCATACCTATTAGGCTGGCTGTAATCGGAAAGAAATACCATAACAAGGTGTAGCTGCTTTGGAAAACAGTCTGGCAATTCCTCAACATATTATACATGGTGTCACCATTGGACCTAGCAGTTCTACTCCTACGTATATATTCAGGAGAAATGAAAACATACATCCATATAAAAACTTGTACATGGATGTTCATTGCAGTATTATTCATAACAGTCAAAAAGTGGAAATAACCCAAACATCCATCCACTAACGAATAGATAAACAAAATGGAACATTTTTTAGCCATATGAAGGAATAACATACTTGACATGTGCTGTAACATGGATGAACCTTGAAAATATTATGCTAAGTGAAAGAAGCCAGTCACAGAAGACCACTCATTGTTACTTTATATGAAATATTCAGAGGCAAATCGTAGAGCAGAAACTGTATTAGTGGTTTCCTAGGACTGGGCAGTAGGGTTGGGGGAAATGGGAAGTGACTACTAATGTATGTGGGATTTGAGGGGATGGTTCATAAAAATGTCCTAAAGTTTGATTGTGATGATGCTTGTACACTCTGTGAATATACTGAGAATCATTTAATTGTATGTGTTAAATGAGTGAATTTTATGCTGTGAAAATTATATCTCAGTAAAGCTGGTATTTATAAAAAGACTAGGGAATTCCCTGGCAGACCAGTGGTTAGGACTCTTGCTTTCACTGCCAAGGGCCTGGGTTCAATCCCTGGTCAGGGAACTAAGATCCCATAAGCTGTGTGGTGCAGCTAAATAAATAAATAATAAATAAATAAATAAAATGTACACTTTAAATTTTTTAAAAAGTGTAAATAAATTCACTGACTTAGTGCTGTTCAATTTTTTGGCCTCTACTTTTTCTTGGGGGGAGGGGGGCGCACCATGCAGCTTGTAGAATCTTAGTTCCATGACAAGGCATTGAACCTGGGCCCTCAGCAATGGAAGCACAGAGTCCTAACCACTGGACTGCCAGGGAACTCCCTGGCCTCTACTTCAGATTAAATCAGTCTAAAGTCAGAAATTTCCTACCCCTAAACCCTTATTTCTAATGATTAATTGTATTAATTACATGTCAAAGATGGCTACTTGCATGGATTTTTTTATATCTATTATATTTTCCAGTTGTTCCCATTTAACTATATTTTTAACCATATTTTCTAACCAATTTTTTAACTTGTATTCCTGTTTTGTAAATAATATACAAGAGCATATTGTCATCTACTATATAAAATAATGACAGTAAATATTAACTAATCTGTCAAATCAAGGTATACTCTTGATGAAACTCATTGAGAGGCAATTTAGTGTTAATGGAACATGCATTACTCTATGAAACATGATTATCATCTTGTCCTTTTCTCCCACATAGTCTGTGTACAGATGCTCATACATTAATTGTCTAAATGAAGAAGTTGGACCAGCCACAGATCACTTTTCATTGTCTTTCAGCTCACAGATTTTTCATGTGAGAATATTTTAAATTTAGTTTTTTAGCCAACTGTATCTTACTTTGTTAGAATAATCATATCTATAATAGACCAGTAGTCCCAAATCAGTTGATTGTTGACCTTAGTACGATTAATAGCATGGTCATAGTCTTAAGCCATGTTTCTTCTTTATCATAGTAGACAGGTGAGAGATTTAAACAAAGCTGCCATCCTGTATGTCCAGAAGGACACAGTCATTTGGAATATTTCAGGTGGGGAAATGAAAAAATCCTCACCACAGAAACTCAGGATTCCCCCTTAGGTTGCCTACTATTTAAATTAGTGTTTGGGAGTCGTAATGAAATGAAAGGATTACAAATCTCTTGGCTTCTGTCAGTATTTGTTTTTATTTTTGACATGTTGATGTTAGCTTCTGGGTTCCTTGATTTTCTGAATGTTACCACCTTTAAAAGAGTTTTGAACTGTATAATGTCAGTTCAACTAAAAGAACTATAGATTTGAATGATAATTTTAAGAGCTTAAGTACTTAAAAATCTAGATTTATAGATTATTTTATAATATCTTTCATCTCTGCCCTTCATAAGCATGGTTACATTCACATACTTTCAACTTCCTTTTGCTACAGTGTATCATTTTCCCAGAAGAAACTAAGGCATGCCACCTTGTCTCTTTAAGATCTTCTTTCCCTTGTGATCAGCTGAGACATTTAGATGAGTATACTCATCTAAAATTATTGAGTACTTTGGGGTTTTGCTTAAGTTTTTGCATCAAGATTAATGTAGTTCTACAAGATAATGTATAAGAGACTTAGAGCAAAAATCAAAGTAACCAGTACTTAGAGGAGCCCAGTGGATGACAAGATGAGGTTTTGTCTTCATGACCTTCATTTCCTAACAGATGTAACATGAGAGAAATTTATTTCAGAGACCTTACTATGTTTGAGACTCTTACTTTCAACTGTTTGAAAGTTTAAAAATCTGTTACATAACCCTGTATCATTCTGAAAAGGATTTGAGGGTGACAGCTTCTGAAAGTAGTTAAGTGCAGCTGAAGAGGTACATTTCTAAAAGTTTTTTCAAAGACATTTTATGTTGGTCTTTCATCTTGTACTGACTGTATATAAATTAGCAAACAGCATAGAGGACCCATTATTACAATGGCACACATCCTCATATATAGGACACAGATGACTTTAAGTTTCTAAGTTGATTATTTTAAAAAATCATAGTTTGTAATAAAACATCAGTCTTGGTAAGAATGGTAGAAAATAGTGATAGGAAAGATCTTCAGAAAATACCAGAAAAAGAAAATAGGTTTTAAAACAACTTTACTGAGATATAATTAACACGCCATAAACTACATATATTTAAAGTGTACAGTTTGGTAAGTTTTGATATTATCATGAAGCTGTCACCACAATCAAGACCATTATTATGTCCATTGCCCTCAAAAGTTTCTTCCATCCCTTTTGTCTTCCCTTCCTCCCTCCATTCTCAAACAACCACTGATTTTTCTGTCACTATAGATTAGTTTGCATTTTCTAGAATTTAATGTAAATGAACTCAGTGTTTTTGTCTGATCTCTTTCTTAGTTTGAGATTTCTCGTTGTTGTACGTATCAGTATTTAATTTCTTTTCATTGTTGAGTAGTGTTCCCTTGTATAGATAACAACCACAGTTTCTTCAACCCATTTGTCTATTGGTGGACATTTGGGTTGTTTACAGTTTGGGGCTGTTATAAATAATGTTGCTGTGAACATTCACATACAAGTTTTTTTTATGTACATATACTTTATTTCTTTGGGCTAAATACCCAGAGGTGGAATGGTTGAATCATATGGTAGGTATGTATTTAACCTTTTAAAAATCTTCCAAGCTGCATTTCACCAGTCATATTTATGAGAGTTCAAGTTCATCCAAACCCCCACTAACACTTGACGTGGTCAGTCTTTTAAAATTTTAGTCTTCTAATAGATGTGTAGTGGTACTCACTGTAGTTTTAATTTGCTTTTCCCTAGTAACTAATAGTATTGAGCATCTTTTCATCTGCTTATTTGCCATCCTGATCTCTTCTTTAGTGAAATGTGTGTTCAATTCTTTGGTTCAGTTTTTAATTGGGTTATATGTTTCCTTATTGTTGAGTTTGAGATTACTATATTTTGCATATTATAATACAGAATATGCCTATATTAATATATAGATAGATAAAGGATATGTCCTTTATCATACATATTCTGTGCAAAGGTTTTCTCCCAGTCTGTGGCTTGTCTCTTCATTCTTTTTTAAAAAAATTTTAAAATAGATATTACATGTATTTAAGGTGTCCAATATGATGATTTGGTGTACATGATGAAATGATTACTGCAGTCAAGCTAATTAATGTATCTCTTCACAGTTACCATTATTTTATTAACTGTAGGTTAGCTCTCTAGACTGACTTATCCTACATAACTGTAACTCTCCTTTTAACAATGCCTTCAAGAGCAGAAATTTTAAATTTTGATGAAGTTTAGTTTGTCAGCTTTTATGGATTGTGCCTTTGCTGTCATATCTACATATGAGTTTTTAAAGTTTAAAGTATCATTATTTCATTTAAAGAGTTCTATTGAAAAGGTTTCTTATTAACTATAGTATAAGATATTATGCTCTCTTATTTGCATCTTATGAGTTTTAAGATTTTTCATTTAATTCAAAGACTTACTTTGAATTAAAATTATAATATGTAAACACAAGAACTGTTTAATGTGTGCATTGGTCCCCAAATTATATTTGGACATTTATTTAAATTTTAACATATTACTTTATTCATTTTCGCAGTTTCTTTTCAGATATTTTTTAAATTCAGGATTTCTCAAAATGTAAGGTAGTTCTTGCCATAATTAGGTCTCACTCTAGGCTGTCTTGAGTGTTATTATTAAAGTATTATTCCACCTACCAGTTTCTTCACTGGATGCAGCATAGCAAATAGATTTCAGGAAACAGAATGCAGAAAAAAGGACTTGAGAGTACATATGCTGTCACAGGCCTCTTTGCTCATAGAGATGGATGCAAATTTTAAAATGTTGGCCAACAGGAAGGAAATTACAGTTTGAAAGTCTGCTCTGATGTGATAGTTTTCTAAAAATTTTCTAATTTTAAGTTGTGCTGAGGAATGATTTCTTTGTTAAAAAGATTTTTAGTGAATAATTTTTTTTTTCAGTATTTCCACATGTAACACCAAAAGGAATTAATGGTATAGACTTCAAAGGGGAGGCGATAACTTTTAAAGCAACTACTGCTGGAATCCTTGCTACACTTTCTCATTGTATTGAACTAATGGTAAAACGTGAGGACAGCTGGCAAAAGAGACTGGATAAGGTAAGATTTGTTTTTCTTCTTCGTAAAAAATAGTCAGATTTTGTTTGTTTATATACTGATCGAACATTTAAACCAAACTAACTTCTTAGGGAAAAATCTATTGGATTGAGAGAAGTAGCAGGTGGTACTATTCCTCTGAAACTCTGTGAGCATCTTAAACTCATTTTTCTAATGAGATTCACCAGTTATGTATTTAGTTACTGTACAATATGCATTCTTCATTGGATTTTAACATAAAAGTTTTTGTAATGGTAATAGTAATGCTTTGGAATAGAAGTAATGAACCATTTGACATTTCCTAGCTTTATTGTGTAATACATGAAACTGTACTTAAGTTATATGAACTACTAAAACACCAATTTATAAAGTTAAATATTAACTTATTGCATTCATGGCCATGTATGTTTTCCAGGGTCATTGTGATATCCTTTAACACACATTTTGTTATTCCTTGAACATTTGCCTTATGTTCACCTTTCCCACCTTTGTTTAAACTGCAGCACTGATAGTAATTATATGAATCTTTAGTTGCGAGTGTGAAGTAGAATTTGGCTCAGTGAATTTGTTTAGTAGGAAAACGTTTGTTTATAGTTTAACATCAATAAAATCTTAGAACCAAAGCATACCTTAGAGAATTTAGTTCTAGTCCAGTGCCATCATTTTATAGAAGCAGCAGCTGAGGCCCAGAGACTTGTCTAGAGGTGTTAAGTAGCAGAATAAGAAGAATTTTACTCTTCTATATTTCAGCTCTGGATATCAGGGCAGACATCAATCAGAATCTTATCATTCATTAGTGAGTCATATTGCTTGTGGTATTTGGAGGTCTTATCAATGTGAACAGAACACTAAGGAAAGCAATGTCATCATTGATGTAATAGCAGAATGGCTACAGGATTTAAACAGCACGGTATGTTTAAGAAGGTCCCCATGTTTAAAGAAAAGAGAATTGGTCAGAATTCTTACGTGCATGTGAGAGTAAGCCAGGTTGACTAGCAATATGTATTCTTTTAAAACAAGCAATGAAAATGTCCATTTAAGGTACACGCAGATACTTCATTATTATTTTGGAGTAGAACTGTTACATTGTCATAGATTTCAATTTTGGATCAAATTCAATTTTTAGAAGATTCTCTGTTCACACAAAAAAATAACACTGAGAAAACAGGACAATCCCTTAAATCCATTAGACTAATGGTTCAGGAGAATCATTCAACTTATCCAGATTAGCTTATTCAAAACTTTTTGGCAACTTTCTCTTAAGCTCCCCTCTCTTCAGTCTGCTTATCCTTCACTAAAGGATCATCATCTCTAGTCATATGCTCTAACCACACTGCCTTAACAAATTCATTAAAAACAAGACATGGCTTCCCCATCTTTTTGTCAATCAAATTTCTTATTTGAAAGGGATGTGCACTTGCAGTTGTCTTCAATGTTGGTAATCTTATCCATTCTCTTTCTTTATTGGGTAGCAACAAGTAGACTATACCAAAGGATCTGTGAAAAAACAGTTTTGTTAGACCACATTTAACCAAATAACACTCAGAAAAGATGGTAGTATTAATTGAAATCTGCAAATGGCTGTAATTTGTAATCCTTTTACAGGTCTATCTGATGTCAAATCTTATTCACCTTTTCCACCATAATTTTTTTCTCAAGGTTGATATAGGCTTCTAGTTACATTTTACAGGAAATGTAAGTCCGTGTGTGCATACACAGTATATACATATATATTCAATGTGTGTGTATATATACATATGTGTATGTGCATACATACATGTATATATATACACACACTGTAAAGATTAGGAAGTTCTTGAATAGAGAGAGTTGTTTATCAACAAACATGTCTTTTAGGTAATTCACATAATTGAGGAGGAAAATACAGTGTTAACAACATGGTTTACTTGAAATTGTTGTTTTATTCAAGAAGTATTTATATGCTTGTTGTGTGCTAGACTCTAAGCTAGAAATGAGAAAACAGTAGTGTACAGGAAATCATTTTTCAAGGAGCTAAAAATCTAATGAGAGTGATTAAGTAGGTGATAGGTGATATAATAATAGCTATTTAATAGCTGTTTGTGTACCTTTTATGTAGATTTCTAATATATGTTTATGTATACAATAGATATACACATACAATAGATGTGTATAATATACATACAAATCTCTAATAGTTCTCTGATTTTATGTTTAATAGCTCTTATGTACATTTCTAATGTCATTTCCATTGTTCTTACAGCTAAATGATTGAATATTCTTAGTTACCTATAAAAATAATTCCTTCTTTTCTAGAAGAAGTGTACTTAATTTTTAGCCAGTCGTGTCCAGGAAGACCAAAAATTCTAAGATTAAACAAATTTTAGTTGTTAATAATGTTAATAAGAAAAAAATTATTCATTGAAGATGTTTGCTTATATTAGTGGATTTACAAGTGTGTAATTTCACGTTTTTTCGCTTTCCTTGAAATCATTTTAATATTATTGCTGTGTTGTGTGTTTTTGTTTTGTTCATTTTTTTAAATTAAGGTTTAACATATATACAGTGAAGTATACCAATCTTAAGTGTACTGCTTGACGAGTGTTATACACATGTATACTCCCCTGTAACCACCACTCAAATCAAGATGTAGAACTTTTATAGCACCTCAGAAGGTTTCTTCATGCCCCTTCCTAGTCCATGCTGTACGAATACCTCAAGAAGTGACCACAGTTTTAACTTATACAGTCATAGATTAGTTTTGCCTGTTCTTGAACAGCATGTAAATGGAATCATACAAAATATACTCGTGTGTCTGGCTCGCTCCTCCACCCCCTCAACACTGACTGTGAAGTTCATTCATCTTGTAACTTTTAGTGGTAGTTTATTATTTTTTATTGTTGTATAGTATTATTGCTGTATGCTGTTCATTGTGTGATGAGTTTTCATTGTATGACTTCAATTTGTTTTTTCCTTTTTCCTGCTGATGGACATTTAACTTTTTATATTTTGGCTGTTGTGAATAAAGCTGCTGTGAGCATTCTTGTACGTATCTTTTGGTGGATATATGCACTCTTTTCTCTTGGGCACATACCAAGCAGTAAAATTATCGATTCACGAGGTATATGCTTAGCTTTAGTGGGTAGAGGCAAACAATTTTCCAAAGTGGTTATATCAGTTTATATTCCCACCAGCAGTAGATGAGAATTCCAGTTGCTCTTCACCCTTGACAACACTTGGTATTGTCATTTTTTTTGTGGGTGATTTTTTGTGTTTTTAAATTTTAGCCATTCTGATGGGTCTGTATTCCTGTTTTCTCTTCAGTACACAAAAATCAGTTAGTCTTTGGGCCTACTGAACTAATTCATTGATTTGCACTAGCTTAATTCAGGTAGGGTTTTTAGAAGTAGTTAAGCTCTGGGTGAGTTCGGTGTGGACTTTAATTTAGCCCTTTAAATATTTGAGGTGAGGGAATAAAGGCATTAGGTTCTTTATAAGCTTGTAGGGCTTTAATATCACATTTGACTCATTGTAGTCCATTGTTGTAAAAAAAAAGTTTGAGGTTAGTGTCAAGGCCAACCTTTTTACATTTTGTCCTTGGATCTTTGTGCAAACTCTTAGAGCCATAGAACCTGTCTATAAAAGGAGAAGGTTAAAGTAGAAATCTAAGCTCTTTTTCAGCTCTAAAATAATTTTAACCAGCAGTTGGAAAGTATAAGAAAGGTATCTTTCTTTAGAATATCTTTTTGCATTTATTGATTCTACCAATAATTGAGTTATTTTCTTCCTGGCATCCATTACTTGACTTTTTGTCTGTTACAAAATTAATTTAGCTCCTACTGGGGGAAACAAACACGTGAATATATATTGTAGGCATTTCTCTGGTGCTAATTCTTTTTTTTTTTTTTTGAAGTGTAGATACTTTGGTAGTTACTTAATCCATTTAAATATATAACCTACCTATAAGGTGATCTTAGTGGTATTTTAAATGGTAGCTTGTATGTGATATATGGCCCAGAAAAAAGTGTTTTCTTGGGCAGAAGAATACTCATTTTTCACAGAAGTGGAGTTATTTTGGGGCCAAGTTATAAAATTTTGATGAAATGTAGAGAAAATCCCACTTGACATGATAAATTTTTCACTTGCTTTTTTTTTTAAATAGGAAAGTGAGAAGAGAAGAAGAATAGAGGAAGCATACAAAAATGCCATGACAGAACTTAAGAAAAAATCTCACTTTGGAGGACCAGATTATGAGGTATGAAGTTATGTTTTGGGTCTTAGAGAAACACGTAGCAGATATATATATATATATATATATATATATATATATCACAAAAGTGATTAATTTTTACATAATACTTTACTTTTAAATGTTTTGAATATTTCATAATGTATATATGCTAGGCTTACCCTGAAACAGAATTTTTTCTTTTTCACCTACAAAGCTTTAAAGGGCTTTAAAAGACTTATTACTAGGCCTGTCTACTTTATAGGACAAGTTTTTGTCTCCCCTGTTAGGGTGATACTTACTGATATTACATTCTAATTCTTTTTTTCTTTAATTTTATTATTTGAAATCTATAGATGGTTTATTTTATTTTATTCTTTGGCCACTCTATGAGGCATGCGGGATCTTAGTTCCCTGACCAGGCATCGAACCTGTTACCCCTGCATTGGGAATGCGGAGTCTTAACCACTAGACCACCAGGAAAGTCCCTCTTTTTTTTTTTTTTTTAAAAAAAAAGCAACCTACAGAGCAACAACCTGAGAACTTTACAGGTGAAAGATTTTAGGCTGTGCTGTATACTGTGAGGTCTTCTCCATAGCAAGCATGAACTGTTCAAATTGCCGTGCCTTTATGTTTGGAAAATGTCTGAAACCAGCTTCTTTTCCCTGTTGGTTATTTGTTAAGCAGTTAGTAAAATCTGCCTCTCCATATACAAACACATACAGGAGTGGCAAGGGGTATCGTTGACATAGAAGAAGAATGGTAAAAAAGTTAGACTGTATTTAAGAAAGCAGAAGAAAAATTTCCTGCCATTTTTATTCCAGAAGGGAAAAAATAAGACCTGCTATTGACAATATTTTTTTTTTTTTTTTTGCTGTACACGGGCCTCTCACTGTTGTGGCCTCTCCCGTTGCGGAGCACAGGCTCTGGACGCACAGGCTCAGCGGCCATGGCTCACGGGCCCAGCCGCTCTGTGGCATGTGGGATCTTCCCGGACCGGGGCACGAACCCGTGTCCCCTGCATCGGCAGGCGGACTCTCAACCACTGCGCCACCAGGGAAGCCCTATTGACAATATTTTTTACGTTGGAATTGATTTCCAACTGTGAAAATCCATAGTATGAGACTTGAGCGGTAATTTTATTTTATTTATTTTTAAAATGTATTTATTTTTAATAGATCTTTATTGGAGTATAATCGCATCACAATACTGTGTTAGTTTCTGTTGTACAACAAAGTGAATCAGCCATATGCATACATATGTCCCCATATCGCCTCCCTCCCATCCTCCCTATTGCACCCCTCTAGGTCATCGCAAAGCACCGAGCTGATCTCCCTGTGCTATGCTGCTGGTTCCCGCTAGCTAACTATTTTACATTCGGTAGTGTATATATGTCGATGCTACTCTCACTTCTCCCCATCTTCCCCCTCCCACCCCATGTCCTCAAGTCCATTCTCTATGTATACATCTTTATTCCTGCCCTGAAACTAGGTTCATCAGTACCCTTTTTTTTTTTTTACATTCCATATATGTGCGTTAGAATACGGTATTTGTTTTTCTCTTTCTGACTTACTTCACTCTGTATGACAGACTCTAGGTCCATCCACCTAACTACAAATAACTCAATTTCGTTCCTTTTTATGGCTGAGTAATATTCCATTGTATATATGTGCCACATCTTCTTTATCCATTCACCTGTCAGTGGACATTTAGGTTGGTTCCATGTCCTGGCTATTGTAAATAGTGCTGCAGTGAATATTGTGGCACATGTCTCTTTTGGAATTATGGTTTTCTCAGGGTATATGCCCAGTAGTGGGATTGCGGAGTCATATGGTAGTTCTATTTTTAGTTTTTTAAGGAACCTCCATACTGTTTTCAATAGTTGTATCAATTTACATTCCCACCAACAGCGCAGGAGGGTTCCCTTTTCACCACACCCTTTCCAGCATTCTTTGTTTCTAGATTTTTTGATATTAGCCATTCTGACTGGTGTGAGGTGATACCTCATTGTAGTTTTGATTTGCATTTCTCTAATAATTAGTGATGTTGAGCATCTTTTCATATGCCCCTTGGCCATCTGTATGTCTTCCTTGGTGAAATGTCTATTTAGGTCTTCCGCCCAGTTGTTAATTGGGTTGTTTGTTTATTTTCATATTGAGCTCCATGAACTGTTTGTATGTTTTGGAGATTAATCCTTTGTTGTTTCATTTGCAAATATTTTCTCCCATTCTGAGGGTTGTCTTTTTGTCTTGTTTATGGTTTCCTTTGCTGGGCAAAACTTTGACGTTTAATTAAGTCCCATTTGTTTATTTTTATTTTATTTACTCTAGGAGGTGGGTCAAGAAAGATCTTGCTGTGGTTTATGTTAAAGCGTGTTTTTCCTGTGTTTTCCTCTAAGAGTTTTATAGTGTCTGGTTTTACATTTAGGTCTTTAATCCATTTGGAGTTTATTTTTATGTATGGTGTTAGGTAGTGTTTTAATTTCATTCTTTTACATGTAGCTGTCCAGTTTTCCCAGCACCACGTATTGAAGAGGCTATCCTTTCTCCATTGTATGTTCTTACCTCCCTGGTCATAAATTAGGTGACCATATGTGCATGGGTTTATCTCTGGGCATTCTATCCTGTACCATTGATCTATATTTCTGTTTCTGTGCCAGTACCATGCTGTCTTGATTACTGTAGCTTTGTGGTATAGTTTGATGTAGGGGTGCCTGATTCCTCCAGCTCCGTTTTTCTTTCTCAAGATTGCTTTGGATATTTGGGGTCTTTAGTGTTTCCATACGAATTGTAAAATTTTTTGTTCTAATTTTGTGAAGAATGCCATTGGTAGTTTGATAGGGATTGCATTGAATCTGTAGATTGCTTTGGGTCATATAGTCATTTTCACAGTATTGATTCTTCCAATCCAAGAACATGATATATTTCTCTCTGTTTATGTCATCTTTGATTTCTTTCATCAGTGTTTTATAGTTTTCTGAGTACAAGTCTTTCACCTCCTTAGGCAGGTTTATTCCTAGGTATTTTATTCTTTTTGGGGGGATGGTAAATGGGATTCTTTCCCTAATTTCTCTTTCTGATTTTTCATTGTTGGTATATAGGAATGCCAGGAATTTCTGTGCATTAATTTTGTATCCTGCAACGTTACCAAATTCATTGATTAGTTCTAGTAGTTTTCTGGTGGCATCTTTAGGATTATCTATGTATAGTATCATGTCATCCGCAAACAGTGGCAGGTTTACCTCTTCTTTTCCAATTTGTATTCCTTTTCTTTCTTTTTCTTCTCTGATTGCCGTGGTAGGACTTCCAAAACTATGTTGAATAAGAGTGGCGAGAATGGACATCCTTGTCTTATTCCTGATCTTAGAGGAAATGCTTTCAGTTTTTCACCACTGAGTATGATGCTTGCTGTGTGTTTGTCATATATGGCCTTTATTATGTTGAGGTAGGTTCCCTCTGTGCCCATTTTCTGGAGAGTTTTTATCCTAAATGGGTGTTGAATTTTGTCAAAAGCTTTTTCTGCATCTACTGAGATGATCATATGGTTTTTATTCCTTAATTTGTTAATATGGTGTATCACACTGATTGATTTGCATATATTGAAGAATCCTTGCATCCTTGGGATAAATCCCACTTGATCATGGTATATGATCCTTTTAATGTGTTGTTGGATTCTGTTTGCTAGTATTTTGTTGAGGATTTCTGCATCTGTGTTCATCCGTGATATTGGTCTATAATTTTCTTTTTTTGTGATATCTTTTTCTGTTTTTGGTATCATTGTGATGGTGGCTTCGTATATTGGATTTGGGAGTGTTTCTCCCTCTGCAATTTTGGGGAAGAGTTTGAGAAGGTTCAGTCTTAGCTATTCTCTAAATGTTTGATAGAATTCACCTGTGAAGCCATCTGGTCCTGGGCTTTTGTTTGTTGGAAGATTTTTAATTATGGTTTAAATTTCATTACTTGTGATAGGTCTGTTTATATTTTCTGCTTCCTCCTGGTTTAGTCTTGGAAAATTGTACTTTTCCACGAATTTGTCCATTTCTTCGTGGTTGTCTATTTTATTGACATATACTTGTTTATAGTAGTCTCTTATAATCCTCTGTATTTCTGTGGTGTCAGTTGTGATTTCTTCTTTTTAATTTCTAATTTTATTGATTTGTGTCCTCTCCCTTTTTTTCTTGATGAGTCTGGCTAAGGATATGTCAATTTTGTTTATCTTCTCGAAGAACCAGCTTTTAGTTTTATTGATCTTTGCTATTGTTTTCTTCATTTCTATTTCATTTATTTCTGCTCTGATTTTTATGATTTCTTTCCTTCTACTGACTTTGAGTTTTCTTTGTTCTTCTTTCTCTGGTTGTCTTAAGTGTAGGGTTAGATTGTTTATTTGAGATTGTTCTTGTTTCTTGAGGCAAGATTGAATTGCTGTAAACTTCCCTCTTAGAACTGATTTTGCTGCATCCCATAGTTTTTGGGTTGTCGTGTTTTCGTTGTCATTTGTTTCTATGTATTTTTTTATTTCTTCTTTGATTTCTTCAGTTATCTCTTGGTTGTGCAGTAGCACACTGTTTAGCTTCCATGTATTTGTGTTTTTTGCAGGTTTTTTTCCCTGTAATTGATTTCCAGTCTCATAGCGTTGTGGTCAGAAAAGATGCTTGATATGATTTTGGTTTTCTTACATTTTCTGAGGCTTGATTTGTGACCCAAGATGTGTTCTGTCCTGGAAAATGTTCTGTGTGCACTTAAGAAGAAAGTGTATTCTGCCACTTTTGGGTGGAATATTCTATAAATATCAATTAAATCTATCTAGTCTATTGTGTCATTTAAAGCTTGTGCTTCCTTATTTATTTTCTGTTTGGATGATCTGTCCATTGGTGTAAGTGATGTGTTAAAGTCCCCCACTATGATTGTGTTACTGTCGATTTCTCCTTTCATGGTTGTTAGCGTTTGCCTTATGTATTGAGGTGCTCCTATGTTGGGTGCATAAACATTTATAATTGTTATATCTTCTTCTTGGATTGATCCCTTGATCATTATGTAGTGTCCTTCTTTGTCTCTTGTAGTAGTCTTTATTTTAAAGTCTATTTTATTGGATACGAGTATTGCTACTCCATCTTTTTATTTCCATTTTCATGGAATATCATTTTCCATCCCCTCACTTTCAGTCTGTATGTGTCCCTAGGTCTGAAAATGGGTCTCTTGTAGACAGCATATATATGGGGCTTGTTTTTGTATCCATTCAGCAAGTTTGTGTCTTTTGGTTGAGGCATTTAATCTGTTTACATTCAGGGTTGTTACTGATATATATGTTCCTGTTAGCATTTTCTCAATTGTTTTGGGTTTGTTTTTGTGTATCTTTTTCTTCTCTTGTGTTTCCTGCCTAGAGAAGTTTCTTTAGCATTTGTTGTAAAGCCGGTTTGGTGGTGCTGAATTCTCTTAGCTTTTGCTTGTCTGAAAAGCTCTTGATTTCTCCCTTGAATCTGAATGAGATCCTTGCCGGGTAGAGTAATTTTGGCTGTAGGTTTTTCTCTTTCATCACTGTATGTGTATCCTGCCAGTCCCCTCTGGCCTGTGGAGTTTCTGCTGAAAAATCAGCTGTGTTATTTTTTGTTTTCCCCTTTTTGCTTTTAATATTTTTTCTTTGAATTTAATTTTTGTTAGTTTGATTAATATGTGTCCTGGTGTGTTTTTCCTAGAGTTTATCCTGTATGGGACTCTCTGTGCTTCTTGGACTTGGGTGACTATTTCCTTTCCCATATTAGGGACATTTTCGACTATAATCTCTTCAAATGTTTTCTCAGCCTCTTTCTTTTTCTCTTCTTCTTCTGCGACCCCTATAATTTGAATGTTGGTACGTTTAGTGTTATCCCAGAGGTCTCTGAGATTGTCTTCAATTCTTTTCATTCCTGTTTTCTTTATTCTGCTCCTTGGCAGTTATTTCCACCATTTTGTCTTCCAGCTCACTTATTCGTTTCTCTGCCTCCGTTATTCTGTTACTGATGCCTTCTAGTATATTATTCATTTCAGTTATTGTGTTGTTCATCTCTGTTTGTTTGTTTTTTAGTTTTTCTAGTTCTTTGTTAAACATTTTTTGTTTTCTCAATCTGTACCTCCTTTCTATTTCTGAGATTCTATATCATCTTTACTATCATTACCCTGAATTCTTTTCCAGATAGATTGCCTATTTCCTCTTCATTTATTTGGTCTTGTAGTTTTTTACCTTGCTCCTTCACATGTGACATATTTTTTTTGCCGTCTCTTTTTTTGTGTGTGTGTGAGTGGGATTGTGCTCCTGTCTTACTGGTTGTTTGGCCTGAGGCTTCCAACACTGGAGTTTGTAAGCTGTTGGGTGGAGCTGGGTCTTTGTGCTGAGATGAGTACCTCCGTGAGACCTCACTCTGATGAATATTCCCTGTGGTCTGAAGTTCTCTGTTAGTCCAGTGGTTCCAACTCGGAGCTCCCGCCCTAGGACCTTTGGCCTGACCCCCAGCTCGTGAACCAAGATCCCGCAAGGCATGTTGGATGGCAAAAAAATAAGAGAGAGAGAACAATAACAAAGTAAAAAATAAAATTAGGAAACTAACAGATACATTAGAAAGGATATGAAAATAAAAATATAGGGCTTCCCTGGTGGCGCAGTGGTTGAGATGCCTGCCGATGCAGGGGACACGGGTTTGTGCCCCAGTCCGGGAAGATCCCACATGCTGCGGAGCGGCTGGGCCCATGAGCCATGGCCGCTGAGCCTGCGCATCCGGAGCCTGTGCTCCACAACAGGAGAGGCCACAACAGTGAGAGGCCCGCATACTGCAAAAAAAAATAAAAATAAAAATATAGATGAATCAACAACCAGAAGGTACCATAGTACCACAGTAGTAAAAAAAAGGGGGAGGGAAAAGAGAAAACAAAAAAAGAGAAAAAAAAACGGGGAAAAGGCCTTGGCTGTGGAGGGCGGGGCCTAAGCAAGGGTGAGGTTTGGGTGGTGGGCAGGGCCTATGCTCAGGACCCACAGAGTTGGAAAAGGCCCTGGGGGCTGTGGGGGAGGGTGTGTGTGGCTTAGGCTTAAGGAACAGAAGGGACCCAGGCGTGCCCCCCACCCCTGGTCTCAGAGGGCAGGGGACCTCACCTGGGAGTCCAGCAGACTTCCTGGGCTCAAGTCAGCAGGGAAAACACCCTCCTTCTCTCCTGCTCCTCCTGTCCTGGAGGGCCCCTTCCACCTGCCTCTCCTGTTCTACCCTCAGCCTCCTTCCTATGACCCCAGGACCAATGCGGACAGGGGAAGGGGGTGTCCTTGGAGGGCAGGGGACCAGCCTGGGATCTCAGCAGACTCCCCAGGCCCAGGTGGGTGGGACAAACACCCTCTGATGAGCAGTAGTATTTTTAAATTGCTAAGCTGTTATCTCATTCCTTCTGGAATGTACAAAAATTACATAATTAGCTATCGTCTGGGATTTTAGAAGTCTAGATTACTGAAATATTAGCTGTTACAATTTTAACTTTTATTCTGAAGCTGAGCAAAGTCTTTTGCTATTTTAGGTTTATTTTGGGGAGGACTATCAGCTTTTAAAAATTACCCTATTTTTTTCATATTATAAATAAAATAGATGTACATTATAGGAAGATTATAGAAAATACAAATAAGCCTATCTTTTTAATTTAACAATATGTGGTACCCATTTATCTCCTACGAGCAATATGTAAGCACTGTATAATTTTATATTTGTTTATCCCCACTTTGGTCAACACAGATTATATTTCAGGGGAGAGAGCAGGGTGGAGAAAGGAGGGTCCTTGTGCTAGGTTTATGTGTTTATTAGTTTTTTAAAAAATTGCTTGATCGATGTGATTTAGGCTCTCTTTTAAAAATGTTTATTGGTCATTTGTATTTCTTCTTTAATGACTCTCGTACACATCCCTTCACGTTTTTATTATTAGAATTTGGGTGTTTTCCCCCTATTGATTTAGAAGATGGGCAGGATTGACTTTATTTCTCAATTATTTTCTTCTTTTTATAGTTTAAAAAAATCTTTTTAATTGTTCATTTTGTCATATAAAAGTTTTATACTTTCTTGTAATTAACTCACAGTCTTTTGGTACACTTATCTCTACATTTTTTTTCATGTTTTAAAAAGCATTCTCTTGTCAACCTAAAGAGGTAAACTGAGACATGCTCAAATTACCAGAAATTGAGTTTATTTCAGAACAGCAGAGGAATTACAATTCGGGGAATGCATGCAGTACCAAGTTACAGGCAGTTTTGTTGAGGGTTTGGGGCAGGTTGTATTTATGGGCAAGGAGTACAGACAAGGAGAGTCTAGCCAGAGTCCAAGCAGTAAGTTCTTTGGCTTGAAGATGGGGAGAGATACTTGGTAGATGGTCATTGGTCAGGAGATAAGGCTCAGTCTTCTGATTATCTGGCATTTATGGGAAATCCTTCTCTCAGTTCTTAAATTCTGTTCTTCAGAGGGTGCATGCATAAAATTCTCCATTTCAATCTTTTGGCCACACTGTGAAGCATGTGGGATCTTAATTCTCCAACCAGGGATTGAACCCGTGCCCCTTGCATTGGTAGCAATGTGTCTTAACCACTGGACTGACAGGGAAGTCCCATCTGGTTCCATTTTAGATCAAAATCCTTTCACACTCTACTTCAAATAATCTTCTGTATTTTCTGTTCTTTTTTTTTAAATGGTCTCTCCTAAATATATTAATATATCTGAATTTTTAAAAATTATGGTGTAGGGCTTCCCTGGTGGCGCAGTGGTTGAGAGTCTGCCTGCCGATGCAGGGGACACGGGTTCATGCCCTGGTCCAGGAGGATCCCACATGCCGCGGAGTGGCTGGGCCCGTGAGCCATGGCCGCTGAGCCTGTGCGTCCGGAGCCTGTGCTCCGCAATGGGAGAGGCCACAACAGTGAGTGCCACTGCAAAAAAAAAAAAAAAAATTATGGTGTAATGGAGGAATCTATATTTTATTCCAGTGGCATTTGTTGAATAAACCATCTTTTTTCCAGCCATTTGAAATGCATCTCCCTCTTTCTCTTTTAATGAAGAAAATAGTTAAGGGCACTTCAGTTCTTTTTTCACCATCTTCCTGTTGATGAAAAATTAACAAAGAAATGGAAAATATATTCTAGTCTTATTGAGAATTACAAGCTAGGAACAGCATCTCAGAAAGCTCTGAGAACTGTTGCATCCATTAGAAGTGTTTTTTAGACAGGATGTACATCATATCAAATGACGTAATAGTGACAGTTTACACAGTTCACTTCTGTAGGTACAAAGTGGTAGGTAACCTGACTCTTTACAAGATTAACAAAGAAGGTTATCTTTTAAGAAGTTGTCTTTTTTTTTTTTTTTTTTTTGTGGTACGCGGGCCTCTCACTGTTGTGGCCTCTCCCGTTGCGGAGCACAGGCTAAACGGCCATGGCTCATGGGCCTGGCCGCTCTGTGGCACGTGGGATCTTCCTGGACCGGGGCACGAACCCGTGTCCCCTGCATCGGCAGGTGACCTCTCAACCACTGTGCCACCAGGGAAGCCCCAGGAGTTGTCTTAATGCTAGAAGAATGTTGCAGTTTAGGATTGGGCAGGTATTTTTGCCGATGGGGAAAATTTGGTCATGATGCATAATGCAGATATACAGTACACTGTAGAGGGGAAAGAGGGGGCCAAAAGGCAGAGAAAATTTTTATGTTAAAATTTTTCTTTTCTTGCCATAAAATATGAATTTTATTTCACAATTTCCTCTTTCTGATCATTAACGTTTCGATGGAACGCATTAGGTGATCAAATATTTGGTCCCTTGATGCCAGGGTGGTTGCTTGCCTGCCATTGGTCCATCGTGTCCCTCAATATTGGGTCCTAATAGCCCTGTTCTCTTTTTTGGGGGGATGCGGGGTGGGGTGGGGAATTATACTAGCAGAATGTTTAGCAAGGACTGAGAGCCAATTCTAGGCTGTCCAGTAAGACAAGACAATTCCCCTCACATGTGCATTATGTATGCCTATTATTTTATAGAGCACTGTAGACATGATCCAAAGTTTTAAGTTGTTTAGACATCATTATTTTACTACGAATAGGTGATACACAGCATGAAAGGCAAGAAGCTATCACCTTGTAAGTTCCACAAACTAGTTTAAGTTGCCAGTAGAACCAACAACATCATTAACAAAGATTTAAGCCAAGATCCTCCTGAACCAAACCCTTTTCCTAGTATTTCCCCTAAACTGGGAAGAGGATTTTTCAGAGTGGAAATTTGACTCTTTTTTTTTTTTTTTTTTTTTTTTTTTTGTGGTACGTGGGCCTCTCACTGTTGTGGCCTCTCCCGTTGCGGAGCACAGGCTCCGGACGCGCAGGCTCAGCAGCCATGGCTCATGGGCCCAGCCGCTCTGCGGCATGTGGGATCTTCCCAGTCCGGGGCACGAACCCGTGTCCCCTGCATCAGCAGGTGGACTCTCAACCACTGAGCCACCAGGGAAGCCCTTGACTCTTTGTATGTTATAAGATGAGTTAACAAATATCGTGGCCAAATGGTCATACCATTGGAAACCTGATAGAAACCAGTGTGCTCACATTACAGATTGACATCAGAGATTGACAGGAGCTACCCATCAGTGACCTTGAGCCCAAGGGAAACGAATAGCATATCTTCCTAACCAACCTGAGGAAAGCCAAGGTCATAAACTTGTTCCATAAAACCATTGGGTCCTCTTAGGGGCTACCCAGTATTCACCATCTAATGAAAAGTATTGTTTATGACCAGGTTCAGAACAGGTATCATTAATTGGCCAGGTAAGACTTGAAGCTCCTTGATGGGCAAAGCCCAGGCCTTCTACCCCTCAGGTACCTGAGGCCGGGGGTCTACCCCAGTCCTCCCCCCACCCCCTGGCTCCTAGAACAGCCTCCCTGGCCCCAGGGCAACGTACCAGGCTGGCACTGCCCTCTCCACCACCCCCCAGCTGCCCTCAGCAGTCTTCCCTTGTGCACAGCCCTCTGTGCTGTCCACCCCTCCCTCTGGCAGGTAGCAGGGCAATAGGTGGGGAGGAGCTGCGGTCTGTGAGGACCAAGGTGGGGCTCAGGCCCTGTCCTCCTCCCCAGGAGGGGCTCCGTATGCATTCCTTGGTGCTCTCTGAGTGCAGCTGACGTCCTGCCCGTTTGGAGCAGATGCCTGTGTGCATGTGTTTGCGTGCCTGTCCAATGTATACTGTATCTTAGCTTCCATTTTTAAAATTGTTCTGTACAGAGAGATGCAGCAGGGGGGTGGGAGGGCAGAGTGGACAGAGGGAAGCCACCCTGCACCCGCACTGGGTGTCTGGGGTGGGAGCAAGAAGGCTACAAAGGGTCTGGCCTGGCCCAGGCCCCACCTTGGGCTCAGCACGAAAGGGCTTTCAATGAATTAAGTGAAAACTTTTTTACAAAAACGCAAAATAAAAGCTCCAAACGTATTAGAAATAAAATATGAACTTGCAAAAAAAAAAATTAATTGGCCAGGTAATAGCATCTCACTTAGTGATATTGGCAGTGATACTAGCTTGCACAGTGCTAGAGTTTCTTTCTTTTAAAATAAAATTTCTAAGGGCTGTCCAGTTAGAGCCTTGGAGAGGAGAAATCTACCAAGGCAACCTGGGAGTACTGGACATAGGTAATTGGCCACAAACCCAGTAATTAGATTGATTTTTGAAACTTGCAAATGATTGAGCTCAAGCAAAAGTGTGAGGAGAAAAAAAAGTGTGAGCAGTTGTCAAAGTAATCAGTATACAGACCTAGTACAGCATCTTGGATCAGCTGTCTTCTTCAGATGTCTTCTGTTGCTGGTCTGGTAGTGCTGTTCTTAGTCAAAGTCAAGTGTCAGAAACAGGAGTTGCAGTTTATTCAGGAGAGGAGGCCTGATATGCAGTTTATTCAGGAGAGGAGGACTCCTCCAATATGGCTATAAAGAGTCCTTTATCTGATACCTGTTCCAGTATGAATAATCTCTTGGTTGCAGGTCATGGCACATCTGATCTTCATCCAAAGTTAGATTACTGTGATAAGCTTCAGAAACAAACTTGGAGTGTCCTTTTAATAACTAAACTTTATAATAATATAACAACAAGGAAACTATCTGGGAAATGAGTCTTAGGCAGTAGTAAATAAAGACCTCATTTAATAAAACTAAAATTTAATATCCACTGAAACATAATCTATTTCTCTCTAAAATTACCCTAATTTCTACCAAATGTAGCCACATTAAGACTAATTGGTTTGCAAAATGTCTGGTTAATTGACAACCTAGGCTCTTTAAATTGGCTGTGCTGGAACTTTTCACAAGGAATCTCAGGTTGAACTTTAAAAAAAAAAATTCTCAGGGCCAGGAAAGCCACACTAAAGGCATGTCATAGATTCCACCTGTGACAGCTGTAGATTTGGGTGCTAGGTTTGGGTGAATTTCTCTCTTCTCATAGTCTCCTGAATACCTTGAGATTCCTGTACCTGTTAGGAGGTGACCTTCCTTATTACCTGAGACAGTTGCTAGGAACCTAAGAGTTTACAGATTCTGAAGGGATCAGGTAGAGAGAAAAGATAAATGTTTCAGTTCTACATACAGAGTTGTGATTTAAAGGTTTCTTTATATCTGGAAAACAGATTAAAAACAAATAATATTTCAGACAAAAAACAAAAATTATATAACCATACTCATAATTTCACTCAGTCTTATGTGACTAATCCTTGATCTTAATCTTCAGTTAATGGTTTTATGAAGCCATCAGGTTTTCCATCAGAAGTCTTTAATTTCTTACCCAGTTCAGTGGTATGATCTGAAAGTTATCAGAAACCTATACTTGTCCAAAAGTCCTTTCTGTGAATCTTCTTCAAGATGAAGCATTTTTGCAAAAACTTCAGAGTAAAATAATAACTGTCCATAAATGATAAAAGATTCAAAAAGTCAAGGCTAAAGACCTGATTACAATGCCAGTTGACAAATAAACTTGGTTACTGTTGTGACATACAATTTAAGATAATTACTAGAATTATGACTGATAACATTTTACTAGGACATACCAGATTTTTAGGAGTTCTATATAATTTCTAGAATTTCTATATTAATAACATTTACCCATATGATATAACCTGAGAAGTTTTATCACCACTCAAATTTGACAATGCTTCCCATGTAATTTAACATACCAAATAAGACTAATTAGTTTAATATTCCTCTCTCTGGGAGGGAGAGAAAACAAATATTTTGAGGCATACCAGGGACCCTTTGGAAAACCTCAAAGTTAACTAGATGTCCAGTGAACTTCATTTAGAATTTGATCTTTGGGACATTTGTCAAAAATATCAAAAAGTTTCAAAATACCTAGTTAAATAGGATCATAGGTCACTGTGAAACAATACCCATTCATTTAAGCAAAGTGACAATAAAAGATCTCAAAGGTAATAAATCACTTAAAGGTAAAGAAAGTCACACAATCTCTTACCAAAAGCAGCTCAATATTTTAAGAAAACTTTGTGCTCTTAGAAAACTAAATTCTGGTTTTATACACTTTACCTTTAAAAATCATTTTCTTAACTAAACTCAATCTTAGCCAATCCTGACCACGTACAAAACTCTTTTCTCTGTTCCTTTTCCTCGACCCTTTTACAACTTTCTGTATCCATATTATTTTGTCCCTTATTTTCTTTTCCATTCAGAAACAACCAGCTCTAAGACAAAACTACCCTTTTTTTCCTTTAAGAAAATGCATTTCCATTCCTTATACCCTCTTTTAGTGAAAACATACTTCCCATTTTCCTTGGATACTGAAATGTTTCCCTTATTATTTTAGTAGCTTTAGTTACACATATTATAATTCTTAACCTTAAAACATAGTTTCTAGCAAAAACTAAGTAAGCAATTATGAACTGTCTTTTCCATTAGTATTCTTCAGATTGGCAAGCTTATAAATAATATTTATGGTTCTAGAAAACATTCTCTTTCTTACAGAAAATGTCTTAATGTGACATCAAACATATTAATAGTCCTAACTAACCTTAGTTTCTTTGAAAAAGGAAACCTATGCTCAGTAATTAATGTCCCAGTATCTTAGCTGGAAATGACCTGGGTATTCGATGGATTCCCATTATTTAAGTTAATTTAGCACAACTCTAAAGTTTCAAGTTACCAAAATCTGGAAAGAGTATTTTAGATAGACATACCCAAAACACAGTTATTCCTAAAGAGTTAAAAGTTTCATCGTATTGTTATTTTTTCTTGCTGAACAACTTTCTAACAAGAATAATAAGGTTTTATTTGATTTCTAGTATACCTAGGTACAATAAAAATATTATACTTAATGTTGATGACTCTAAAGACATGTCTGTATTAATTAAACCAACAAGCTTAAGCTAACTTTAATACCAGATATTAATTCAGTATTGAATATTTCCTAGATCACATAAGCCTGAAATTCATTCTAGCCAGGTTCTTTTGTATTTCTCAATATTTATATAAGTGTTTAATTTCCTTTAAGCCAATTAAACAGATCTCTTTTACAAATTAATTTTTGCAGTACCACACATCTACAACACACCTATGTAAATATGAAGAAACACACAAACAGACACAGAGACCTCATAGTGCCCATTCCAGAATTTCAGCCAGGAATCAGGTGTAACAATATAAAACCCTCAGTTATAAAAGAGATTGAATTCAAATTGGGTTTCTGGCAGATGGAACAAATCAAGATCACCTATCTAGATTGCTAAAACCTTTTTACTAGTATTTATGAGAAGACACTTAAGATTTCTATTTGTGATTAACAAGTCAAGTATCAAGTTATTTACCCTCCCTCAAGGCCAGAAAAAATTTCTTTTTCTCTGTTTACAAGCCTCTTAAGATAAATAAGGGGACATTTTGGGAGTGGTAAAAAGATTGGTGGGCTTTGGATTATTTCTGGAGCCATACCTCTGGTCCTATAAAGACTAGATTTGTAAAATAAGGACAGTTTTTTGTTTTTGTTTTTTTCTCAAAGAATTGGGTGGCCACCTCAGTGATTTCAAAGGACTGACATACCCCTTCACCTTTGTTGGAATGTCTTACTTTCCCTCATGTAGCTTAGGGAAGAAGCAGCACCACCCCCCTCCAAAAAAAAATTACTATCAGGTTCCAATTACCAGCTATGGTCAATTTAGTCAAACTATTGGCTTCCCACCTCCCAACTTGGTAATTAATTTATTTATTATTTTAATTTTAATTATTTAGTTAGTTGCACCGGGTCTTAGTTGCGGCAGGTGGGCTTCTTAGTTGTGGCAGGTGGGCTCCTTAGCTGCAGCTCAAGGGCTCCTTAGTTGCAGCTCAAGGGCTCCTTAGTTGTGGCTCACCGGCTCCTTTAGTTGTGGCATGCAAACTCTTAGTTGCAGCATGCATGTGGGATCTAGTTCCCTGACCGGGGATTGAACCTGGGCCCCCTGCATTGGGAGTATGGAGTCTTAACCACTGCGCCACCAGGGAAGTCCTGGTAATCTGTTTATAAACACTTTTAAGGATTCTTCCTGGGTTTAAGAAATTATTTAACTGTGGCCCTCAGTTCAGCCTTTGATCTGAAGAGGCTTGCCTACAAGCCTCATGTAGTCCCATTTCTAAAGGTAACCATTTAATAGGATCTTCTGAGTAGAAAGGCAATTCAGACAGGAGATTATTAGTAGATGGGAACAGTAGTTAAAGTTTTAGTTACCTTTTATATCATTAATCTTTTATTAGCTTTTTACAACAAATCTTTCAATGAGGCTATTTTGAAATTTTGAAGCCTTTTGGGGCTTCTGTATACCAATTAAAATAGGTACAATATTTAAGATGAGAGCTCTCTAAAATTTTAACAATTTAGTAGACTTTCCCATTCAAAGGATCTAAGAAGCTAGCCTGACAAATATTTTTCCCTGCTAATATAATTTTAGAAAAGAGAAAAACTCTTACTGCTGTTGAAAAAAATCAGTTTGGGAGTGCCAGAAGAACCTATCTCACCATTTCAGGGCCCAACATCCTTTAGTTCCGATTAAGAACTTGCAAGCATACATAAACCCAGCTGGTATTCCCATAGGTGACTGTCCATCTGGGAGCTGTTTGGCCTTTGAGGCACGATTTCCTATTATTTCGTAGCCTAATTCAGATATGGGATATGAGATATGATCTGCACAGCTTTCTGAGGAGTGTGGTAGATCAAATATGTGCTGCTTCTGAGTCTAGCCCCAAGGAGTTAACCTTGGGTTGGTTTGACTCTTGTACATGGCTCAGTTTCTCCCTGTGACAGTCTAAAACCGCCATGGGGTGCTGAGGGCACTAGGTTATCAGCCTCTGTTGTGCCCCGTTGGATGAGCAGTATTTACCTAATGGTTGTAGTGGATCTCCCTTATTCTTCAGAGCTGAGTAATTCAGTCTCTCATTTCACTAGCAAAAGCTTTGTTCAGAACATATATCAACTCATTTTTTTCAACGTAAGCCAAAGTTAACAAAAACCCAGCCACCTATGTTTCCCTGGGCCCCTTGTCCAGATCCCTGAAGTCCTGCCCAAGAACTGCACCAGTGCCCCTTAAGACTCCAAGCCTTAAGTGAAACAGCTCAAATATAATTTCAGGATCGTTACTCAAACAATGAGATCCAGATATTAGGAGAGCTCACCAGAACACCTGAGGAGTACTGAGAAGTTGGTGGGGCTCAGTGGACCCATGCTTGGTACTGAGCACTAGCTCTGGGTCGACTCCAGGTGTTCACTAGTGGGTATCTCTGATATCCTGCCAGCTAAACCATGCATGTCAACAAAAATGAATCAGTCAATCTGAGAAAGAAATGGAAATTTTATTTGAGCCAAATTGAGCACTGTTCTGCCCATTAGAAGTCAAAGCACAGTAATATAAGTTTTTTGAGACAGAGGGCGGTACATCAAATGATGTAATATTGACAGTTTACACAATCCAGTTTTACAGGAACAAGGTTGTAAGTCATGTGACCCCTTACAAGATCAAGAAAGAAGGTTATCTTTTAAGGAGTTGTCTTGTTGATGCTAGGAAAATGTTGCACCTTAGGATTGGGCTAGTGTTCTTGGGGAAGATTTGGTCAGGATGCATAATGCAGATATACAGTACAGAGTAGGGGGGAAAGAGGAGGCCAAAGGGCAGAGAAAATATTTTTACGTTTAAATTTTCCTTGTCTTGCCATAAAGTATGAATTTTATTTCAAATCCCTGTAGTATCAAGTTATGTAATTCTTAAATAAGCTAGGGCCTGTTTTTACACTTTTTTCCCCTTTTGGAGTTTTGAACCATCTGTATTTACTTGTGTTCATACTACATTTGCATGGATTTTAGACACTAATTCAAAATATGACTTTGTTTTGGTCCTTATCAAACATTCATGATGTTCTAGTTATTGAACAAAGTTTAAATGTTTCTGTCATCTGTGGCCTCAGAAATTATAATCTTAAATCCGTGCCTTAAGATTTTACTAATGTAAGACACTGCTAGGCATGGGTGATATTGCAAGGAACAAGGTAAACAAGGGTCCTGCCTGAGGGCCTTAGCTGCGTACATAATGGGAACACAGAGTAGTTAACAGGCAATTAGAATAATGTATGTTATGGAACACTTTAACACTGTGAACACAGATATTGAGTCAGGGATGGCTTCCAGATGCAACGAAGTCTGAGCTAAAACCTTAAGAATGAGTCAGCTGAGTATTTGTTCACCAGGTGAATAGCCTGTAAAGTGTTTGCTTATAGGGGCTGAGAAGAAAGAAGACACTTGGAGACCAGAAGAAAAAGAGCATTTTGCCGCAGGGTAACGCAAAGCACTTATCTGTGGAGGGTAGAGCCAATCAAAAGTAGGGAGTGGCAAGACTGGCTAGAACCAGTATCCTCAGGCAATGGGTTTAAGTCATTCTTACTTCCTGCAGTGAGGAGAGTGGACTGAAGTTGACTGTTGTGACTAAGGGCTTGGAGACTTTTTCAGTATTACAGGTGAGAATTGAAGATAGCCTACATGGACAAATCAGATATTTGGAAGGTAGAACTGAAGGGTGCGGTGACTGAATGAGGGAAAAAAGAGGGATTCAAGAACAGGCCCAGGTTTCTGCCTTAGATAGATTGGTATGGAGATGAGGGAAGAACAGGTTTTAGACATGGTGCATCTGAGTTGAAACATTCACTTGAACACTCCATCTTATATATTATTAGATGTAAAGATCTAACACTTAGGACAGAGATGGACAGGCTATGAATTTGGGAATCATCAGAAGATGACTGAAGTCACAGAAATGAGTAAGAATGCTGTGGGGAGAGCAAGTGTGGAACCCTAAGGAGCACTCATGTTTAAGGGGTAGACAGAGGAGGCGCCTGCCCTGGAACCCAAAGAACAGTGCTTACTTAGAGAGGAACTGGGAAATTAAGACTCCCAGGGGAAAGATGGCTCCAAAGAGAGTCATTAACATAAGAAATGTTGCTAATAATTAGGGCAAGTAGATAAAGACTATGAAGTGTCCCATAGATTCAGCAATAAATAGCTCTTTTCTTTGGTAAGCGTGACGAGATAAAAGTGTCTCTTTAAGTTTTTTAATAAAGGAAAATCTATTCCAATTACTTTAGTTCTCCCTCAGATTTTTAACGCTGTAGTTCCCAATTGGTAAACTCCTGAGACTCTGATGTAATTGAATAGATTGAATGAGTATTACAATTTTTTAAAGAGTAGATGTGGTTATGATCAATAGAATTTTTAAATCATTAGAAAATATGTTTGAGTTCAGAAGAGATTTGGGGTATTTTATATTTTTCTCATATCAGCAGAGACCAAAGTGATACTGCTGTCATTTAAGTGTCTGAAATGTTTTGGCTTTATAAAGGGAGTCCTTCAGGACTCTTTCATGATCCAGCTGGTCATTAGATGGTTATGTCAGGGAGGAATAAATTTTCCTCTACCCTTCTATGTTCTTCTGGCTCATCTAAGAATTAAATTGACGTGAGGCAGATTAACAGAAAATCAAAGTTTAATAATATGTATATGTGGGAGAGATCCAGGAAAACTGAGTAACTCAATAAAATGACTGAAACCCTCACTTTAAATACCATCTTCAGCTAAAGACAAAAGAAAATATGGGCGTAGTGGTTTGGAACTTAAAAGAGGTGTAAGACAATTCACAGGAAGATGGGAATGCAAATGTTTGGTAAACAAATGTTTGCTGGGCCATGCAGAAACAGTGGGACACACAGTAGGCTCTGGTCTCTAGACCCTGCTGAGTTTTCCCCATAACACCTAGCCAATATTCTTCGCACGTATCTCTAGTGATAGCTCTATTCCAGGAACAGACCCTCTATCTAAAATTTTTTTAGGCAGTGAGAGGGGAAGGTCAAAGTTTCTTCCTGAGTCTTTTGGGCCTTAATTGTTTTTAGCTCAAAATAATCCACATGCCAAAGAGACATTTTGGGGTGGTACGTTTTGCTCCCCTGCAGTTATATTCACTTAATGGTAATTCATCAAGATGTGTACTGTTCTGTATGTGTGTTGTAGTTAAATTAAAAGTTTTGGGGGGGGTGTGGTTTGAAGTGACTTTTGAGGGATCCCCATAACTCTACAAGAACTACTACATTGAATCAAGATTTCTGATATGCCTGTGCGAAATGACAGGAGCATTACAGCATAGTTCTTCCCTCTCTTCTTGTGTGGCCCCAGGTTGTGGCAGCGCAGGGATGATGTTGCTTCATACTTTTTAATGGAGTAGTGACGACTTGGGATTTATTCCAGACAGACCCACAATTGTCCACGTGTCTTATTTTGTATATTTAAAAATTGGGGGAACTTAAACCCAAGCCTGCCTTTTCAGCCTTCAGTTTGATCTCAGGTGGCCTCAGCTTGCAGACGCTTGAAGCAGGGTTTCGGTTCCCAGCCAGAGATTAAGGTCGGGTTACGGTGGTGAGAGCACCAAATCCTAGCCACTAGACCAGTGGTCAGTGACAAGGCCCTGGCCCTTCAGCTTTGCATAAAAGAATTCCCACAAAGACGGAAAGTAGTGAAACAAGTAAAGTGTTTATTAGGAGGAAGAAAAGAGTATACAGTACGTGTGGATAGACACACGGGCAGACTCAGAGAGTCACGCCCTCGTGGTAGTTTGAATCACTTATATGGGGCGTTTCTTCCCGGTTTCCTTTGGCCAATCATTTTGATTTGCCTGGTTCAGAGTCCGTATTTGGTATGTCTCAGGATCCTCCCATGTGTGCATGCACATCTCTTAGCCGAGATAGATTCTACTGAAGAGGCCTATGGGTAGTTAGCATCATTTACTATGGGGTGGCGCCCCCTCCCTTTTTGACCTCCAAGGAGCCTTTCTGTGCATGTGTAGTCAGGGAGGTCTCCTGACTTCAAGAATGAGAAATATGTGTTCTCTTATCTTCTATCTGGGCAGGTCCCAGCCTCCTCCTCCTATTTTCATCATAGAGTATCCACAGAGAACAAACTCCAGCTGTTTGCCCCAGGGGCCCATCTATCTCCTGCCTCAAGTTTAATAGTAATATGAAGCTGCTGTAGAGAGGGATATTTCCCCCTCTGCCCCTCTTGAGTTCTTGTGACTGGACTAATAATAAAATGGACACAAGATAGATTAATAGGAGAAAAACAAATTTTAATTC
This sequence comes from Monodon monoceros, assembly GCF_005190385.1. Lineage (NCBI taxonomy): Eukaryota > Metazoa > Chordata > Mammalia > Artiodactyla > Monodontidae > Monodon > Monodon monoceros. The sequence goes on along the minus strand of NW_021703768.1, from coordinate 59,652,553 downwards.
ATGTGTGTGTGGGTCCCACAGAAATGGGACCAAAACAGTGGCCAAAGCAGGCAGGTTTTTTACTCTCAACAAAGAAACAACAAAGTTGTGAGGGCAAAGAAACTTAGGTTTGGGGTGCCCAATTAGTGAAGAATCTAAACAGAGTTTGGACTTGGAGTAGTAAATTTAAAATGTAACAAGATTTGTTTATATAGGTTTCGTGCTTCTCAGACCAGATTCCTTATCTTTGACAATAATGTTGTCCTACCTCCAGATGCAGGGAATACACATTTCACATGAGATTTGTTTCCTGCTTTCAGGGAGACAGGAGTGTCAGAGTGTCCCTCTTGCACTGGCCATTTCTTGAGTAACCTTAATTCAAAATAATCAATGTGCCACTGAGGCACATTTTGGGGTAGTCTACTCTGGGCCCCAACAAAGCTATTGTTCCACTTATAGTCCACTTAAATTTGTTTTAACACAGCAAGATACACACATAGCTTGCTTGTTTCCATTTTGCTATTATTCTTTATATTTTTATCTTCTGATACAGCTGAGGTTCTACTTGCATTAGAACTACTTGGAGGACTTATTAAACACGCATATTCCTGGTTCCACCCAAGACCTACTGAAAAGTAATTTCTGGGAATGGGGGCCTGGGAATTTTCATTTTAACAGGTTCCCCAGGCAGTTCCCCAAGTGATTGAGAACCACTGCTCTACCATTCTAAGCAGGCTTTCAAGCATCAGTTCAACTTTTTTTTCTCTGTGATATTATTGTCTTTGCTTATAGGAAGGTTCCCCTCAGAAGCCCTGTCTGTACTTCTCATTGGCTATAGATCTGCAACTTTGTACTTAAAACCTTCCTGCAATTTTATATGGTTTCCGTCGATAAGTCCTCAAGTCACAGGTACTCAGCTCTGTCACTGTACCATGAAAACAGATATAAACAATACATGAATGAACATGATTATATTCCAATAAAGCTTTATTTAAAATTCATATAATTCCCACATGTCATGAATTTTTTTTTTTTTTTTTACTTTTTCCTTTTGGCCATGCCACTCAGCTTGTGGGATCTTAGTTCCCTGACCAGGGATTGAACCCGGGCCCTCAGCAGTGAAAGCGCAGAGTCCTAACCACTGGACTACCAGGGAATTCCCCATGAAATGTTGTTATTGTTTCCCAGCCATTTAAAAATGAAATTCTGAGCTTAAAGCCCATTCTGAAAGTAGGCAGTAGACTAGAATTGACCCACAGGCCATAGTTCACCAACCCCCTGCTCTAGATTATTGCCCTAACACAGTGTCGGTCAATATACAGTAAGTATTTGAGTACTGAGTGAGTGAATTAATTGTAACACTCTGTGCACTGATTTTGCACAGAGCAATATGTTGTTCATCTTTGTGATAATATTACCTAGTGTACTAACTGATTCAGAAATGTTTGTCAGCTCACTTTTCAACTTTCTCCTAGAGTTAATGCCAGGGTTATCAGTGTTTTCTATTTTCTTGAATCAACAGCTTTTTTTTCCCCTGTATGTCTGAATAGGAAGGCCCAAACAGTTTGATTAATGAGGAAGAGTTCTTTGATGCTGTTGAAGCTGCTCTTGACAGACAAGATAAAATAGAAGAACAGGTATGTATATTATTAAAAATCCTTGATGTATGTTATTCATATAAATAGAATTTGAAATCATGATCCTAATAACCTAAAAATGAACTCTCGTCTACAGTGAGTCACAAACGTAGAAGAATCTTTATAAGTCACTTTATTGACCAATTTCCGAGCAATAGAAAGAAGACTAATGATTGTTTAAAGCAAGCATGCATAATTAACATGAAATTAAATGGAAATATTCTGCCTGTTCCCCTTGAAGTATCCAACCTATTATCATTCTGTTAATACAAAGTATATATTGGCTCTGAGTAAAACAGTCTCTTTGAATTTCTCTTCACCACCAAGTGCCATATGAATTCAAAAGGAAGATGACCAAGAATTTATTTTTCTTCTATGTTAGTACCATTCAGTTTTTATTATTAACTCATTTATTGCTTTCACTACCTTCACCTTAATTACTTCCTCACTTTTAACTTTGCTCAATGTTTTTTCATCATTAAATTCACAGCAGTTATACCCAGCTCCTTCTGTGGAAATTGAAGGAAGGCATTTCTAAAATCCTTTAACTCTAGTTTCAAGATTAATTTGATCCTTTACCTTTAATTCTGCAACAATGCAGTTACCATATATTACCACTAGATGGTACTTAAAGATGAATTTAAGCATCTTGCAAGTAAATCATATGTGTATCAGTTTTATACTACAAATTAACTTGCATAGAAGAATTGGCTTGTTTATTCCCTCTGATTGCTAGGGCAGTCATGGCTATTATGCCCATTTACTGATCTATCTATCTGAGGGTAAGTCATCTGCAATAGTGGCTGTTTGCTTTTCATGCTTATTTTTCCCCTGTTTTTTATCAGTGATGAAAAGTTTGTCACATTAATTTATAAAAGCTTATTGCCCATTTTTTATACCCAAAAGATGCTACACAGCACTCAATAGAACTTTCAGTTCCTAAATAAGGTCTAGTTTTGGATGCCAAAAATATCTGAAATAGCATCATTGTATTTGGTTTTTTAGGGTGTTTTGGGTGGGTTTTTTTTTCCCCCCTTCACTGTGTTTTCGCTTTTGTTTTAATCTAAGATGTGTTATTTCGTGAAGAATAGCAAACTGTGAGGTCAAGACAAGTTAGTCTTAGTTTTGCCAGTAACTGTGTAGCTCTAAACATATCACTTAAATCCTCTGGGCCTTGGTTTTCTAATCTGTGAAACAAGGAGTTGGACAAGATGATTCAGGTCATCCCTTCTGGCTCTAAAATGCTCCCCCACTGAGTATCAATATGGTGGTTGAGTTGGAGTTGAAGAGAATCAATAAAAACTTCTGTATGCTTTAGAAAAAAGAAATATTCACAGGGCGATCAACTTATAAATATCAGTCTATTCCTGACACTCTAGTAGATAAAAACAAGTCATTAAATAGACCATGATTTTCTTTGCCTAAGAGCCAGGCACGTTGATATGACAAAGATAATCACACACACAATACAGCATAGTTTCTGGTACAGTATATTTAGTAAATATTTATTGAACAAGTGAGAAGAAACTAGGCAAGCTGAGAAGGAGGCAAGAGGTTAAGTGGCAGCTTAACAAGAGTGAGGTGATGGGATGAAGGCAGAATACCTTCATGGAAAGGAGACAAAGATATACATGATATGTTCTTTTGAACATAACTGAAGCAAACAATGATTATTGGTTCAAATAATACAGCCCTCCAAGGCCCTGATGATGTGGAATGATTGGAATAATTTGGCCAGAGTTTGGATAAGAAAATTATTTTGGTAGCAGTGTTAAGGTTGATTCATGCATGGTAAATGGTGCGTGCTGGTATTGGAAATTCTGACCGGGAGCAAAAATAAAAGAACTAATCCTTGGTAGTGTCTACGGAATCCAAAAGAAGAAAATTGGGATACATGAAGTGTCAAGATTTGGCAAGGCTTGTATCTTTGTATCTTTAGAGTAACTTCATAATTCAAATATTTATAAGAACTAAAGTGTTCAGTAATTAAATGTTATATTATCCATTCTGAAGCTGCAACATACACTTCGAAACCTTCCCATTTAACATTATATGTTTTCTTAGTCACAGAGTGAAAAGGTCAGGTTACATTGGCCTACTTCAATGCCATCTGGAGATGCCTTTTCTTCTGTGGGGACTCATAGATTTGTCCAAAAGGTAAGCTAATGTCACAGTTTACTAAAAGTGTATGCTATATTTTTCTTCACTGTTGATGAAACTATCCTGTTATATAAAGTCTTTTTCCTTTTCTTGAATTTAAGTAATGAGATTTTTTGGTATTACATGTTTTCTTCCATATGCATCCTCCAGAACTGTTAGAAATCTTCTGAACATAATGTTCTTTCTTTTTTATTTAAGGGGGAAAGAAGGGTGGGGGAATAGGGAGTGGCTTGTCCAAAATAGTTAACCAGAAGCATAGCCAGTGATATTAGATCTCTTTTTCTTTTGGGGTTAAGTGGTATTATTTTGTATTATTGGAAGCACTGCATTCGATTTTGGAGCATAACACATAATAGGTGCATGAAGTCAGCACTTGCTGCTGAGCTTGTTTCATATAGTGCTTTGTTCTCTCTTTCTTTATCTTGTGTTTGGAAGTTGGTACTGAATGCTCTGTTGTGCCTTTGTTCTGATTACTTGGTTTTTTCTTTGTCTGTCTCTGGTAGCCCTATAGTCGCTCTTCCTCCATGTCTTCCATTGATCTAGTCAGTGCCTCTGACGATGTTCACAGATTCAGCTCCCAGGTACTGTATGAATGTATAGAGTGGACTTGAGACTTTCTGTGCTATATTTCAGCCTGCTTTCCCAGTTCCTAGAAATCTTTTGGTTAGGCCACTTGTTTTGGTTTTGAATTTTAAATAGTAACATCAAGCATTAAAGAAAGCCTTCCTTATCTGCTAAATAGTTCCTCTGTCAGGCTTGCATGTGCCCTTTGTATCCTCTATTGTGAATAGCTTGGAATTTCGCCATATAGGAGATACTCCTGAAAGATTTCAAATTGAATTGAAACGAATAGAAGGTACCTGGTTTTTAACTATCCTGTGATATCTGTTTCTTCAGACAGGATTCAGCAACTTTTGTGGACATGGTCTATAGGATATGTTATAGCATTAAAGCAGGTTTCAAGCCTTACTTCTAACCTAATTTAAAATATCTCATAATATTTTCAACAGGGAAATAATTTTTTAAGTAAAATTTGTCTCATTACCATTATACTAAGCTTCATGGAACAGGTTGCGTTTTGCTTTGGCAAATTATCCCTGGAAATGAGTATTCCAGTCCATATGATAAATCTATGGAAATTGATTTTAAATTATTTAGTATCAGCACGGGTTAGGAATGTAGGACAGGAAGCTGGATGCTTGCAGTCTCTGCCCTCATAATAAAATCAAAGTATCAATGGAGGAATATTTTTTTAGCATCAGCATTAGGTTAAAAAATTTTTTTTAATCTTCACATATTTGCCATTCAACTTTGTATTTTTATGGTGTTTGCATTTTCTTGGATTGCAATATGTCATAGTATGTTAAGAACCTGAGCTGTGTAGTCAAAATGACCAAGTTTAAATCCGGTTTCCTGCATGATGTTTGACAACTTTTCTAACTCCTCTGTGCTTTGCTTCTGTCATCTAGCTAGGAATGTGATAGAGCTAGAACCTAGCATGTAGTAAGTGCTCAGTAAGTGAGCTTTTATCATTATAATATTATTTCTTTGAGCTAATCAAAATTATCTACATTATTTTTTCTCTATCAGAGTGTTCCAATAAAAAAATTTTTAAGTCAGTTTAAAACAGGCATACAAATAAAATTTACATTAGTTTTCAACTATGTAATAAATAAGAAAATTAAGTTTAAGACTTAAATTTTTTTCTGACTTTTGTAGTTTTTTTTTCCTTGAACATTTTTGGGAAAGAGATGCATCAGTTCCTCATCAGAAATTACCCTTAGCCAGATTTATTACAGTATTTCTTACCTATTGCTCATTCATTTACGTATGCTTTTAACATAGTGACTTATACTCACAATAAATCATTGACCAAACTAGATTATATTGGGAGACTTTGGTTTATTCTTAATTAAGCTCCACCTTGCATTAAAATAATAAATTAACAGACTAAAAGACATCAGTACTGGTCACCATTTTCCCTTAAAATATAGAAATATACAGGCTATAAATTTTTTAAAATGTAATGAGAGCAAGAAAAGAATTTGAGCCGCTGATAGGTGCCTAAGAATTAGGGCTTCAGAACCCAGACCTGGGCCTTAGCTATAGAGATATATAAAACAGCCAAAAGCCTTTGAATACAGGTGAACTATCACTGAGAAGCAGGTGTCCACATTTTTATAAGACTGTCAAATTGTAGCTTCTTTACCTAATTTTTTGTGTAACTTTTGTGTATAAGTTGAGAAAAATCTTTCTAGTATTTTTTTTCTAATGTATGATGTTTGTTATTGATCCGATTCTGTTTTTAAACTTTTGATTATTCTACTGTTTTATATTCCAGAAGAGGAAATGAAGGAAAACAGCATTGAGGTCTTCAAGTATTTATTTTCCTTGCTAAAGTATTTGTTGTCATTAGCAGACTTGGGCTCTGGCAGTTAACTGTTGATTAATTTGGCTTTGCTATCTACTTATAAGTCTTGGCTCATGATTGTTTTGTTCTTGTTGAAATAATGGTCATAGTCCTGCTTGAGTAAGATACTTAAATGTAGAACTGAGAGATTCCCTGAAAATAACTTCAAATAAAATATGTGACTCTACTAGGAAATTACTAGCAACACGTGAATCTGTATCTGTCTGATGGACAGATGTTGGAAATGAAGTAGCTCTCAATGAAAGTGTATAGAAAGTAGGAAGGACTTAGATTTATAAATGGATCTTCTTGGCCACATTTATTTCTATAACAGTTACCACCTAAAGATGTCATGTCAAAAATCAAAGGGAAATAAAAAGCATCCTTAGTTGGGGGAAAGAAAAAAAGAAAATCAAAGGGTGGGTAGTACATCTGTGGGTTAATATATGATGAGCATCACCATTGCAAAAACAATTCTGCGTAAAGCTTTTTCCCACTTTTGTGCATAGTAACATCATTGTTGTGGTAATTATTTATTTTACCCCTCCCTTTTTTATTGTATCAGTATAAGTAATAGAATGCTAATTTAGCTGAACTAGAAAGTAAATAAAATTACTAGATCACTATTAATATTCTTATGCATATCCTTTTTCCACATATATGTAAATTAAATAAAATCAGTCACATATTGATTACACACACCTTAGTAATTGTTTCTTTCTACCAAAGTAGGTAATTCTATATATACTGTTTTGTAACTAGCTGTTTTGTTTTTTTAAAGCACACATGTAATTAGGCCCATGTTCCCATCAGTAAATATAGGTCTAGATCTCCTTGTATGGATATGAATACTAGATTTACCTACTCACCTAATATTGAACATTTAGTTTATTTTCAGTTAGTCTCTGTTATTTAATAAATAGTGCTACATGGGCGTCCTTGTAAATACAGCATCCTTGTATGTACATCTTTGTACACTTATCCAATTATTTCCTTAGAATATATTTCTAGAAGTAGAATTTTTAGGACAAAGGCCATGCACACACCCAAGTTTTTTATTCTTATTGCCAAACTGTTCATTAGAAAAGTTGAACCAGCTACACTCCCAGGTCAGTTTTCTTTTGCTATACTGACACTGAATATTATTATTCAGTTAATATTTGCCAATCTGATAGAATAAAAGTGTTATTTTTCTTCTCGGCTAATTGCATTTTTCAGTGAATTGGCTATTCATGTCCTTGACCATTTTTCTTTTGGGTTAACAGTACACTGTTAATTTGTTATTAATAAATTATTGTATCCAACAGATCCCTTTATGACCCTGTAACAATAAGCATAGTTGTATTCCTTTCACATGGGTAAGAAAAAGAGATCCAAGCTCTGTTTGAGCCCTTCTGAGACTTTTGTTCAATACAATTTTGTTGTACCATCAAAGGACACTTTTCTATTAAAGTTTCTATATTAATAATATTAGAAAGATCCAATTAGATCTAGCCTCCTAAAATGGCATACTGAGTGATTCAAATGTGAAGTGAAAGAAAAGGTAAGAATTGGAGTGCCATCACCTTCTATTTCAAATCTGTTTTGTCTTCAGTTTTTTCATAGTTCATTTGGTATGAAGATGCTGTATGTAAGGTGCAAAAAAATCAAGGGCATGATTCCTGAAATTATGCTTAGTGTAAAATTCAGCCTTTTTTTTTTAAGTGATAGATGTTTCTAGTAACATTTTCTAGTAATCAAATTTTGAACCTGATAAGGTAGAAAATTTGGCATATGTTTATTCTTGTCATCCAATTAATGGTCCCTAGTTTCCCACTTATTTTTGATGTAGAGTCGTAACTGAAAACAGTAAATGGAGCATCTTTAGGTTTATATCTGAAATGTGAGTGTGGTCACATGTGCCCAGGTCATTGCCCCTATAGAAACATTGGCTACTGCATATTTTAACATAAAATTCATAATAGTGAAATTTTACCAGTATCATCTTTCTTTTTAACCTTAATGTTATTACCTCAGGGAATATACCATAATGGATAAAGATTCCTTGATGAAGGCTTTGCAGACTGGGTTAGTACAGTAATTGGGTACTTCGATAGTTTCATTAATTTCCTAGGAGCACAGTACTGAATACATCTTGTTTGTTTCTCTGTTGGACTTTTTCAAGCCCTCTTAAGGAAATAAATGAGGACAAAAGACTGAAAACTTTTCCATAGATGCAGTGGTAACTATTCTTTCATCTATCTAGAAAGACAATGTTGAATGCATTTACTGTACATTGTTTCAAACTTAAGTTACCTTCTATCAATTTATATTTGTGGAATCTGGTTTCTATTTGCGCTGAAGCATAAATCAAAAACACCTTGTTTTTCAAACACTTGAAATAACTAATTTAGGAATAATCTCCTAAACAGAAACACAATTACCTGCAATATTTTTCAACAAAAGAGCTAAATGGCACTAAAGGTTTTTTATACAGAACTCTCTTTGTTTTTTAGCAGAATAAAATCCTTAACATTCTTCTTTCACAAGTAATCCATTTAAAGTAGGGCCTATTAGGGGGAAACATTTCTTTCTGCCTCTAATCTCATAATAAATATGGGTGTTCTTAACTCCAGTGTCCTACCTAAAAGTACATACGTATTCAGATCTGAAGATTTTTTAAGATCTTGGGATCTAAAAATCATAAAAAACTTTTCCCAATCATGATGTGACACAGACAAATGAATCAAGCCAGCGCTACTGTTGAGGCTTTATTTATGCATACTAACTGGGACTTCCTTTGTTCTTCGTCTTTTGGTAATAAAATACGTTTTGTATGTATTATTTGTAACTTGGAGTCCTACATTAGTCATCCTTACCCTCTCAAAGCAGATTTCAAAATTTTAGATGCACAAAGGTTTTTTCCAGTCAGCCTCTGAAGTTATGTTTTCTAATTAAGCCTTTATAAAATTATAGAGGTACTAGTAGTCATGTTTTAAAATTTTTTTCAAGTCTCTAACCCAGCACCATTCACATTAAAGGTTATGAATAAAGAAATAATATATTATGTAATGTTTATTTAGTACGAAACTAGATTGTAGAATTTCCTCATAATCATTTTATCAAAAACTTCTCTGGTGATCATTGCCAATTAAAGAGATACTTAAAGCCATAACTACTTTCAGTAACCAAAATTGCATTCTGAAATCCAGAAAACTTGGTTTACACATCACAATAACATATTGATAACATCCTTTTGTGTAGAAAAATTATATCCCCAGGGTGAATAATTTTCAGATCTCTGCTCCCAAAGCATTCATGTATTTATTTTAAAACACATGTAAACCTGGTTCTTATGTTTCCCTGACAAATGCAATAGACTTTATGTAAAATAAGTAATTAAACTTAGGAATAAATCTTAAAATTGAAGTATATAATATGCATATTTTTCAACTCTTTTCTGCCTTCTCTTAATAATATTACTAGGTAAAACAAAATTATGAGTAAAAGTTTAGAAAATAGAACTTAGAAACTAAGTGTCTATGTGTAGATGGTAAAGGTGCCAGGTCCTTCAGAGATGATCTTTCTGTCACTTCAGTTCTGTTTAAAAATATGTTTCATAATAGGAAGGTTTCCAAAGAACACTTAAATGAAATCTTACCAATAAATCTGATTGAGGATTGTGGGAGTGTGAACTGTTTGACCTTATTTGCTTATAAAAAATGGGTAGGGGTAATTTGATAGTTAAAAGCAGAGGTTGCAATTTAAATTTAGTAAAAGAAATTTAGTAAGAAATTTAGTTAGAAATTTAGAAAGAATGAACTATTAATAAAAGGTGATAATTTGCAAATCTTTGTGTGTATGATTATTAGCATTGTCCCTAAAAGAGTTTAGACCAATGAAATTGGAATCAAATATGTAGAGGGATTGGTTATTTTTTAAGTTGGCTTATATTCATGATAAAAGAGGAGCTTATCAGTGAAATAACAAAAATCTTCTTACCTTTTTGTAGAGAAGTCTTGACAAATAACGAGCTTTCTAATATCTCTATATAGTCTTAATATAGGAACATTGGACTAGGTCATCTCTTTGTGCCCCTTTTACCCTTAATGTTCCATGATTTTATGCTTTAAGACATTATCTCTGTAAGGATGCATTTTATGATGAAGGAATAATTATTTTTTTGGTCACTTGATGCGCATTAGGCCAATATGTTATTAGAGTGAAGCACCTTCCTTCCCCGCATTTCTCCTTCCTGTCATTAACCTGGATATGATATCTGGAATGTGGACTAAAACTCTTCAACACTATATAAAACCTACTAACCTTTGTGCATTTGGTTGCTTAGCTTTCTAAGAACATCATTTCTGAACTGAAGTAAACTGAATACCATTCTGTTTTAGAGATTATGACATAGCTGTTAATTGGAGGAGGATTCTTATGGCTCTATTTTTCTTTTTAAGGTTGAAGAGATGGTGCAGAACCATATGACTTACTCATTACAGGATGTAGGTGGAGATGCCAATTGGCAGTTGGTTGTAGAAGAAGGAGAAATGAAGGTAATTCCCAGTGTATTGTTGTAGGTTGCTAATTGCAGCCCTGTTGCAATCATACTATATTATTACTATTGATATAAGTAAGATAGCATTTAAAATTTTCTTTTAAATAAATTATTACATGTGATCAAAGAAGCACTAAATATTGAGAAATAAAATGTCCTTTTGCTTCCCTGGTTTAGCTTTTACATAATTTCTTTATGATCATAATATAAATCTGTGCACAGATCATTCTGTTTTACCTAGGCCATGGAGAAAATAGTTTGGGGGTTTCAGTATGAACAGGTCATAATTAGCTGATGTCTCTCTCTTTGGATATTTGTCTCTTTTAATATACTAAATGTTGTGCCCAGGTGTCACTTTTTTCCCTCTTTGGTCTGTACCTCACTTCTTGGTCTTTCTCTCACTGCATCTTTTTTTGATATTTGGACATTGGTTAGCTAATCTTGCTCACATCCCTAAACACAGAAGACAGTAAGCGCAAGGAACAAGAGATTGAGAGCTGGGTTGAAAAGCAGCAGCAGCAGCATTGAACTTTGGATTACTTCATGCCCGAGGTGCTATGCTAACAATAAAGAGATGTTTAATAAGACTCCCTGCAAGCTGAAACTTTGGTTGGAGAAAGAGGACATTGACATTTAAAAGATTACTTAGGGCTTCCCTGGTGGCGTAGTGGTTGAGAGTCTGCCTGCCGATGCAGGGGACACGGGTTTGTGCCCCGGTCTGGGAAGATGAGTCCGCCTGCCGATGCAGGGGACACGGGTTTGTGCCCCGGTCCGGGAAGATCCCACATGCCGCGGAGCAGCTGGGCCTGTGAGCCATGGCCGCTGAGCCTGCGTGTCTGAGCCTGTGCTCCGCAACGGGAGAGGCCACAACAGTGAGAGGCCGCGTACCGCAAAAAAAAAAAAAAAATAGCTCCGTTGGATAACAGTGAGTGAAAAATACAGGTGAATAGTGGAGAAAAATTGGAAAAGAAAGAGATCTCTGATTTGAGACAGATTGTTTTACACTGAGGAGCATTTGAACTATGTCTAGAAATGGAAAGAAGGTTATGACAAAGATGAGGTGAGGGCATTTTAGAAAAGAAATATAACATGAGCTAAAACTTCAAAGCAAATTTTGTATTCAGTTTTGTATAGACTTTTGACCAGAATTATTCTAGCAAATGAGATACAATATTAGATGTTGGGATTTCCTCTCCTCCTGAATATGGAAGAAATTAAGAAATAAGATAGAGGAGATAGGCAAATGAGATACCAAAATGTTAGTTATAATTCTAATAAGCTGATTGGAGAGCATGAAGACCAGCTGCCATGAGGTCTTGCTAATATGTTACCCCAGAATTAAACATAGTACTTCTAAAAACTATTTTATTTATTTTTGTCTGTGTCGGGTCTTAGTTGCGGCATATGGGATCTTTGTTGCAGCACGCGGGATCTTTCATTGCAGTGCGTGGGCTTCTCTCTAGTTGTGGCACACAGGCTCCAGAGCACGTGGGCTCTGTAGTTGTGGCACATGGGCTCTCTGGTTGAAGCTTGGGGGCTCAGTAGTTACAGTGCACGGCATGTGGGATCTTAGTTCCCCACCAGGGATCGAACCTATGTCCCCTGCATTGAAAGGTGGATTCTTAACCACTGGACCACCAGGGAAGTCCCCTAAACATAATATTTCTGACATAGCTGGATAGTCCCAGGCCTTCCCCCACAAGAGCAAGCCCCAAAAGCAGACCAGCATACATCCTGTCCACAGGAGGAGGGGTTGAGCCAGGCCTGCCTAGTCTTCCTTCTGTGCTCACCATTCAGATGTCCCCATTTCCCCCCAAGGAGGAGGAAGTGAAAGGGTGAAGAGAAACCAGGAGTGATAGTCTAGATGATGGTCTTCCACGTGGAATGAGTGGTAGAGAAAAAGTTCTCCTACAACTTTAGAGAGAGAGAAATTGGGGCTGGATTATGGGGAGTATAAAATAACCTACTAAACAGAATTTTCTGTTGTCTGTAGCAGTAGGCTAGCCATTGTACACAAAGTAACATTTTTGGAGGACTAGGCTGATAGGGATGAAACTAAAGACCAAGAAAACCACTTCAGAGAGTCAGGTATGAGGTCATTAAAGCTTACCTAAAAAAAGTATCCAGGGCTTCCTTGGTGGCACAGTGTTTAAGAATCCGCCTGCCAGTGCAGGAGACACATGTTCGAGCTCTGGTCCAGGAAGATCCCACATGCCCCAGAGCAACTAAGCCCATGCACCACAACTGCTGAGCCCACACTCCACAACAAGAGAAGCCACGACAATGAGAAGTCCACACACTGCAACAAAGAGTAGCCCCGTTCGCTGCAGCTAGAGAAAGCCCGCACACAGCAACAAAGACCCAACGCAGCCAAAAATAAAATAAATAAAATAAAAATTTAAAAAAAAAGTATCCAATAGTAGAAAAGTCTACTTTTCTACATCCATCTACTATGGATGTCTTATAGAAGATTAGTAATGAGCTTAATAGCTACATGAAATGTGAGGGAAGGAATCAAAAGTCTAGAGTTCCCAGTTTCCATGACTGGGAAAATATCAGTCCCAATAGCATGAATAAGTATGTAAGGAAAGGTACTTTGGAGAGAGAGATTGTAAAAGAAAAATAATGTGAAATGCCTCACAGTGTTTGGCACCATAGGCACTCCATAAATTGAGAGCTGGTTTATTCATTTTTCAAAAGAACTTACTACAGAGCTGTCTAAAGTAGCAAACCCTCTATAATTTTGAAGTAATTAATTTTGTTCAGCAGTTTATGTATACAGTCTCAATATTTAAAGCAAGATAGACCTTTAGGTTTGCAGCCTCAGTATTTAAAAGCAAGATATGATTGATCTTTAAGCGATTTTAGCTTTCCATCATTGGTTCAACAAATTATTGAGTGCCTACTGTGTTTCAGATACTGTTCTAGATGGTGGGGATACAACATTGATCAGAGCTGCCTTAAGTCATTGTCCCTAAGGAGATTATGTTCCAACTAGCTTTATTTGGCCTTCTTAGCCATGTTGAATGGTCTTTGAGAATGTTCAGTAAATAATGCCTAATTTAAATTGATATATTTACTCCTTCAACGACTCACAGTAATTTAGTCATTCATCATATATGCATTATGTTTCATAGTTGGTGTTTACCTTGGATTTGTAGGGGTTTTTTTGTGCTTTTTTTTTTTGCAGTACGCTGGCCTCTCACTGCTGTGGCCTCTCCCACAACAGAGCACAGGCTCCGGACGCGCAGGCCCAGCGGCCATGGCTCACGGGCCCAGCCGCTCCGCGGCATGCGGGACCCTCCCGGACTGGGGCACGAACCCGTGTCCCCTGCATCGGCAGGCGGACTCCCAACCACTGTGCCACCAGGGAGGCCCGGATTTGTAGTTTTAAATATTTTTATGTGGTAATAATTTGAAATTTTAAACTTTTCGGCAGAATATTTATGTTCCATAAGTATATTTTCATACATAAAATTCTAAAAAGCTGCTAAATGATAAAACATGACTTCAAGTTTGTAGTTTTGGGGTTGGATTTTTTTTTTTAACATGTTTGGGGTTTTTTTTATTGTTTTTTTAACATCTTTATTGAAGTATAATTGCTTTACAATGGTGTGTTAGTTTCTGCTTTATAACAAAGTGAAGCAGCTATACATATACATATATGCCCATATCTCCTCCCTCTTGCATCTCCCTCCCACCCTCCCTATTCCACCCCTCTAGGCGGTCACAGAGGACCAAGCTGATCTCCCTGTGCTATGTGGCTGCTTCCCACTAGCTATCTATTTTACATTTGGTAGTATTTATAAGTCCATGACACTCTCTCACTTCGTCGCAGCTTACCCTTCCCCCTCCCCATGTCCTCAAGTCCATTCTCTATGTCTGCGTCTTTATTCCTGTTCTGCCCCTAGGTTCTTCAGAACCTTTTTTTTTTTTTAGATTCCATATGTATGTGTTAACATATGGTATTTGTTTTTCTCTTTCTGACTTACTTCACTCTGTATGACAGACTCTAGGTCCATCCACCTCGCTACAAATAACTCAATTTCGTTTCTTTTTATGGCTGAGTAATATTCCATTATATGTATATGTGCCACATCTTCTTTATCCATTCATCCGTCAGTGAACAATTAGGTTGCTTCCATGTCCTGGCTATTGTAAATAGAGCTGCAATGAACATTGTGGTACATGACTCTGAATTATGGTTTTCTCGGGGTATATACCCAGTATTGGGATTGCTGGGTCATATGGTAGTTCTATTTGTAGTTTTTTAAGGAACCTCCATACTGTTCTCCATAGTGGCTGTATCAATTTACATTCCCACCAACAGTGTAAGTGGGTTCCCTTCCCTCCACAACCTCTCCAGAATTTATTCTTTGTAGATTTTTTTGATGATGGCCATTCTGACTGGTGTGAGGTGATACCTCATTGTGGTATTGATTTGAATTTCTCTAATGACTAGTGATGTTGAGCATTCTTTCATGTGTTTGTTGGCAATTTGTATATCTTATTTGGAGAAATGTCTATTTAGCTCTGCCCATTTTTGGATTGTGTTGTTTGTTTTTTTGATGTTGAGTTGCATGAGCTGCTTGTAAATTTTGGAGGTTAATCCTTTGTCAGTTGCTTCATTTGCAAATATTTTCTCCCATTGTGAGGGTTGTCTTTTCGTCTTCTTTATGGTTTCCTTTGCTGTGCAAAAGCTTTTAAGTTTCATAAGATCCCATTTGTTTATTTTTGTTTTTATTCCATGTCTCTAGAAGGTGGGTCAAAAAGGATCTTGCTATGATTTATGTCAGAGAGTGTTCTGCCTATGTTTTCCTCTAAGAGTTTGATAGTGTCTGGCCTTACATTTAGGTCTTTAATCGTTTTTGAGTTTATTTTTGTGTATGGTGTTAGGGAGTGTTCTAATTTCATTCTTCCACATGTAGCTGTCCAGTTTTCCCAGCACCACTTATTGAAGAGGCTGTCTCTCTTTTCTCCATTGTGTATTCTTGCCTCCTTTATCAAAAATAAGGTGACCATATGTGCATGGGTTTATCTCTGGGCTTTCTATGCTGTTCCATTGATCTATATTTCTGTTTTTGTGCCAGTACCATACTGTCTTGATTACTGTAGCTAGGTAGTATAGTCTGAAGTCTGGGAGCCTGATTCCAACAGCTCCATTTTTCTTTCTCAAGATTGCTTTGGCTATTTGGGGTCTTTTGTGTTTCCATGCAAATTGTGAAATTTTTTGTTCTAGTTTTGTGAAAAATGCCATTGGTAGCTTGATAGGAATTGCATTGAATCTGTAGTCTTTGGGTAGTAGAGTCATTTTCACAATGTTGATTCTTCCAATCCAAGAACATGGTATATCTCTCCATCTGTTTGTATCATCTTTAATTTCTTTCATCAGTGTCTTATAGTTTTCTGCATACAGGTCTTTTGTCTCCTTCAGTAGGTTTATTCCTAGGTATTTTATTCTTTTTGTTGCAGTGGTAAATGGGAGTGTTTCCGTAATTTCTCTTTCAGATTTTTCATCATTAGTGGATAGGAATGCAAGAGATTTCTGTGCATTAATTTTGTATCCTGCTACTCTACCAAATTCATTGATTAGCTCAAGTAGTTTTCTGGTAGCATCTTCAGGATTCCTCTATGGATAGTATCATGTCATCTGCAAACAGTGACAGCTTTACTTCTTCTTTTCCAATTTGGATTCCTTTTATTTCTTTTTCTTCTCTGATTGCTGTGGCTAAAACTTCCAAAACTATGTTGAATAATAGTGGTGAGAGTGGGCAACCTTGTCTTGTTCCTGATCTTAGTGGAAATGGTTTCGGTTTTTCACCATTGAGAATGATGTTG
Organism: Monodon monoceros; assembly: GCF_005190385.1. NCBI lineage: Eukaryota > Metazoa > Chordata > Mammalia > Artiodactyla > Monodontidae > Monodon > Monodon monoceros. Next base: position 59,635,989 of record NW_021703768.1, on the reverse strand, counting down.
GCTGTGTGTTTATCATATCTGGCCTTTATTATGTTGAGGTAAGTTCCCTCTATGCCTACTTTCTGGAGGATTTTTATTATAAATGGGTGTTGAATTTTGTCAAAAGCCTTTTCTGCATCTATTGAGATGATCATATGGTTTTTCTTCTTCAATTTGTTAATATGGTGTATCACATTGATTGATTTGTGTTTATTGCAGAATCCTTGCATTCCTGGGATAAACCCCACTTGATCGTCATGGTGTATGATCCTTTTAATGTGCTGTTGGATTCTGTTTGCTTGTATTTTGTTGAGGATTTTTGCATCTGTATTCATAAGTCGTATTGGCCTGTAGTTCTCTTTCTTTGTGACATCTTTGTCTGGTTTTGGTATCAGGGTGATGGTGGCCTCGTAGAATGAGTTTGGGAGTGTCCCTCCCTGTGCTGTATTTTGGAAGAGTTTGAGAAGGATAGGTGTTAGCTCTCCTCCAAATGTTTGATAGAATTCGCCTGTGAGCCTTCTGGTCCTGGACTTTTGTTTGTTGGAAGATTTTTAATCACAGTTTCCATTTCAGTGCTTGTGATTGGTCTGTTTATATTTTCTATTTCTTCCTGGTTCAGTCTCTGAAGGTTGTGCTTTTCAAAGAATTTGTCCATTTCTTCCAGATTGTCCATTTTATTGGCATATAGTTGCTTGTAGTAATCTCTCACGATCCTTTGTATTTCTGCAGTGTCAGTTGTTACTTCTCCTTTTTCATTTCTAATTCTATTGATTTGAGTCTTCTCCCTTTTTTTCTTGATGAGTCTGGCTAATGGATTATCAATTTTGTTTATCTTCTCAAAGAGCCAGCTTTTAGTTTTATTGATTTTTGCTATTGTTTCCTTCATTTCTTTTTCTTTTATTTCTGAGCTGATCTTTATGATTTCTTTCCTTCTGCTAACTTTGGGGGTTTTTTTTTTGTTCTTCTTTCTCTAATTGCTTTAGGTTTAAGGTTAGGTTGTTTATTTGAGATGTTTCTTGTTTCTTCAGGTAGGATTGTATTGCTATAAACTTCCCTCTTAGAACTGCTTTTGCTGCATCCCATAGGTTTTGGGTTGTCATGTTTTCATTGTCCTATGTTTCTAGGTATTTTTGATTTCCTCTTTGATTTCTTCAGTGATCTCTTGGTTATTAAGTAGTGTATTGTGTAGCCTCCATGTGTTTGTATTTTTTACAGATTTTTTCCTGTAATTGGTATCTAGTCTCATAGCATTGTGGTCAGAAAAGGTACTTGATACGATTTCAATTTTCTTAAATTTACCGGGGCTTGATTTGTGACCCAAGATATGATCTGTCCTAGAGAGTGTTCCATGAGCATTTGAGAAGAATGTGTATTCTGTTGTTTTTGGTTGGAATGTCCTATAAATATCAATTAAGTCCATCTTGTTTAATGTATCATTTAAAGCTTGTGTGTCCTTATTTATTTTCATTTTGGATGATCTGTCCATTGGTGAAAGTGGGGTGTTAAAGTCCCCTACTATGATTGTGTTACTGTCAATTTCCCCTTTTATGGCTGTTAGCATTTGCCTTATGTGTTGAGGTGCTCCTATGTTGGGTACATAAATATTTACAATTGTTATATCTTCTTGGATTGATCCCTTGATCATTATGTAGTGTCCTTCTTTGTCTCTTGTAATAGTCTTTATTTTAAAGTCTATTTTATCTGATATGAGAATTGCTACTCCAGCTTTCTTTTGATTTCCATTTACATGGAATATCTTTTCCCATCCCCTCACTTTCAGTCTGTACGTGTCCCTAGGTCTGAAGTGGGTCTCTTGTAGACAGCATATATACAGGTCTTGTTTTTCGTATCCATTCAGCCAGTCTGTGTCTTTTGGTTGAAGCATTTAATCCATTTACATTTAAGGTAATTATCAATATGTATTAACATGTTTTAAAATATATCCTCTAGGTATACAGAAGAGAAGTAGAAGAAAACGGGATTGTTTTGGATCCTTTGAAAGCTACCCACGCAGTTAAAGGTGTTACAGGACATGAGGTCTGCAATTACTTCTGGAATGTTGATGTTCGCAATGATTGGGAAAGTAAGCTGCCATTATTAGTATATTTTGATAAAATTATTAGTTTGAATTTAATACCAAATCTAACCTGGCTTTCTACATCTGATCTATGGTTTACAAAGTCAATATAGAAAATATCTGGAGAATCGTATAGGGAACTGATAATACCTTACATTTAAATAGAGCTTTTCACTGTACAGAATGCTTCTCAGTAAGGTATAGCATTTGATCTGCTACCTCAATGATCCTGTGTGATAGGTAGGTAATAAAGTAAAATTCAGATAGCTCAAGTGACTTGTCATAGATCACAGAACTAATTATTGGAAAAGCCAGGACTAAAATAAAAGGTTTCTGTTTTATCATCTTCTCTTTTCCTAGACTGTTTTGTTTCCATCATAAATTGTAGATGAATCCTGCTGTGGTTTGTTTAGAGTTATTTGATCCCCTCAGGCATCAAATTTCATAAATATGGGTACTTCTGAACAACATGTTTATCAATGGCAGTTTGACACTCTCACAAACATAGTCACCTAAACCTAAATAGAACAGCTTATTCAGCTTCAATAAATTAAGGATTATAGGGAGGGGAGGGGTCATAGTGTTAGGGAATAATTTGTGCCCTAGTGATGAAATGGTGATTAGAATTGCTTTCTTGCGATGGAAGCTAATGAGATTTCCTGGTGATTAGGTCTCACAGCCACCACCTGTAGCCCTAATACTAAACCGCTTTCCATTTGGACTTAGCCTATGTAGGGCAGGATCCTGTTCATTTTACTATAATGTCCATTCGTAATTGACTTTCTCAATAATCACATTCTGGGAAAAGGTAATATATCTTTTTTGACTACTAACATTTTTTCTTCATTGCAGCAACTATAGAAAACTTTCATGTGGTGGAAACATTAGCTGATAATGCAATCATCATTTATCAAACGCACAAGGTAAATATTTTTTCATCCCAAAAGGATTCCAGCGTAGTTCAAACAGAAACATATAAATTCTCTAAAGTAAAATTTGCGAGGAAATTAAGTGCCACAAAAGATTTAAAGACTTTATTAATAATTCATGAATTTCATGTATTTGAAAGGTAATTTCAGTTTATTTAAAGCAGAAATGGGTGAAAATAAGAACCTTAGAAATATCCAGAAACAGTGTGTTTGACAAAGATGTACAGTTAGTTCTGCAAACTTTTAAGTCTGAACAAGAAAGTACGAAAATCCACTTAAATGTTTTTCTAGCATCTAGTCTCTAGAGGAGATAGATGAATTACCAAATATGAAAGTGAATCAGTTTCCTGTGAGAATAATAAGGAAATGCAAAGTATGTTATTAGTCTATGTTAAGACTCAGAAGTAAAGGTGATCTAAGTGGATTATCTGACATCAAGGGAAAATTGCTGAGCATCAGCTATTGAGAGGATGGTCATACACCAGAGCACAAAGAAACATTGTCATTTAAATTGGTTGCCTTTCACTTCATTTCTTCCTCTGTTAATGTAGATATTTAAATTATAGAATATTTATCTTATTCTGCTCTGTTTCCTTTCTGAAAATTGCCAAATATTATATTGAATAAACAATAATAAAATAAATTAAAAATTTGTAGAGATCTGCCAAAAACAATATTGTATGTTATATAAGAAACATGATAATTCAGTAAGTACTTCATTTTTCTTTTTTAAAATAATTTTTAACTGAGCTGAATATTTGAAAATATTTTAGGTTTGCTGTGTATATCTTGAGCTCAGTCTTGTCATCTGAGGCATCTTATATTTAACGACTATGACCTAGGCTTCCTTTTACATAACAGCTACTCAAGAAATGTATAACAATGAAGATTCTGTTTCAACCTACTGATTGAGGGGGGTCAAAAGTGAAGTCTAAAATTTAGTAGACTTTAAAATATTAGTTGTCCTGTAATTTGCAATGAAAATAAATGACCAGTCATTTAGAATCAGAAGACTCTTATTCTGTGAAGATAATTGATCCTGGAAAATGGTCTGCTGAAAGTACTTCACTTGGTAAATAGTAGATGGAGGGGAGGAATATATAGATTATATTAGGATTATTTCTGGAAAAATAAAACTAAAAATTATTAAAATAATGTACTTTATATGTAACAAAATTTAAGTTACAGTTGTAATTATTTGAATAAATGACTTGTCCTGGCATAATTTTTTCAACAAAATCCAATAACTATTCAACATCTTTCTCTTTAAATTTGGCTTCTTTTATAATATGGTCTTAAAAAGGGCTTCTCATCTCTTGATATTTGTCATTCTCACTCTTTAAATTTCTGTCTTATCATCATCCTTGTGGATTTGTATCCATTAGTTCTAATATGGCCACATTTTCATTTATTACTGGTTCACATACATTTGCCCAGCACTGCTTTCATCAACTTAATGAAACTTTGTATCTTTAAAAGATGAACCGTTTCACTTTGCAAATGCTTTGTGTTGTATTGACACTGAGTTGTTGGCGATTTATTAAATTCAGCAGTCGGGAAAGACCCTGTGCATATTTTCTCTCATTTAAAAGTACATAGTCCCAGTTTACAGAGACCTAGGTTCCATGTCATTCCAACAGGATGAAGTTGGAAGATTAAATTACTGGTTTGGAATTCTTTAAATATGATTATGATATCAAAGGAGCATGCTCTTTCCCTAATATACTTGCTTTTAAAATCTTCGCTCTGAACAGTTGAAACAGAGGTTTAATACTATACTTAAAAGTGGGGCTTCCCTGGTGGCACAGTGGTTGAGAATCTGCCAGCTAATGCAGGGGACACGGGTTCGAGCCCTGGTCTGGGAGGATCCCACGTGCCGCGGAGCAGCTAGGTCCGTGAGCCACAACTACTGAGCCTGCGCGTCTGGAGCCTGTGCTCCGCAACAAGAGAGGCCGTGATAGTGAGAGGCCCGCGCACCGCGATGAAGAGTGGCCCCCGCTTGCCACAACTAGAGAAAGCCCTCGCACAGAAACAATGACCCAACACAGCAAAAATAAATAAATTACTAAACTCCTACCCCAGACATCTTCTTTTTTTTAAAAAAAAAAAAAAAAAAAGTGGACTAATGGGGCTTCCCTGGTGGCACAATGGTTAAGAATCCGCCTGCCAATATAGGGGACACAGGTTTGAGCCCTGGTCTGGGAAGATCCCACATGCTGCGGAGCAACTAAGCTCATGGGCCACAACTACTGAGCCTGCGCTCTAGAGCCTGCATGCCACAACTACTGAAGCCTGTGTGCCTAGAGCCCGTGCTCTGCAACAAGAGAAGCCACAACAATGAGAAGCCTGATCACTGCTACAAAGAGTAGCCCCCGCTCACCGCAACTAGAGAAAGCCCACGCACAGCAACGAAGACCCAACATAGCCAAAAATGAAAACTATAAAAAAAAAAAAAGTGGACTAATGGCTGTGGGAGGGGCTAATGCGGAGTGATTGCTTAATGGGTACAGAGTTTCTGTTGGGAGTGATGACACATTTAGAACTAGATAGTGGTGGTATTTACATAACATTGTGAATATAGTTAAGGCCACTGAATTGTACACTTAAAAATTATTTATATCGGGCTTCCCTGGTGGCACAGTGGTTGAGAGTCCGCCTGCCGAGGCAGGGGACACGGGTTCGCGCCCCGGTCCGGGAAGATCCCACATGCCACGGAGCGGCTGGGCCCGTGAGCCATGGCCGCTGAGCCTGCGTGTCCAGAGCCTGTGCTCCGCAACGGGAGAGGCCACAACAGTGAGAGGCCCGCATACAGCAAAAAAAAAAAAAATTATTTATATCATTTTGTGTTACATATATATTACCAAATTTAAAAAGAAGGAAGAATAGGGTCTTCCCTGGTGGTCCAGTTGTTAAGACTCCTCACTGCCAATGCAGGGAGGCTGGGGTTGGATCCCTGGTTGTGGAACTAGATCCCACATGCCTGCGTGCCACAACTAAGACCCGGAGCAGCCAAATAAATAAATAAACATTTTAAAAAGAAAAAAAAAAAAGAAATAGAACATTATTCCTTTGGTATGTTCTTCAAAGCCTTTAACTCAGTGTTCATAATCAATCCTTTGGTGGGTGCTTTCCATTTAAAATTTGACAGATGTTACCTTAAAGGCATTTATTAGTTTTACACTTGTTTCTTTGTTAGTTCCATATTATATATGAATAAAAAGTAGTTCAAATTTTGGGGACTTCCCTGGCGGTCCAGTGGTTTAAGACTCTGAGCTTCCGCTGCAGGGGGTGCGGGTTCAATTGCTGGTCAGGGAACTAAGATCCTGCATGCCACGTGGTGCGGCCAAAAAAAAAAAAAAAAGTAGTTCAAATTTTCAAAAGATTTGTACTTCTTCCACAGAGAGTGTGGCCTGCTTCTCAGCGGGATGTATTATATCTTTCTGCCATTCGAAAGATACCAGCCTTGACTGAAAATGACCCGGAAACTTGGATAGTTTGTAATTTTTCTGTGGATCACAGCAGTGCTCCTGTAAGTACATTGTATAAATGTGTATAATTGTACAATACAAAGCTAAATATACAACACAGGGCAAAAATGATAAACACATACCACACATACAGAGATAATTGATTTGAAAATGCTTCTTAAATTTTTGTTTATTAAAGTTGGCTTCTTGGAAGAGTATAGCCACTGTGTTATCTGAGGGCAACAGTCATGGCCATGAGCATCCCAGCAGGGTTGTTTTCCTTTCCTCCTGAGGTTAGATGAGACAGCTGAATGGGTAGTATAGGTAGGCTATTTCTCACAGTTGTCTCTCAAGCCATGATCAACTACTGGCAAAACCTCTGTGGTTTCTACCTCGGTTTAGCTCCTTTTACTACATAAGGGGGGAAAACCATTCCTGGTGTCGTATCAGCTTGGCATGTATTCTTTATTAGTGCTTAGGAGATTTTGTGGGAGATGTAGATGAGTTACGGTTTTGGTTAATCTAATGTAGAATTAGACCAGAAGAGGTTACAAAATACTGGGTATCTTCTACACTGGTGTTTTGTTTTTACTTTTTGTTTTGGCAGCTAAACAATCGATGTGTCCGTGCCAAAATAAATATTGCTATGATTTGTCAAACCTTGGTAAGCCCGCCAGAGGGAAACCAGGAGATTAGCAGGGACAACATTCTATGCAAGATTACATATGTAGCTAATGGTATGTATTTTGGTTTTGTTTTTGCTACTTGGGAATATGGATGTTTTTATTGTGATCTACATGATAACTGACAGTTTGGAAAAATACCATTTATAAATGTCTTTTTAGTTTTTATCCTTTAGATTTAGTAATTTTTAATTTGGAGAGATGTATATCAAAATTATCGGGAATCTTTCAAAATATACATGTCTGAATAACTGCTGTATCTGAATTTCTGAAGCTGGGGCTGGATAGGTAAATTTTTAAACTTCATCTTTAGATCACTATTACATATTATGGTTTTAAGAACTGTTTTACTAGATATTTGCCTAATAGAATATGTGTAATTAGGAAAATAAGCAACAGTGAGAAAGAAAATTAATACTTCTTTTTTTTCCCAAATTTTCAAAGACTATTTAGTGATTTAGAAAAATGTTTACAAAATAATGTTACGTGGGGTGAGAAAAAGCATATAAAATACCATTTCAATAATTTTTAAAAGAAGAAAAGAATATATATGTGAAAAGTTGGAAAGAAATACAACAAAATGTTAATATTGAATTGTTGCTTGGTTGTTGGATTACTGGAAATAGTTTTCTTCTTTTTTACTTTATAATTTTGGTTTTTTGTGTGTGTTTTTGTTTTTAATTGAAATAATAGTTGATATAAAATATGTTTCAGGTGAACAGTTCTTTTTCTTGTTGTCAGGCTTTTTAGTTTTCTGAATCTTTGCTCCCTGCTTCTTTCTTAATTGCTAGTGACTTATTTCACATCGGCCTACTGCTGGACAGCCCTGTTTATCACTTGTTATGGTTCCTTGCTACACCTATTTCCTACCTGCAGTAGTTACTGGAGTCCCTCTAATAAAACCTTCAAGCCTTCTTTATTACAGGGCCATCACAGCTAGTATGTTTAAAGAGACAACTATGCCTGAGCAAGTTACTATTTGATTATAGTAGAGTTCATTGAATAAATCTGCCTTAAGTAACCTAAAGTGTTGCTATACTAATATTTACTTATAATTTAGGGAACCAAGAACATTTTAGAACATTTTAGAACAGTAATAAATGCTTTCTTATTTGTTATCTGTTCTCATCTGGTGGTTAGTACAGTACTAAGTACTGAGTGGTGAAGACTTTTAAGAGATGCTTTTTCAATGTGAGGAATTTTTAAAAAACAAAGGAACAAAATGAGTGCTTTACGTGTATTTGGAGAATTATCTTAACAGTTTTCATTTTCCTTTGTCTCACAGTAAACCCTGGAGGATGGGCACCAGCCTCAGTGTTAAGGGCAGTGGCAAAGCGAGAGTATCCAAAGTTTCTAAAACGTTTTACTTCTTATGTACAAGAAAAAACTGCAGGAAAACCTATTTTGTTCTAGTATTAACAGGTACTGGAAAATATATGTTATTCTTTTTTTTAAACTTTATAGACTAATATGGCTCTGCAGACATTACAAGTTAGTTTTTGAAAGTAGTTTCTTTTACATGATGTTTCCAGATGTGAAGAGTTGTAGTTTTTGTAGCCTTTAAAACTTAATTTTTCATTGTTTTTTCTGTTTATGTTAGATAATGTCTGCTTAATTGAAGGAAATTTTAATATTATAGAACTATAAAATTTCAGAAGTACAAATCCCCTATTAGTGTTACGTTTGTTGTATTTTCTTCCAGATTTGTACATATGTATTGACATATATCTAAAAATTTTTTTTTCAAAGCATTATCTTGCAGCTTGCTTTTTCTACTTAACATATCTTGACTGTTAGTCCATATAAAGATATGAGACATACAAAACCATCTCATTCTTTTAACATCTGTTGTATAAATGTTGCAGAATTTATTAACCACTGTCCCATGTTAATGTCTGGTTGGTTCCATATTTCTACTGTCAAATAATGCTGCACTGACTGTCTTTGTGCAAGGAGCTGAACTCTTTAATTTTTCTTAAATGAGTGACATGTTAACATGGTTCAGAAGTCAAAAGTATGAAAAGATACACAGTAAAATTCATCCCCAGTCCCCTGCTCACCCAGTTCTGCACCACCACACTTGCCCCCCCCCCACACGCACACAAGTGTATAGCTGCTGTGAATATGTTCTTGTGTCTTTCCAGAGATGTTTCATTTTCACCTGAATAAGCAAATACAAGTGTATTCCTCCCACACATACACTTATTGTTATTGAAAGAAATTGCGTACTCTACTCAGGGTTCTGCATCTTGCTTCTGCATATGCTTTATCTCGAAGGTCTTTCCATATTGGTGCAGAGCTGCTTTATTCTTTGTTTATGGCTATGTAGAATCCCATTTGTATGGATGTACACAATTTATCTAACCAATTCTCCATTTGTAGATGTTAAAGTTGTTTCTAATTTTTGCTAGAGCACACAGTATTGCAGTCATATCCATATGTCATTTTGTATGTGGGTAAATTACTAGATGTGACACTGCTGGCACTTCTGGGGGGCTTGTGCATCTGTAATTTAGATATTGGCCTCTGTAGAGGTTGTATTAATTTACCATCTCACCAGCAATAACATGTTGGAATGCCTGTTTCTCTGACCCTCTCACACAATGTATGAAATGAAACTTTCTGATTTTTTTCCAACTTGATAGGTGAAAAATACTCTCCCAGTGTAGTTTAAATTGTGGTCCTCTTGGGAGTTCCCTGGTGGCCTAGTGGTTAGGATTCCAGAATCCCTGGTCGGGGAACTGAGGTTCCACAAGCCACGTGGCATGGCCAAAAAATAACTGTCATAGTCCTCTTATTACAAATGAATTTGAGCATCTTTTCATGCATTTGAGAACCATTTGTATAATTCAATTTCTGTGAAACTCTCTGAGTGTTAACATTTAAATTTGTAATAGATATTACCAAAGTATAATTCACAAGCAGTAAGTACTTATGACCGTCCTCTCATGCTCACCTACATTGACTGTTAAATCATTTGCTGAGAAATTTATATTCTTGAGTCAATTTCTTTAGATAAAAATAATATAGTTAATAACCATATACAGTTGATGCATGAATGTCGTGGGGGTCAGGAGCGCTGGCCCCCTGCACAGATGAAAATCGAGTATGACTTACAGTCCGCCCTCCATGTCCTAGGTGCCTCTGCATCGAGGATTCAACCAACCCCAGATCGTGTAGTACTGAAAGACATTTGCATGTAGTTGGATGTGCGCAGTTCAAAGCCATGTTGTTCAAGGGTCAACTGTAGTGATTATACTTTTAATTAAGTCTGGTTTCTGATAATGTTTATAGTGTGCTATTTCTTAAAAAAACAAAAAACAAAAACTCAAAGCCTAAATTTATTTTCAGACACAAACACAAGGGTTAGTGCATTGATGTCCCAGATATGTAGCTTTTCCCAGGAAAACAGGTTACATGAAAATGTTAAACAGGTTCTAGTCTTACTTCTCTGAATGGTTAGTGTTTGGGACAAAGCCTGACCTTTGAGGGATTCTCTTAAAGCATAAATGCACTGTTTTTAGGATATCTTGTACTTCAGAATTGTTGTGGCTCGATCTGGACACATAGCTTCTTATTGATTCTGTCACTGCACTGTATTTATCAAATACACTGAAAACGTGATGCCACATGATGGCATCAGGCTTGTCACCTTACTTAGCTGTGTGTCTCTCCCCACAGCCTTAAGATTTCTAGAGTTGCTGTTTGCTTGAACCAAGACCAAGCTTGCAGCTGTATCTGTTTTCCCTGTTCACCTTTACCTTCAGCCTTGCAGAGAAGGGTAGAAAATATAACTGGGTATTAAGCAAAAGAAATCAGAATGCAGTTATATAATAAAACATGCTCTCAACTATGTTTGAGAAGAATAATTTTGAAAATATTTGCAAAATACATGCTAACATGTCCACAGCATTTGCCTCTAAACTGTTGGATTTGGGGCATTGTTTTATTGACTGACTGTGTGTGTGCCCACGAGTGTACACATTCTTCTTTTGTGGACCTAGAGGGAAGGGCTCAAAATCCTTGGAAAAGAATTCATATTAGGGGAAGGAGATGGTACCATTGTTTGTGGACATGTGTGTGTGTGTGTAAAGATAGAACTGGAAAGACTCACTGGCCAAAACTTAGCTCTGGCCTTTGAGTCCAGATTGAGCTTCTTTCTGGCAGAGAACCAAATTTTCATTTACCTAAAATAAATCTTCATTTACCTAAAGTAATAATTGTTTCATAATAATTTTGGAAGATGTATGTATGAAGTGGATCCTAGCATTGAAACCTTAGGAAAGCTAACATTCTTAATTTTGGTGATGGAGAAATAGTAACTTTCAATAGTGTGTATCATCTTTAGAGAAATTCCATAAAGAGTTAATGAGGCCCAAAGATATTTAAAACTTAGTCAAAACTCTTAAACTCATTTGACACAGTATTTCTTAAGATAAGGCAGACCTCTTTCCCATAGCCTAAATAAATTTTTTTAATTCTTGATAAATGATATTGTATAGCATAGTTTTTATTGAACACTAAGAAGAAGGAAATTCCAGTTTATGGGGTACGGATCCAGAAACCTCTACTTGATTCCCTCTTTGCTTCTTGTAGCACATTGCCCTTTTTAATTTTTTCTAACTTTCAGAACATTTCTTATACCTTCTGTTCCTTTCTGATGATAAATTTCAAATATGTAAAGTTAATAATTTTATATTCTTAAAGGTGAAAAATCCTTAAAATATAAACTTTGATAAAGATTCTGTGCATTACATGAGTGCAGAAGGTAGGAGGAGTCTGTTCTGTTAGTCCTGCAGCTGTTAGTAAATAATACAGTGCTGAGTGTTTTACTTGTCATTTTCTTTCCTACAGTGACTGAAACAAGGCTGTGTGACATTCCATGTTGGAGGAAAAAAATTAAAAAACAAAATTGAATGCTCTAAGCTGGAACATAGGATCTATAGCCTTGTCTATGGCCCAACACCTTGGCCTTGTGTACAAAAATGAAGAAATACTGCAATAGCAAAGCTGAACATCTTAACACTAGCTGTCTTCTGCTAGATCTCCTCGCTCAGCATATAACTATAAATACATGTAAAATTACATGTATATGGCTATATTTTTATTTGCTTGCTCCTAGAAGAGAAAAAAAAATCAACTTTGAATCACAACTAGGAATCGATGCTTTAATTTTTGGAAACTTTTTCAGAATTTTTAATTTACTATGGTTTGGCCTAAGATCCTCAGTTGTACCAGGCTTTGTGCACAAGAGAAAAGCACAAAAGTTGGACGCACATGGGGCATGTGCTTTCTGTGCACCAAATTTCTGGATGGGGTTCTTTTTATAGGCCTACAGTCAAATCTGTGTCCAGAATTTTTTGACATTTTTGCTTTGTATAATCATAGAATTCATTGCTGCTGATTTCTATAATAATTCATGTTGTCATGTAAAGTGTCTCTTAATAACTGAGGGCTGTCAATAACCTGTGATTTCGCCTTTTCTATAGTCTTACTCCCATGAAGAACTTTGGTTCTGATGGAGAAAGAGTGAAAAGCTTTATTTTTTTCTCCAGATATCTTTATATTTCTATTGTATTTTTAGTTGTGTACTGTGTGCTACAGATTTTTTTCAGTTTGTTACAAACACAATTTGGTAATTTCTAAATTGGTTCTGCCTGCCTCCAAACAGAAACATCTGTACAACCTTATAGGCATAAACTACTTTCTGGTAAAACGGTCAGAATAAAATGAGCTCATGTTTTCCTGAAATTGGTGAGAGGGTATATGGTATTACATGTTCCAGCAAATCTCACTGTTTGAGTTTGGCATTTGATTCAATATTTCTAGTATTCAGTAACATGTGGTTGTTCTTCTAATTTGGGTCAGTTTAAAAGATACGTTGCGAGATATGCGTAGAAAATGTGGGCACCGCTCCTGTTTGCCTCTTGATCAGAAACTTCAGCAGGGCAGTAAAGAAGACCATGTGATTCAAACTGAAATTCTTTCTTTAGTTGCTGTAAGAAGTTAAACGTAAAATACTTTTTTTAGTTTTAGGCCCCTTTGAAAAACCCTGAAACATGGAGCAGAGGCAGGGAATGGTACTCATTGAAGTAGAAATGACCGCCCACTTCAGAATCTTCACTGTGTTTATACACAAATGTGTTTACGTAAATCAGAGGCATTTTGTAGATGCTTTGCTGACTTGTTCGTCTCTATAGAAACACAAAAACCAGACCCATTTTGTAAAGCAGGAAATCATGTCACGTGGAACATGTCCTGTATATATTTCCTACATGGTAATGGAGTCTTAATGATAAATGCAAGGTGATAATTTAATGATGGGATTAGTCTGATCACTTAATATACACAATCCTGGAAGTGAATTACTTGCATCAGATAAAGTGGTATTTATTAGTCTGTACAGAGAGGAAAATACATATAAAACATATGCTTACATTACATGCACGCAGATCTCATGCTCCATAAATCTTTTCTATTTTTTAATTTACCTTTCTCTAAATGATGTGCATGGAATATGCCTTATTACAGAAAAATACTATTCATAATTTGACTACAAGGAAAAAGTGCCTATATGGTGGTAATGCTAGTTAAGGCAAATAAGACAAATTATCTTATCAGTTTACTACATCACCAGTTAACATTTTATATTGTGATGTTTAAAAAAGAAAAGTTTATACCTCAAATGTGTATTTTATTTTACAATCAGTTGTGGGATTGGGGTTGGGAGTATGGGAGGGTTGGGGAGGGAAGGTTTATTCACCATAGTAGCCACTGATGGGAATCTTCAAAAACAATTCTATATGCCCACTATAAATGTTTCTCTGTTTGCCATTTCTGGTACTATCATGACTAAATTGGATAGCTTTATTTTACAAAGGTATGGAAAGTTTACAGAGCAGTGTCTAAACCTACATTAGTTGCATTTGCACTAAATGTTAATGATATACTTTTGCAATTCTGTAAATGATTACAGGAAAAATATTTGTATTAAAAAAAAGAAGAAAAGTAAAGGATACATTTTACCTTCAGGTAATTGCACTGGTACTTCACTAGGGTTAATCCTGCCCAACCAGATTTAGAAATGAGTTGGGGAATATGAAAGGAGTTTAAAAGAGATCGAAATTTGGAGAGGTACTAGCCCTTTAGACAGCATTCAGACCCTCTAGAATTATTTCCATAAGGCTAATTCCTACATATTGAATATACATGATGTTTTCTCATCCACAGTTATTTCCTACTTCTCTTCCCCAAGCAAAAAAAAAATATATCATTTTACTCTCTTTTCTACTCAGTTACTCTTTTGTACTGTGATAGAAACATGAAAAATATTGGTGATGAGGGGTTTTGTCCCTGAGTGCCCACTGTACAGTTCAAGAGAGCACAGTATTTCACTTGTAATTCAGGGCTCCTGATTTTGAGATGGAGGGTGTCATAGCAGCTCTTGATTTGGGTTTGCCACAGGGGTAGCCAGACCAAGGAAGAGGATGACTGGGAGGGATGTAGGAATACAAAAGAAGGAAAAGGAGGAATGGGGTTCCCATTTGTTCAGTTTCATCAACTAATTTGTACTCCTATACAACATCAGTGTCAATTGCTATTGAGAAAATTTTAGTTGGGCTGAGCTGGTTCTCTTGTGAAATTGTGCTGATTATCTTTAAGCTTATCAGTTGTTTGTCCAGTTAAACACTTTCACCACTATTTGATCCAAGTTGTACAGACAGTGTATTTGGATTATTGTCATTGTTCATCTACAAACTCAAAACATAATCATTTTAAAGTACCTTGGGAGTGTGTAGAGTGTATTCTAAATAGCTTTATGATCCTGGTGATGTTTTTAAAAAATAATAAAGTTGGATCTTCCATGTTACAATCACAAAATTAAAACCAGTATTTAAAAGTGGAAAAGTATTAAAATATTATGGACAAATGTGCTTGCTTGATTGTTTTTCTTAACCCCCAGGTACTGCCCTACATAATTCTCTGAGTAGTTAAGAGCTTGAAATACTCCAGTTCAATGTTCTTCAAACTGTATGTTGTAACCCGGTTGGGCATCAAGAAAACTACTGAGTTGCAACCTAAAAAAATTTTAAGAAAGTAGAACAGAATGGAATAGATCAAATACATAGGATGTAATAAAGGTAAATATTTTGTGAACCTTTTTACATATATGTGTGTATGTATGTATATGCATGTATTGTATATACACACACAGACGTGTGTGTGTGTGTAGTAGGTTACAGTTTTAAATGATTTTTTTTTTTTTTTACTATGGACCCTGGTCCAAAAGTTTGTTTTCAGTTGCTAGAGAGTGAAGCCGTATGCAGCTGGGTGTTTCTAAAACCCAGCCAGTCATACACACATGAAAGTTAGCTATATGCGTTTAACCATAAAAAAATCATCCCTCATTTATTTAAATAATATGGCCAGCTCCACTTGTTACACTCGGAATTTACACCCTAGAACCACAATGAGATGGGAAGTGTGGATTTGCAGTTCACTTGGTCGTTGGTTTCCTCCATATTGAAAGGCACTGAGCATATTTCTCTCCTGGTGTTCAAAGAGAAATACCATACAAACAATATGACCTCACATACAAGCCAACTACTTAATCTCAGGGGATGCTGGAGAGAAAATCTGGCTGTTGTGTTGGGTTTATTGATAGAGAAATAGTATTGTCACCCTCATGGCACACTTTTAAGAAGTTTTTCAAGAACAATTTTTAACTTACTGCAGCTTTTGCCTTAGGCTTGGCTTTGGAATATAACCTGTAAATACGGTGTAGTTCTTTTTTTTTCTTTATTTTTTAAACAGCAGGTCCTTATTAGTTATCTATTCTATACATATTAGTGTATACATGTCAATACCCATCTCCCAATTCAGCCCACCGTCACCACCACCCCCCACCCCCCCACTTTCCCCCCCTTGGTGTCCATACGTTTGTTCTCTACATCTGTGTGTCTATTTCTGCCTTGCAAACCAGTTCATCTGTACCATTTTTCTAGATTCCACATATATGCATTAATATATGATATTTGTTTTTCTCTTTCTTACTTCACTCTATATGACAGTCTCTAGATCCATCCACGTCTAAACAAATGACCCAATTTCGTTCCTTTTTATGGCTGAGTAATATTCCATTTTATATATATATATATATATATATATATATATATATATATACCACATCTTTATCCATTCATCTTTCGATGGGCATTTAGGTTGCTTCCTTGACCTGGCGACTGTAAATAGTGCTGCAGTGAACATTGGGGTGCACGTGTCTTTTTGAATTCTGGTTTTCTCAGGGTATATGCCCAGTAGTGGGATTGCTGGGTCATATGGTAATTCTATTTTTAGTTTTCTAAGGAACCCCCATACCGTTCTCCATAGTGGCTGTATCAGTTTACATTCCCACCAACAGTGCAAGAGGGTTCCCTTTTCTCTGCACCCTCTCCAGCATTTGTTGTTTGCAGATTTTCTGATGATACCCATTTTAACAAGTGTGAGGTGATGCCTCATTGTAGTTTTGATTTGCCTTTCTGTAATGATTAGTGATGTTGAGTATCCTTTCATATGTTTGTTGCAAATCTGTATATCTTTTTTGGAGAAATGTCTAGGCCTTTTGCCCATTTTTAGGTTGGGTTGTTTCTTTTTTTGATATTCAGCTACATGAGCAGCTTGTATATTTTGGAAATTAATCCTTTGTCAGTTGCTTCATTTGCAAATATTTTCTCCCATTCTCAGGGTTGTCATTTCATCTTGTTTATGGTTTCCTTTGCTGTGCAAAAGCTTTGAAGTTTCACTAGCTCCCATTTGTTTATTTTTGTTTTTATTTACATTTCTCTAGGAGGTGGGTCAAAAAAGATCTTGCTGTGATTTATGTCAAAGAGTGTTCTTCCTATATTTTCCTCTAAGAGTTTTATGGTGTCTGGGCTTGCATTTAGGTCTTTAATCCATTTTGAGGTTTTTTTTGTGTATGGTGTTAGGGAGTGTTCTAATTTCATTCTTTTACATGTAGCTGTCCAGTTTTCCCAGCACCACTTATTGAAGAGACTGTCTTTTCTCCATTGTATATCCCTGCTTCCTTTGTCATAGATTAGTTGACCATAAATGCTTGGGTTTATCTCTGGGCTTTTTATCCTGTTCCATTGCTCTACATTTCTGTTTTTGTGCCAGTACCATACTATCTTGATTACTGTAGCTTTGTAGTAAAGTCTGAAGTCAGGGAGTCTGATTCCTCCAGCTCCATTTTTTTCCCTCAAGATTGCTTTGGCTATTCGGGATCTTTTGTGTCTCCATACAAATTTTAAGATTTTTTGTTCTAGTTCCGTAAAAAATGCCATTGGTAATTTGATGGGGATTGTATTGAATCTGTAGATTGCTTTGGCTAGTATAGTCATTTTCACAATATTGATTCTTCCAATCCAAGAACATGGTATTTCTCTCCATCTGTTTGTGTCATCTTAGATTTCTTTCATCAGTGTCTTTATAGGTTTCTGAGTACAGGTCTTTTACCTCCTTAGGTTTATTCCTAGGTATTTTATTCTTTTTGTTGCAATAGAGAATGGGATTGTTTCCTTAATTTCTCTTTCTGATCTTTCATTGTTAGTGTATAGGAATTCAAAAGATTTCTGTGCATTAATTTTGTATCCTGCAACTTTACCAAATTCATTGATTAGCTCTAGTAGTTTTCTGGTGGCATCTTTAGGATTATCTATGTATAGTATCATGTCATCTGCAAACAGTGACCGTTTTACTTCTTCTTTTCCAATTTGTCTTCCTTTTATTTCTTTTTCTCCTCTGATTGCCATGGCTAGGACTTCCAAACCTCTGTTGAGTAAGAGTGGCGAGACTACATCCTTGTCTTATTCCTGATGTTAGAGGAAATGCTTTCAGTTTTTCACCATTGAGAGTGATGTTTGCTGTGGGTTTGTCATATATGGCCTTTATTATGATGAGGTAGGTTCCCTCTGTGCCCACTTTCTGGAGAGGTTTTGTCCTAAATGGGTATTGAAGTTTGTCAAAACCTTTTCCTACATCTACTGAGCTAATCATATGGTTTTTATTCAATTTGTTAATATGGTGTATCACATTGATTGATTTGCATATATTGAAGAATCCTTGCATCCCTGGATAAATCCCATTTGAGCATGGTGTATGATCCTTTTAATGTGTTGTTGGATTCTGTTTGCCAGTATTTTGTTGAGGATTTTTGCATCTATATTCATCAGTGATATTGGTCTGTAATTTTCCTTTTTTGTAGTATCTTTGTCTGGTTTTGGTATCAGGGTGATGGTGGCCTCGTAGAATGAGTTTGGGAGTGTTCCTCCCTCTGTTCTTTATTGGAAGAGTTTGAGAAGGATGGATGTTAGCTCTTCTTTATGTTTGATAGAATTCACCTGTGAAGCCATCTGGTCCTGGACTTTTGTTTGTTGGAAGATCTGTAATCACAGTTTCAATTTCATTACTTGTGAGTGGTTTGCTCACAGTTTCTGTTTCTTCCTGGTTCAGTCTTGGGAGGTTATACCTTTCTAAGAATTTGTCCATTTCTTCCAGGTTGTCCACTTTATTGGCATAGAATTGCTTGTAGTAGTCTCTTACAATGCTTTCTATTTCTGTGGTGTCTGTTGTAACTTCTCCTATTTCATTTCTGATTTTATTGATTTGAGTCCTCTCCCTCTTTTTCTTGATGAGTCTGGCTAATGGTTTATCAATTTTGTTTATCTTCTCAAAGAACCAGCTTTTAGTTTTATTGATCTTTGCTATTGTTTTCTTTGTTTCTATTTCATTTATTTCTGCTCTGATCTTTATGATTTCTTTCCTTCTGCTAACTTTGGGTTTTGTTTGTTCTTCTTTCTCTAGTTGCTTTAGGTGTAAGCTTAGGTTGTTTATTTGAGATTTTTCTTGTTTCTTGACGTGGGATTATATTGCTATAAACTTCCCTCTTAGAACTGCTTTTGCTGCATCCCATAGGTTTTGGATCGTCATGTTTTCGTTGTCATTTGTCTCTAGGTATTTTTGATTCCCTCTTTGATTTCTTCAGTGATCTCTTGGTTATTTAGTAGCGTATTGTTTAGCCTCCATGTGTTTATGCTTTTTATGTTTTCTTCCCTGTAATTGATTTCTAATCTCATAGCATTGGGAAAGATGCTTGATATGATTTCAATTTTCTTAAATTTACCAAGGCTTGATTTGTGACCCAAGGGGTGATCTATCCTGGAGAATGTTCTGTGTGCACATGAGAAGAAAGTGTGATCTGCTGTTCTTGGATGGAATTTCCTATAAATATCAATTAAATCTATCTGGTCTGTCGTGTCATTTAAAGCTTGTGTTTCCTTATTTTCTATCTGGATGATCTGTGCATTGGTGTAAGTGAGGTGTTAAAATCCCCCACTATTATTGTGTCACTGTCGATTTCCTCTTTTATAGGTGTTAGCATTTGCCTTATGTATTGAGGTGCTCCTATGTTGGGTGCATAAACATTTATAATTCTTATATCTTCTTCTTGGATTGATCTCTTGATCATAGTATAGTGTCCTTTCTTGTCTCTTGTAACATTCTTTATTTTAAAGCCTATTTTATCTGCTATGAGTATTGCTACTCCAGCTTTCTTTTGATTTCCATTTGCGTGGAATATCTTTTTCCATCCCCTCACTTTCAGACTGTATGTTTCCCTAGGTCTGAAGTGGGTCTCTTGTAGACAGCATATATACAGGTCTTCTTTTTGTATCCATTCAGTGTCTTTTGGTTGGAGCGTTTAATCCATTCACGTTTAAGGTAATTATCGATATGTATGTTCCTATGACTATTTTCTTAATTGTTTTGGGTTTGTTTTTGTGGGTCCTTTTCTTCTCTTGTGTTTCCCACTTAGAGAAGTTCCTTTAGCATTTGTTGTGGAGCTGGTTCGGTGGTGCTGAATTCTCTTAGCTTTTGCTTGTCTGTAAAGCTTTCAATTTCTACATTGAATCTGAATGAGATCCTTGAGTTAACTTGGTTGTAGGTTCTTCCCTTTCATCACTTTAAATATCATGCCACTCCCTCCTGGCTTGTAGAGTTTCTGCTGAGAAATCAGCTGTTAACCTTATGGGAGTTCCCTTGTATGTTATTTGTTGTTTTTCCCTTGTTGGCTTTTAATAATTTTTCTTTGTCTTTAATTTTTCTCAATTTCATTACTGTGTGTCTCGGCGTGTTTTTCCTTGGGATTCTCTACGCTTCCTGGACTTGGGTGGCTATTTCCTTTCCCATGTTAGGGAAGTTGTCGACAGTCTCTTCGAATATTTTCTTGGGTCCTTTCTCTCCTTTCTCCTTCTGGGACCCCTATAATGTGAATGTTGGTGTGTCTAATGTTGTCCCAGAGGTCTCTTAGGCTGTCTTCCTGTCTTTTTATTCTTTTTTCTTTATTCTGTTCCGCAGCAGTGAATTCCACCATTCTGTCTTCCAGGTCATTTATCCGTTCTTCTGCCTCAGTTATTCTGCTATTGATTCCTTCTAGTGTATTTTTCATTTTAGTTATTGTATTGTTCATCTCTGTTTGTTCTTTAATTCTTCTAGGTGTTTGTTCTCTAATTCTTCTAGGTCTTTGTTAAACATTTTTTGCATCTTCTCAATCTTTCCCTCCATTCTTTTTCTGAGGTCCTGGATCATCTTCACTATCATTATTCTGAATTCTTTCTCTGAAGTTTGCCTATCTCCACTTCATTTACTTGTTTTTCTGAGGTTTTACCTTGTTCCTTCACCTGGTACATAGTCCTCTGTCTTTTCATTTTGTCTGTCTTTCTATGAATGTGGTTTTTGTTCCACAGGCTGCAGGATTGTAGTTCTTGCTTCTTCTGTCTGCCCTCTGCTGGATGAGGCTATCTAAGAGGCTTGTGTAAGCTTCCTGATGGGAAGGACTGGTGGTGGGTAGAGCTGGGTGTTGCTCTGGTGGGAAGAGTTCAGTAAAACTTTAGTCTGCTTGTTTGCTGATGGGTGGGGCTGGGTTCCCTCCCTGTTGGTTGTATGGTTGTTGTTGGTTGTTTAGGCTCCAGGACTGGAGCCTACCTGGGCTCTTTGGTGGGGCTAATGACAGACTCTGGGAGGGCTCATGCCAAGGAGTACTTCCCGGAACTTCTGCTGCCAGTGTCCTTGTCCCCACGGTGAGCCACAGCCACCCCCCGCCTCTGCAGGAGACCCTCCAACACTAGCAGGTAGGTCTGGTTCAGTCTCCCCTGCGGTCACTGCTCCTTCCCCTGCGTCCTGATGCACATACTACTTCGTGTGTACCCTCCGAGAGTGGAGTCTCTGTTTCCCCCCAGTCCTGTCAAAGTCCTGCAATCAAATCCCGCTAGCCTTCAAAGTCTGATTCTCTGGGAATTTCTCCTCCTGTTGTTGGACCCCCAGGTTGGGAAGCCTTGATGTGGGGCTCAGAACCTTCCCTCCAGTGGCTGGACTTCTGTGGTGTAAGTGTTCTCCAATTTGTGAGTCACCCACCCAGCAGTTACGGGAATTGATTTTATTGTGATTGCGCCCCTCCTACTGTCTCATTGTGGCTTCTCCTTTGTCTTTGGATGTGGGGTATCTTTTTGGTGAGTTCCAGTGTCTTCCTGTTAATGATTGTTCAGCAGTTAGTTGTGATTCTAAGTTGGGAGTGAGTGCACGTCCTTCTTCTCCTCCGTCTTGAACCAATCTCCAAAATTGGAAAGGTGTAGTTCTAACTAGCTTTTTTCAATTGAATTGTTTTTATAGTGTCTTCCAGATTTTCTCGTCATTGTTTGAACTAGACTACCAGAGGACTCATATTGTTGGCATTTGCATTGTCTTCCGATTAAGAAATTTTTTGTGAACCCTCTGTGTACACTTTGAATAGCCTTAAACAAGTATCATAAAGTTAAACTAGTTTATTTGGCCTCTTTGTTCTGCTGCAGAGAATTCTGTGAGGTTAGTGCTAGAACAAATCCTAAAGATCTTTGAAGTTACTAAAAGATGCCCAACCAGGATTTTCTCATCACCCAGGCTTTAGGATTGTTGAGGTGCTAAATGAGGATGTCTCCATTATGTATAGCACATACCTTGCCTGCGTTTTATCTAACTTCCTCCCTTACAACATGCTGGGTGGCAGCAGCAGTGGTTGGTGGTGGTAGTAGTTGGTGGTACCACCCGTATTATAAAGATAAGGAAATGGGCCAGGATTCCAGGCCTACTGAGTGACTCTCAAGTCTTTTCTGTGTTTGACTCTGCTACTTTTTAGTGCCTTATGTATTTAATGTCTAGAATATAGTGTTTAGCAGAATAGGAAGAGCTGACGTGCTTGAAGACTAGAACTTTGGGGGTAGAGGTCTTAACATCACACACTTCAGTGCTGGCTTCACAAAACCACAGTACCTACATGTCACAAAACCCCACCAGATCTATACATTTTGTCTTAAAGGTTAAATCTGGCCTTCATTTGGTGCCTTAACTGCCTTCCTGTCTTCCAGTTTGGAAGGATGAAACATCACCACAAACAAGCCCAAGGAGGGTATTTTATCTTGGATTTTTCAACCCAGGATGAGATTCAACATAGCTATCACTTTTGTGGGCAGCCTGCTGCAAAATGACCACTGAGGTAGTGACTGAAACATGCTTTGGACCCACCCCTAGTCAGTTTACTGTGATTCTTTTCTGTTACTACTCCTTGCAATGGGGAGACCCAAGTGGTAGCTGGGCCCAGCAGCAGGGAATCCTTGTGTGGCAATAAGTCAAGATGTCAACATCCAGCAATTTTAGCAATATAGATATGTAGCACTAATTCTACAGCACCCAAAACAAGTTGCAGAGAAATATTTGTTGAGCACCTACTACATGCCATGAAGTGTTCCAGGATTAAGGATACAGCAACAAACAGCACATCTGGCGTTCACTGTTTTTGTCATAACCAAGCTTTTTAGAAATGCACCTAAACTAAGAGGAAATAGACATTGAGATCAAGAGCATTTCAATACAGTGCATTAATGGTAGACTTAACCACATTTGAGGTGTGTGAAAGTCTTTTTGATTCTTGGTTCTCAGTTGTGTCCTCAAAAGGTAGATAGGGAATGGATTGTTGCTATGTTTTAACAAGTTCACCAACTTCCATGCGCGTCAGTAGCACCAAATTAGTAAGCTGGTCCACTCTGCTGATTATTTAAATCTACAATTTATTTTGTGGTTTGTGACTTTGACTTTTCATTTGTAACATCCAGTAGATTTTTCTGTTACTTCTAAGTGTATTTCTCCCCATGTTTCTGGATACCATGCATTCAACAAACTGAAAGGAATGAAATTTAGAAGCCAGAAGACCAGAGTTTTTCTGGCTCTCTCACTTGAACACGTTTGATTTTGCCAAGACGTTTTCATGTCTCTAAATCTATTTTTCTCTTCCATAAAATAATATGAAATCATCTACATCACAGGATTGTTTGGGGAAGAGTGTGATAATGTATTCAAAACACTTTGCTCTACTGTGCAAATGTAAGGAATGATTAGGTCAACCACAAATATGTGCTATATACTGTCTTTTGAGTGCTGAAGGCGGGAATCTGAATAAGGCACAGGAATAATGACAAGAAGGACGCAAACATTTTGGGGCTTTGAGCCAAACCGTAAGTCATGTGGGGTTTAGCCTATAGGGTACATCTAATGAGGGAGAAAACCAGAAAGAGGCAGAGGCACTTCATGGAAAACCTTGAATGCTGTGCAAAGAGCTTGATCTTCATTCTACCAGCAATGGGCATCACTGAAGGGCTTTCTTGAGCATTACGTATCTAAGAAAAATCAGTGGGACTTGGTGCCTGGTGGTTTGGATGTAGAATAAGTCAACCATTAATGTTTTTACTTGTGTATAATTCTCATGTTAATGTCAGAATAAGTGACAATTACAGTGTCAGTAATAATAGTGACAGCTTTTAAAACTTGGGAAATGAAAGTGATAGTGCCTCAAACAAGCTGCCCAGCAGTCACTGCCAAGCTTGTAAATGAATGTGGAAGCATTCAGAGCTGAAGAATCAGGGTAGAGATGAGTCTCCTAAGTGACCTCTTTTCTCCTGATCGAGTTATCCTTTAATACCTAATGCCTCTTGCTAAATGTTTCAATAGTGCCCTTATCTCCAAGGACTGAGTGAGTCCACACTCCTTGACTTCAGTCTGATGTTCAATGTATCATTTTAAGAGTTTGGCCTTACTGCATCTGCCTTACCAGCCTGCCTCTCCTTGGTCCCCTCTACAAATAAATCATCCCATCCAGGTGGACTTAACTCCAGTCACTCAGTGATCCATGCTCACCTTCGAAGGAACTTCTCTCTCTCCTCCCTTCAGTCAACATCCAGAACCTACTTCAGGGTCCCAATTTCTGACCTTAACTATACCAGCCCCCTCAACCCTCAACTCTTCCTCTCCAGTTGTATGTGCTTTTCCCGTCATACTTGGATTATGCAACTACTGTGACACTGCTGTTGTATTAATCTATCAGCTCTACTAATAAGCCAGACTCTAGCTTATCAGCGCAATTGGCTCATGTATATACAGGAGAGAGTAAATAAAGCATTTCATGGAATTTGTAGAGCCAGTTAAGGGCTTAGAAGCCAGCCAATCCAACTATGTCATTATACGAATAAGGAAACTGAGGGAAAGAAACACGAAGCCAATAACCCAAGGTGTCACAGCTAGTGGCAGAGCCTTGACTGAAATGGAGGTCTCTGGATTCCCAGCTCCCTCAACACTGCCGTTGTCTTCCTATTGTAACTAACTATTTCTCTTTGGAGTAAGTCCTAATTACAGATTTATTGTGTCAGTCATTCAACAACACGGAGGACCGTTAATTTTAAGGTACTGTAACTAGGTTCCAAGAAAAGACATGGTGCCTGTCTTCAAGACACCTTGGTCTGGAGGAAAATGTGGGCAAGATGTACCACTGAAATATGGAAACAAAAAATTTCAACTTTTGTTTTATTTTTTTAGTTTTGCTTTTTCTGATGGAGTGCTCAAGGTTGTTCAAGGTTTGGATTCTACTGGCCTGGGTAGGCACTGTCCTAAAAGCAAGTTAAAAATGGGCCTTTCCTCAAGAGCTTTCCATTTAAAGTTGTTAAATTATCCAGGCTATACCAGCAAGCCAGCTTCAAGCTTTGGCTGCTTACCAAGGGTTGTGTAGTGTGGATGAGATCATCCAGATCTGAAGGAACCATGGCCAGAGGTGAGTGGGCTGCTCACACACACCTGAGTCTACTTTCCTATTAAAAGCAATAAAGGTTTAAAAATGAGGTAAGTTGTTCACAGGCCATACCCTAGATCAAAAGAGACTGAGGTAGAAAATGCACCAAAACTTGGTGGGTTTTGACCATTTAGAGCCCTGAGGCTATAGCCCTAGTCCACACGGTGAAATGGGCAGGGAGGTAGGGGCACCAGTGTTTATCTCCTTTGTGAACTAAGGGCTAGGAGAGAGCTGCAGAATGAGGTTCTTCCATCACACATCATTTAGGGCTAATAATACTCTGGATTTGCTTGACTGTGTCCACTGCTTTTAACATACAATCCCAGCTGATTTTGCTGTGGAGACTGAGACAGAGCTCCCTTCACTGTCCCCTCCCTCCACTTCACCCACTAAACGCTATTTACCATTTCAAATTTCAAGTGACAGGAAAGCAAAGGAGTTCCATAATCAACACAGGCTAGTGACTGCAGTCCTTTTCTTTTGGATTACTTCCTGATACTTCCTTGCCAAGTTGCCTTGACAAAACACACAAGGTGCCTGTAAATGGCACAGGGCCCTACTGCCTTTAGGCTCTCTGCCCTCTGGCTTCAGAACTGACCAGTCGAATGGTCTGTGGAATCAGCTTCTTGCCTCTGAGTGACCCTGCTCCAGGGCCGCAATCCTGGGAAGTTAAGGTATCAGTACAAAGCAGTCAAACTTTGCGGCTATAGGGTGGGTGAGGTGAGGGTACTGAGCAGGGAATGGTATATACACGAACCTCTTTAAAGGTAGGCTTTTTTCCCCTTTGGTCCCCCACTGTCTCATTTGGGAGAGAGACCAGAGACCAAGGGGTAGGAAAGTGAGGGGGAAAAGTGGCTAAAAATGTCCTTTTCTGGGGCAGTCATTCCATTCTTTGAAAATGCAGATAATTTGGTGTTTTGCCAAGGGGGGGGGGCAGGTTCACAGGTGGGGGGCAGTAGGGGAGACACAGACCCAAGTAACATACCTTCTCGTTGGTTCTCTCGCTCTAGGGTTAATTCTGTCTTATTAAGCAGCTATTAAGCAGCATTGGCCTCTCCGTGGGTGTCTGCTGTGTGCTTCTGAATAAACACGACTTTCTAATACCATTTATTCACAGTAACACCAGGCACTTCACACTGAAACCCAGCACCGTTAGAGCAGCAACAGCAATACTAGAAAGAAATGCGGAAGTCCCAGCCCCACCCAAGACCAAGGGAATCAGGAGCCCAGGTGAGTGTGCTGCACTGGAGCTGGAGAATCCCTGGATTACAACGCTCTCTCGTGTCCCACCTCCTAACTCCAGCTGGTGGCACGAGGGTCTCTCCCACTGGCCTTAGAGAACAACTGTGTGGAAGTGTCTCACATCCTGATACAAGAGTACCCACACCTCCCTCGGGAGCTCCCAAACTTGCTCAGGAAGAAAAGAACGAAAAGTATGTGTGTGTGTGATGGAAGGAGGGGTTCCATGCATCTCATAATGGAAAAGGGAATCTGTTAAGATATAAATAAATCATTTGCCATCTTCTTTTGGCTTGCAGTGTAGAAGTTATCGTTTTGCTAACTGGGCAAAGTTCATTCTTAATAAATTCAAGTCATGTCCAGAACAGAAAGACAGCTTGAGAAACACTGGTCTTGAAAAAAAATTCCTATAGTGAATTTACTGCTCTTACTTGAACCTTCTGTACACAGTGGATTTGTATTGATGTTTTGCTGTTCTGTGTCCTCTTGTTTGAGCTCAGACCCTTCAATGTGAGATGTTCTCTTTGGATTTAATTCTCCACACTCTCCAAAGATGAGGAAAAGTCCTGTGCTGCCACATGCATCTCACTGCTCATCAAATCACCTGAGCAGTAAGGGGACGAAACTTCCCCATCTCCTGTCCGGCTTGCCCCACTCTCGAGAGGCCGACCAGACAAGTGATCACATGCCATTTTGGGAGAAAAATTCAAAATGATTCTCAAGTATCTGGGCTTAGTTCTTAGTGGCTCATACACACCTGTTCACCTCTAACTATGGCAGAAGTATAGTCAAAAATCACCAGAATTTGGGATTTTAAAGAGGCCAGCCTCAGTATATAAGCTGTACTTTCAGTTGATACAGCTTATGTACATACCTGCAATGGCCATTTGGTTTTGGCTGCCCAACCTTTATGGCCTCTTCCTCTCAACTGTCATACCCCCAATATCCAAAAGTAGTCCATGATGATAAATCTGAACTACTCAAAGTATAAGGAAGATAGTTTTAATATATGTTCCTGTTGTAGATTGGGAGAAGACAATGGGAATGATAAACGGGTCTTGGGGCACCCAGTGTGAATTACAGGGTACCACTCTGGCCAGACTTGAAAGCTTCCAGGTCTCAGGCAGGCCTGTGTTAATCCAAACAAAAAAGGTTACTGACTACACTTACCAGTATTAACCTCCTTTTCATAATTTACTGGAACTGGGGGAAAAAGTCTAACAAAATGTATACAATTTAGTAACTGTACAAAACATTAGTTTAGCAAGATATTGGTTACAGTCACCAAAATGAAGACTCAAAATATTTCTCACTGCCACTTCCATGAAAAATTCAGATAAAAAGTCACTGGCTGAAAAGTCACAACAGAAGCAATTTAAACTTAACATAAAACAGAAATTGTCAATCTTCCCCAACAATGCAGACACAATCACTCAGAGGCTCTCTGTACTGCCACGGCATTACTGGAATGTTTCTCAGAGTCCATCTTCTACATGAGCCATCAGCTTTCCAAGACCAACACTTGAAGCATTAGATGTAACACAAAATAAGGAGTTCTTTATTATTTATACAAAAGTTGTACATTAAAAAAAAAAAAATTAAGATTCAACAACTCTGCTGACCCCCTGAGGAAGATTTTATGGGTCCATCAAAGAGCCCTGTGTGGATGTTTCAGTCACCAACCTTTTGGCCACAGGACAAGGGACACTCCCTCCACGGCCATTCACACGGCACCTTCACTGGCTCTGAAAGCTGACTTTCCCCTTCGTTAGGCTCAACAAGCAAGCCAGGCTTTCCTGGACAACATTAAAGAACACTGCCTTCTCTGGCCCAAGCTTAGAGTGTTTTACCAGTATATCGGGTGATTTTTGTTTATTTCTTGAACACTTTCAATAAACTCCTAGCACAAGAAGCTTTATTACAACATATACAGATTTGGTACAGTTCTTTACAAAAAACTACCTAGATTTTTCAGCTAAATAAATTTAAGTGTCTTTTAAGAAATTAAACTTGGCTTCAAGAAATGGTAATTTTCTTCCAAACTTGTGTTTTCTACCCCCTGAGTTCTAAGAGAGGTCACAGACTTGTATGTCATTGATAAACAGAGTCACCTTTGTCTAAGCAATATTAAGAGCTCTTGTATCTTTCACAAAAAGCACAAAACTCTGTTTCTTAAAGGCTTATATGCTGAAAGATATGTTATAGCCAATCTAGACAAACATTTGTATTTAGACAAGAGTCCTCTCTGAACAAATAGCCTGCACAGATAAATGCTGTGATTTTTTTTCTTGAAAGAGAACTATTTAGCACTGCTTAGCACATTATTCTGTAATTTGGGAATAAGAGTAATTCTTCCTCTGAAGAAAGCAGGTCCCCTTCTGAAGAATCATGTTGCCTATCACCTCCAAAAATCAAAATAGACCAGCACCAAATGAAGTATTCGTTTACAAAAAATAAACTTAGCTCTTATTTTTTTTAAAGGTCTACAACCCAGACTTAATAAATTAGCTATGAAATCAGGAGTTTTGTCAGCTATAGTATAATTTAAAAATCCATTTTCAACCCAGGATTGGGGCTAGGGCGGGTGTGGACAGGAGGAGGGTTTAATCTCACACTGATCACCATGAACTCCAAGAATTTTATCAAAAGAAAACTTGTTTTTCCAGCTGTATTCTCTTTCAGAAGTGTGCTGTAGCTTACCATCTGTGATACTATAAACGCATAATATCCATGTTGAGATCTTTCCAAAGAGCACAGCATGTAAAGCATGTAAACTTCTCAGATTTGAGAACTCTGCATGGAAAGAAGAACCTCAGACTTTCTGAAAGAGCCAAAAACCAAGCAGTAGTCTCACTGATCATGTCTATTCATCCTCAACAAGACACTGCATCGAGCTTTTTAAATTCACAGATTTTACGTTAGTCCTTTAGAACCCAACGCCTGTGTTTCAGTTCTGAACTGTCGGGCTACTCAAGCTGCCTTCTTAGTGCAAGTTCCTTGGAAGTCTTGTAAATTTATCTTTGACCTACAGCAGAAAAAGACAAAGGAGAGACATACAAAATGTCAGGAAAGCAAAATTTTAAGTTAGGACTTGTATCTGAGAAGTAGGTTTTTCCACTGCATATTTTAAGTATAGGGAAAACATATTAAACAAATCTTTAAGTCTTACCTGTTGTGGATCATGTGACTTCTGACAAGATGTCCTGCTGCCAATGCTGCCATCAGAGACAATTCTCCAGCCATCACTGTACCACACACAATTCGGGCAAGCTGCCGGGCGTTTTCCCCAGGATTGTCTTTGCACGCTCCCTGAACACCTAGCATCTGCAGCCAGGGACAGACACAGCAGGACTCACCCTTCAAGGCATGGCAACAACGTCCTACTCAATCAACTAAAATGAGGGCAACTACAATGGCATTAGAATAGAACCAGGCTCCAGTGGAAGTACTACATTTCCAAGATCTGACAGCCAGTACTAACAATGGAATACACCACAGTGAACCTCACATCCACAGCCTGGCTGGAAGTGCACTTACTCAGAGCAGATGAACAATCATTTGCTCTCTTAATCTACTTTCTCAATTTACTAAGCCTGTGCCTGAACATGCTTTACTTGGACACACTGGATTAGGCTGGTGGGAAACGAATGAAAAGACCGGCTAAAATAGAGAGGGGAGCGATATGTGGTATCAGGTAGAAACACAAAGAATCCCAACGAGTCAGAACTGGGCTTGAGGTCACTGGAGCCTGTGCCCCATGTGTCTTACCTGCAGACATGCTTGCTGAGGGAGCAGGTTAGTCCCACCACCCACAGTCCCTATTTCTATAGATGGCATGGTGCAGCTGATATACAAGTCTTCATTTGTGGGACCACTTGCTTCTATTAAAGTAATACAGTTTGAACTACCAACATTCTGTGCTGCATCCTTAAAAAAACAGAAAGGAAAAAATATAAAACTTCTCTCACTTAGAACAACGAAAGACAAGAAAGGTGGAGGCTGGCGCCCTCACCTGTCCACAGGCAATGTAGATGGCAGTTACGATGTTTGCTGCGTGGGCATTGAAGCCACCGATGCTCCCAGCCATGGCAGAACCCACCAGATTTTTATTAATGTTGACCTCAATCATAGCCTCTGTAGTAGTCTTTAATACCTAGAAAACAGAGTGGTGCACATCTTACATCTTCCCCCAGAAGGTTCAGGAGTGGGTTACCCAGATCTACTTTCTGTACCTCCAGAAAACAAGGGAGTGTAGACGTGGCCCCATGTAAGCCCCATCCTCAATAAAAAGATTATCAGTGAGGTCTGTTCCTGTGAATGCCACCCACAGGCAGATGGGCGAGATAAGATAAAACACCTGTATATTCAAGTTTACTTAACCCTTAATACTACTTTTCCCAATTTTGTAATCCAATGAAAGATTAACAAAATAAAAGTCATCCAATCACTCACTTCTCTGACAACCTTGGCTGGAATTACAGCTTCACAAACAACGGACTTTCCTCTTCCCTCTATCCAATTTATAGCAGCAGGTTTCTTGTCAGTACAGTAGTTACCACTAACTGCCAGAATCTGCATTTCAGGGAAATACTCATGAAGTTTTGAAAGTGCTTTCTCGGTACCCTATTAGCCAGAAAAAAACAAACAGCAACAGCAAAAACTGTATTAAAACACAGTTATTTATAAATCAGAGGCTTTATGTGTATCTAATAATACTAACACTTCTCAGTATAATAACTATAATAATCTTTTCCTAATACGTTTTTAGATATGAAAATGGAGTTCTTCATAGTCATTGATGAACAGGATGATGAGAATATAATGAGAATATAAAAAAACTCATGGAGAATATACTACTATATTCATGTCACTGGGGGGTGAGTACTCAACCCACCATCAACAGGTAATAAATTCCCTCTTCTAGTTACTAAATTGTTACCTAAAGGCCCAAGTTACCAAGCCTGTAAAGAGAAGTCAGACATTAAAGTAAATCTTGTTGTTAACAGAAAGTCGTTAGGATTTACATAAAATGTAAACAAGCCTTCCAATGACTTCCAATTAAGTTAAATTAATTCAATTAACTCACACTTCAAAAACACAAAACATACTTACTGGCAATTTAAGTGTTTTTTTTTTATTGTGGTAAAATACACAAAACATAGAATTTACCATCTTAACTATTTTCAAGTGTATAGTTCAGTAGTGTTAAGTACATTCACATTGTGTGTAAGCAATCTCCAGAACTCTTTGTCTTGCAAAACTGAAACTCTATACCCATTAAACTCCTCATTCCACTTAGCCCCTGGTAACCACCCTTCTTTCAGTCCCTATGAATTTAACTAATCCAGGGAACTCTTAAGTGGGAATCATACAGTATTTGTCTTTCTGTGACAAGACTATTTCACTTAGTAAGTGAACCTCAAGGCTCATCCATATTTAGCATGTGTCAGAATTTCCTTTCTTTTTAGGGTTGAATAACATTCCACTGTATGTACATACCA
Source organism: Monodon monoceros (assembly GCF_005190385.1). Taxonomy (NCBI): domain Eukaryota; kingdom Metazoa; phylum Chordata; class Mammalia; order Artiodactyla; family Monodontidae; genus Monodon; species Monodon monoceros. The sequence goes on along the minus strand of NW_021703768.1, from coordinate 59,603,912 downwards.
CACTTTATTTATCCATTCATCTACTGATGGACACTTGGGCTGCTTCTAGCTTTTGGCTATTGTGAATGCTGCTATGAACATGGCTATACGAACGTCTTTTTGAGATCCTGCTTGTAATTCTATTTTTATTTTTTTCAGGAACTGCTATACTATTTATTGGAAATTTTTAAAGCGTATGTATTTAGTCACTATACTCTCTTTCTGAATAGTCCTTATAACAGGTAAAGCACAATTAGCCTAGCTAATTGACTTTAACATTTTACATTTCTATCTGATAAACAACAAATATCAGTAGAATAAAATTTAAGCTATACACAATCTTCTTATAAGGAGATAATTAATGGAACTCTACACACATGAACTTGGCTTCTTAAATATGTCTTGAAGCCTCTAGAAGAGGTCAGCTTTCAGGTTTAAGAAGCTTTGAAGAACAAATGCCCAGATTCCTCCCAGCCCTTCTGAGTAGACCCAGAACATGTACAATGTTAAGTCTAAATACATCAAATACAAACAACACCAATCAACAAATGCCTGCTTTATATAACATGAGTTACATGAATCAATATTTACCTTTCAATAAAAATCTTTCAATCAATTAACTCTTTGAGTAAGTAGTATGTGTACATGGTACAAAATTCAAAAGTACAGGAGGGAATAAAGTAAAGAGCAAGTCTGTTCCCCCCCTCCAGGGACAGTCACTCCTGCAAGTTCTCATATAGTCCATCCATGCTCACCTTTGAAATCATGTTCATCCCCATGGCATCACCTGACTTCGACTGGAAACGGATGTAAAGGTTGCGTCCAGCCACACTCATCTGAAGATTCTGTAGACGCGCGAATCTGTAAATAAAAGAAGCAAAGACTTTAGTTTTTACTTTTTTAAGAAAATGGAAGTTATCTTAAAGTCTACCTTAGTTGGTTCATTTTACACATAAGAGAAGACTCATGGAGACTACATATTAAATGTACCTTCTTTAATTAAACATTATATTAGAATACTACTTCAACTCTGTCTCATTCTTACATGCTGCAAGAAGGAAGGGCTGCAGAAAGTCATGTCATCATAAACTTTAAAAGTTCAAATAAAAACAAGCATATAAGCTTGAACTATAGTGGGGTTATCATTTGTATTGATTATATTTCTTTATAAATTTAACTTTTTGTATTCAAAGTAAATCTGCTATACTAATATTTACCTCTATCCTGCTTGGAAAATCTTTTTCTCAGGCAATTCTGCCCTAGGGCAAGTTTTGGTCAAAACTCTTGTAGGGCAAAGTAATAGCCTAATCAAAGTGAGCCTTATAAAACCAACGCACAAACTTACAAGCTCACACTATTTTTTTCTAATTAACCTTTATGGAGATATTCATTTGTATCAACATTCTGCTCCCCCCATCCCAACCAAGCATTAATATTACTTATTTTGAAAGAATGGATTTAAAGTTGATATTTTGTTACATCACCTTAGGCAGTCAATACGTTAACAGTTATGTTTCACCATCCTAGAAGATGGCACTGGTTCTGAAATAAACATAAATGCACGTATAAGCCCCCCCCCCCACACCTGCTGGTGCTGTCGAATGCCTCCTTTATCACTGTGAACCCTTCAGGTGTCTCGAGCCAGGCCTTCACTTCTGCAGAGTCACAAGCACGGGGAAAACGCACCACTGGGCCACGAGTGATCCCATCTGCAAGGATTCGGCTGCTGGCACCTCCAGCAAGCTATGAAGAGTATGTTACAAAAGCACGTTAATCCTGAAAACAGTTCTGCTTGTCCCAAAAGGTGTCCTTGATTGTCCCCAAATTTCTTCTCACTGCCTAGAGTGTATCTTAAAACAGGCAAATATATAAACGCCAACTTACACCTATTGCTCTGCAGCCTCTATTAGTACTGGCCACAAGACAACCTTCTGTTGTTGCCATTGGAACCTGAAATTCTTTTTCATCCAGGCACAGAGGTCCTGCCACTCCAACAGGGATGGGCATATAACCGATAACATTCTCACAGCACGCTCCCATCACCTAAAAGGTAAAGTCAGGCACCATGTGAAAATCTATATAGCAAATACCCAGCCCTTGTCATTAATAACTTTCTTCAAACTTAATGCTTTAGTGTATTTTTCAACCAAGTTTTTTATTTACTCTTTAAAAGTCCTGAGTAATGACTATAAATAACAACAGGAAAAATATTTTTTAATTTTGATGACCTATATCATAAGCAGAATACAAAATTACAGTAAAATGAGTTAAAAAGGAAGATGTTTTATAAAACTATGTACGTATAAAAGACAAGTCAAGAAAAAGACTGAAAAACTAAAGACTAAAGCTACAAAGCAAAGCTGCTCAAATCAAGAAAATAACATACCAAGGAGTAGTTATAGTCCCTGTAAGGCAGATACTGGAGAGAAGAAGGCTCTGGAAGTTTTCTGGAAAGTAACTGTCGACGAATAGATACACCTCGTTCATAGGTTTCCATCAGAGTTTCCAATTTGTAAGCTGGGATATGCTTAGCATTGACTAATTGGATGATCTCAGCATCACTAAGGAATTTTGCACCTTTCTAAAGAAATGGGAAAAAAAATAGAAGGGGGTTGGATAGAGGGAAATGAAAAAAGACTTGAAGAACCATACTTCATACTCTTCATAATAAATAGACCATTTAATACAAACAGTGCTCTCCACAGAACTAAAACACAAGTACTTTAAGAACCCAAAGGAATTTGAAGTTCTAAAGAAGGAGATGATTTAAGTAGAAATAAGAACATCAAAATAAAAACAAATTCTTTATAAAAATGTGAAAACTAAACAAATGTTAAACCAAAAACACTAAATTGTTCAAGTGATGTTCACAGAAAAAAAAAATTCCAATTAAGATTCTGACACCCACCCTATAAGTTTTGTAATACAGCATGAGAGTTGAGATACTGGTACACATGTTAATAAGAATGAGGGAAAGGAAATTGATGAAGAAAAACACAATCTATTCTCACTCATATGCACATAAATTAGGAATGAACCAGAGTAAGCAGATACGGATAGAACACAATAGTCACGCTAACTCATGAGCAGACTGTAGGCAGGACATCCTGTTCAAACATCAGAAAGAAAATAAGCCTCCTCAGGAGCATCAAGCTTACTTTAAAAAACCAAACCAAACAAAAAGCCCCCAAAACCTTTCTTCTTTCTCTGAAGTTCATTTCTGTGTGAAAGCTTTCCTAGGCCTTAACACATATGAGAATACAGCAGTTGCTCATCTCTTTAATAAACAGTAATAAAGTAGAAAGAGCACTGTGACACTTGAGTCAGTAAATCTTGGACTCTTGATCCTAGCTTTACCATTTCCTAGATGTTTTACTTTGGGACATACTTAATTAACCCTCCTGGAGCTTACATTTTCTCATCTGAAAAATGGAGAAAATTCCACCTATCTTACAAGGTTGTAGGGAATAAATAAATAAGACCAGTACCTGTAAACCACGCAACAGTGTGCCCAGAACTTAGGTACTCAGTAGCTATAACTTCCTTCCTTCCTTTAATAAAAAAGCTCCTTTTATTAAGAAAGATACCAGCTTGAGTTTGTTTTATTTTCTCACCTCTGCATTCCCAAGTATCTGTAGACATTCTTCATTAGGCCGCGGCTCCATGGGAAGTTCAATTTCAGGTTCCTGTGTCTCCAGTTCCAGTGAAGTATCGAGTGAGGAGGAGTTACCAACCACAAATGTAGCTCTGTTTGAGGTGTCAGTTTCTGCCACTAAGGGTTTTATAACCTCAACTGTTCAAGAGATCAAAAGAAATCTCACAACACTGAACTTTTAAAAATGACTCGACTTCTTGACAAATCAACAGTGGAAGAATGGAAAATGAAGAGAATAAGAAATCACCTTTTCTTTCTCTGTTTATCCTGGCCTCCTCCTCCACTGCATGTAATTTCTGGTCATTTCTGACCAGTATAGGGTCACGTCTACAACAATCGTCTGCGACTTTCTTTTGGGTCACTACAGGAGATGTGATAGGGTTTTTTAACGAGAGTGTAGATTCTGTCTCTGCTTGTTCAAAGAAGATATACTTGACAGCCAGAAGGAGAGCTAAACTTAGGGTAATAACTTGTTCAATATCCATGCTGATCATTCTGAATAAAAGAAAGCAAATTAAAATGTTATTACTCAAATACAAAAGGCACACCTAAACTCTCAGTAGCATAGAGTGCTATGATTCATAGACAACAAAGTAGGGCTCAGGGAACTTACTTAGAGAGATAAAACTGCCATAGGGAAACACTTGGTTCAATTCTCTTCGACACATTTTCATCCAATCCTAAAGAAACCTTAGAATTGTCTGCTGGAGAAGGATCGGCTATCCAGCGGCTGTGAGCGTGAACAAGAACTAAGCCTAGAGACTGAAATAAAAATGTAAAAATCATGTATCCTCTGCATATCAATGGAACCTAAACTCATCCTGTGCAACTGGATAATTAAACACTACCATCCTCCCATGGCCTCCCTTACCATGAAAAGAAAGACCCAGGCTTGCTATGTGACTGACTAAAGCAATGGCCCCACTGAACGGCTGAAAACATTCCCAAAAAAAGAACAGATTTTCAAAGAGAGATAAAGTGGAAGAACTTGAAAAATCTATTTAGGGCAGAGAGAAAACCAGGGGCCTCAAAGAAATGAGAAAAAAAGATAGAAAAAGAAAAAAAAAAGGGAAGAGGAACATCAGTGAAAGAGCCAAAAATTGCACAAAGACAACAAGAAGGAAAAAAATTGAAAAGCAGAATATGATACTGGAACTAAAAATAATGAAAGAAGAATAAAACTGTATAATTACCATAATCATCTTAACCCTCTGAGTAACTGGATTTGGTTTATTTTCTTCTTCTTCTAAAACTCGGGCAAAATGGCTGAGCTGCCAAATGGGACGACCCTCGCGGCTTTCCCGAGAAAGCTACAAAGTAAGTCAGCACTACGTTAGAAGGTGCTAATTTTCTTTAGGTGAACTAATATGAAAAATATTACTCTTCTACTAATATAAGTAAGAATTGCTCTTACCTCTAAAACCAAGGACACACACGCTGGGAAGAAAGTCATGAACACGAAGTAGTTGGCGAGAACTGACATGCAGCCAAAGCAGCACATAATTTCAAGTTGACGCACCCCTGGTTAGAGAAAAATTAAATGCGTCAGCTAGTAAAGCAGTGTGTGTATTTCTGATGCTGCATACCTCACAAGGACTCTTCCTATGGGTAGACAAATACGTGGAAGTATTAGTATATTAAGCTCTTTGCCATCTACTGGAAAAAGAATTAGAAACTCAGAGGTGCTGTGAAGCCTGAGCACACAGAGGATAACTTCCTCGAGGGCAGCGGCCTTGGCTTCTCCCATGTCCCCAACGTCACAATGCCAGGCACGGCAGCGTTTAATATCCGTCTGGTCACCCCCTTTGATCAAATGGTGTACTCTGTTTTGAGATAGGATATCAAGGACAGTCAACTCTAATGGAGCAAACTCCTCCCACCCCATCATACTACTGATCCAATCCCACGCATCACCACAAAAGCAATTCACCTGTGGACCAAGGACTTTTTGTAAAAAACACACTGCTAGTTATACCATTCCTGATATAGTATCCTAATAAATATGTATACTACTCAGCTCTATTTTCAATATAACCTCTGTGGTGTCTACTGATGTTCTTCCAATTTTGGTTCATTTCATTGATCTGTTTGAAAAATGATATAATGCAAAAAGGCAACCCAAGATCCAAAGTTAACAAATGTTCCATTACAAAATGCTTGCGATATCACTTGGTAATCTTCTCAAATAGAAGGGAACAGAGCTGGGGAAAGATTAGATTACCAAATCCTACTCCCTCTCTTTACAAATAAACTTGAATATAAAATATAAAACGTATTTCTGATGTTATTCACATTAAATATAAAAATGTTTTGAAATACATATAAAAATTGATTCCCTCCTCCCATAGAGACTGCTAACTAGAGTAATACAAAAAAACCCTCAATGTTGTATTTTATTTTCTGAATCGTAATAGATCATTTGACTAAATAATAGAAAAAAAGCATACAATGTATTTTCTAAAATTTCTATAGCTATTACCCTCAAACGCAGAAATTCAAGAGAATACAAAATTACAATGACAAAAGCATTATGAACAACCTATATTTAAAAAGTAGCCAAATGTAATCTTTTCAAACTTGAGGCTATCAAAACCATATTGACCATTGCTTTTTACCACCTGGCTACCTACTCTTTCCCTCTGTACAACAGTAACTACTGTCGTCATAGGTTCTTCAGGCATTCTTCCTTACTCTGTCCCAGTGGTGCAGCCTCTTTGTGCCACTTTTTTACTACAAGGAGGAAGCACCAATCTACAAGTTCCAAGAAGTAAAGACTTTTTAAAATTTTTTTACTGGCTTTCCAAAGGTCTACTTCCTAGTTAGTATGTGTTAAATCTGTCCTTTTATTCTACCCTAAGCCAAATCCCTAATTTTACCATTTCTGTATGGCTGTAAATGCCTCCTAGCTGGCTTTTCCAATATCAAATCTAATCACTTCCTTTGTCCACTGCTCTGACTTATGACCAAACTCATCACCCTACTTTCCACATCAGTCTCCACTGCTTTCCACATCAGTTTCCAATGAATAATCCTTGGTTTCACAGCCCACTACCAGTTCCTAACTAATCCTCTCATCTTCTTACATACTGTTCTGCTTGTATAAAATCACATAGGTATATTTTCACCTGATCAAAAACATTTTTTCTTGACTGTGGTGGCAGTTACATGACTACATCTTTGTCAATACTCAAAACTATACCCAAAAAGTAAATTTTAAGAAATGTACATTTAAAAAAATAATTTTAAAAAATCTTTGCTAAATAAACTTTGAATGACAGGTAAAATAACTGAATAAATAATAAATTTACCCTCAGAAAGTTAGCAGAAACATTATATATATTTAACATACTATCTAGTGAACAGACCTCAACTAATAATAGCAACTAACTACTCTCTTAAAAGTTAGATAATTCACTTCTGAAAGAATGAAACCCCTTATTGAGGGCACTAAGGCACCAGGAAATACACTAGAATAGTAGTTAACTAAGTGTGACCCTCATGAGAAAGCCATAAAATCTAGTCTTAGTTGATTAGGAAACCTTGACAACAGCATGATATATTCATTCTGGCAAATTTCCATATGAGGCCATAATTTTTGTCCTATATAATGGAGTCCTGTGTTTGATATTTAATATCTAATTCTCTACTATCCAATTAAGGATGAAGAAACATATGTGTTGAGGTCAGTGCTGGCTAAGTGCTAAGATGTACTGCATACTGTCTGATTAAATCTTCCTAACCACTCAGTTAGGTGGACCCAACTTAGATCTGTCCACCTCCTGACTTTTGCACTGTCTCCTACATGACAATTAAAATACAAGGAACCAAGTCATTAATTTAGTCCAGACAACAGTAGAGGATGGAAGATGCTTTCTAAATGAGCCTAGAATACAATCTTGGTTAAAAACCAAACAAAAAGCAAATAAAAACACCTTAAAGTCATCAAAAAAGTAGAGCACAGGAAAAGATGATGAGATAGTAAGAGTGAAAATAAATCAGGGGACTTCCCTGGTGGTGCAGCGGTTGAGAATCCACCTGCCAACGCAGGGGACATGGGTTCAAGCCCTGGTCTGGGAAGATCCCACACGCTGCAGAGCAACTAAGAGCGTGCGCCACAACTATGGAGCCTGTGCTCTAGAGCCCACGAGCCACAACTACTGAGTCCACATGCCACAACTACTGAAGCCCGCGTGCCTAGAGCCCGTGCTCCGCAACAAGAGAAACCACTGCAATGAGAAGCCCGCGCACTGCAACAAAGAGTAGCCCCCGCTCAATGCAACTAGAGAAAGCCCGCCCACAGCAACAAAGACCTAATGCCGCCAAATATTTAAAATAATTAATTAATGTAAAAAAAAAAAAGAAAAGAAATCGGTAACCTACTAAGTTTTTGCTAAAGCAGACAGCCATAAGGTCAGATCAGATATACCCACATATTCATACAATTAAAAAATTTTAAGAGTAATGTCAGACTTTTAAAAGTCAGAATTTAAGAGTAATTGATACAATTTAATATATTCCTTTTTCTCTTCTACAAACTCATTTTAAAATATATTAAAAACTGTTTACAAACCTGACATGGTACCAACTCCAATCACAAGACATTCTACAAGAGCATCAAGGGTGAATGTGGGACCTAAAATTGCCATCCCACGAGCAATGTTTTCCCTTACTTCATCCTAAAACACAGACCAAACATATCATGAGGGTAAGGTACAAAGTAACTTTTAAAAATGTTAGAGCATCCCAGGGCTTCTACTAAACCTAATTTACTATATTAAGAATAAAATACACAATATGCTAAGACTAACAGGCATTCCAGATACAAAGGATAATATAGAGGACTAAAGAAAGAAGAATATGTACACTGCCCTGCTTTCCCCGTCCACTGAACGAGATATTTCTTAGGAAGAGTCCTTTGAAGTGGTGCATTAATCCTGCCATTTAAATCCCACATAAATCCTACATTTTATACTTTGGCTACCACTGACAGAAGTTCTTAGTTGCAAATTTTCTGAGATCATATTAGTATTATGAAACCTAAATATCCTTGTCAAAATGCTCAAATGATCATAAATATTCATCAAATACATAATCAGGGCAGAAGTACACGATATTTTATACTCAGTTACTCAGCGTTATTAAAAATGTTATGTTCTTTAAAGTGACTAATGAACACCAAGATAAAACCTTAGATGGGAAATAATGCTAGTGTTAATTCACGGGGTTTAGAAATCAATCTACCCTGAGATTCTTCCATTAGATCCTGTCTGTTCTCTGGTATGTTTCACTAGGTAGATACTCCAATTTATCCAAAAGACATAATACCTTACGTTCTGAAAACTTCAAAAAGGAAAACAGGAAGATTCCAAATTCTAGAAGCTGTGGAATTACAACTGAGTTGTCAGATAAATGGGACAGTTCCTAGGGCTCCTAGGAAGACCAGTCTTAGGACTTGACAAAATTGCAGGCAATTCCTGAATCTTGAACTGTGAAGAAACTCTATTAATCTTTCCTGTTAATGTAAACAATCTGAAAAAAAGGATACTACTAACATTCATGTCTTATAAATAATACCTGTGAGTTGGAACTGAGGGCAAACTTTGCTAGTGCACTTGCTCTGGAAAGGTCAATCAGCAGTAGGAAGAAGGGCAAAGCTTCACTGGGGGAAGAAAAAAAGAAAACAAGATGATCAGGTATTATTTAACAAAAGAAAAAATATTACCGAAAAATCCCTTCCTAAAACAAAACTCCCCCCCCACCCCTCGTCCCATGCCTTGTATGAGCTCTGGCATGTGTTACCTCTTTGCAGAACAAAAGGTATAACCTATATTCCTTTGACATCCTCAAAGCTAAATATATTAGTCACTCAAAATATTTAAGAATATTTTTAATGTTAAAAATGTAAATATATTTATACAGAAACACCTTCTGATAATTCTATAGCAAAATATCATCCTTAGTTTAAAAAAAAAAATGTGTCCCTGTGAATCAACATGGGGGAAAAAGAGGAATACAGGTGTCCCCCACTTTTCAAAAGTTTGCTTTACGCCACTTCACTTTTATGAAAGACCTACCTAGTAACCATTTTTGCTAACCAAAAGAAATCCAAACAAGGTTTTCACTTTGACAAAAAAAGGTGAAAAGAGAAAATAGCATTCAGTGTTTGTTTTGCAGGGAACCGTTATAGAGGCAGTGGGTACCTGGAGCAGACAGAGAGAACGGCACTGCCTGGGAACTACACTTAGCATCTCAGCACCGAGCTGCCATAGCTTTGAACTGTGTCTGTAAGCACTGTGCTTTACCTTGATTTATTGTGTGCATCCCTTCAAAGATGTGTCCCAAGGCAATTGCTTCTTCACTTACAGAAGGTTTCATAGGAAAGCTGTACTTTCAGATAGCAGGGGAAACCTGTATACTGTGTGCAATTCTTTTTTCATTAATTACTATCTATAGAAGAATAAACTGAACAACCTTTCTAGAGACCAAATTGGCGATAACAGCACTTAAAAGCCCTAAAAACCTACACAGCCACTGTTTCACTGCTAGGAATGTATGCTAAGAAAATGACTATGAATACAAACAAAAATTTAGCTACAAAGACATTTATCACAGTGTTGTTATTAATGGGGGAAATTAAATAACCTAACAATCCAACCTAGAGGATAGGGGAATACTAGACAGCTATTACAAATAATTTAGTTTAGCATTAAGGACATGCAAAGATGTTGATAAACTATTATAAAGCATAAAAGTTATAAAGCAGTATATACAGTATGATCTCAGAAGTTTTCTTTAAGTATAAAAAAGTGGGACAGGATATATACTAAAACATTAACAGGTATTAAAATTAGCTATATGATTACATGAAAAATTTTCCCATATTTTCTATAAACTTTTGATAATTACATACTATAATGCTTTATATCATAGAGAAGAACAGTTCTTAACAATATATTTTTTAAAAAAGTATATTTATGCTTAAATACTTACTTCAAGCCTGTCAATTCTTTATCTAAGAAATGAATGACAACTGTACTGAATACAAAACTTGAGAAAATTGTGAAGAGTCCAGCAATACCTAAAATGACAAAATTCAGCAAACTGAAAAAACTTCAGCCTTTTTTACACACACAATAACACACAGTCCCATATGATATTCTGAGAGAAATAATACTATTTTCTCCAGATTATTGAAGTCTCAAATAGCAGAACGTCTAACTTGAATAAAAAGAAATAAAAGTATTGAATACGTGCAGCACACACATTTCCACACACGATTTAAACAAACAGGTAAATTTCCACAGTAAATCAAAAATTTGATAGCACACAAAAAGGTTAATATATAAAATTATTACCCAAAATATATTTTGATCCAAGTTGGCGTAAATTCTGGAACTGGAAGTAAATATACAGGATTGCTATGCATCGTGTTATTGTCAGAATTATGATGTCACTGCTCAAGACATCCTATTGGGAGAGATAGAAAAGAAAAATCCAAATCAAAAATAAGAATTTTTATTTTGCATGCATCATTAGTTTACATACCATCATGATAGTATAAATTTAGGCACAAGTCAAATAAAATATTACAATGCAAATCAAAAATTTACTCCTAATTTTTAAACAATCTAATGTTTAAGCCGATCATTTTTCACTGTTAGTCACTTATGAAAGCTATATTTCTCAAGTAAAGTCAGTTACACTCATTTGTATACCAAAAGCAAAAGAGAAGTATTTCCAGTGCATTTCCATACTATATAAGTAAATGAAAGTTATGAATACTGAAATAAAAATTTTACTCCTAAGTTTTTTTGATTATGTGGTCTCTAAAAGGAGACACTCTTTAGAAATTCAAAATGTATTTAGTCAATAATCAGATTAATGTCACAAACCTCTTCAAACTTTGGACATTCATAATTCCAACCACAGATCTTATCGTTACCAGTAAACATGTTCATGGACATCATACAGATGGTCAGTGTCACTGTCCCCACTATGACTTCCCAGGGATGGGAAGCCACAAAGAGGCCATGCATTCGGAAGAGTCTTGACAACATTGTAGCTGAAGAATCCTTGGATCCTGGAAGGAATATCAAGTATGAACACTTAGTATACAGCTCACTGTATTCTTAGGAAAACATTTTAAGGAAGAGTGCATTGTAAACCCCGATTTGTATGCAGCGTCTTGTATATTAAAAATAAAACTATTTGACAGTATTCCTTATAATTCTGGAAAATAATTACAAAATTAAAATAAGAGGACTGTTATTACTTCTTTACTCACAACACTTAAATCCTCTATTATTCACTAACAAACAACTTAAAAGCAGCTTTTTCTTACCAGTGGTATGAATTCGAGCATTTAAGATCAAACCAAATAATACCTCAGCCCGATTATTATCTGAGGCAGGGAGGAGAGCAATAAAGCACAAAACAAAAGTGAGAAACAACCATTCACATTTATTTTCGGATTACCCTGACACAAAATGCATATAAGCACCCTCTTCATTCTCTACATTCTAGTTATGCAAAAGGTAAATACCAAACAATCTACTTGTTCAGTGTCCTCCTGTAAATCATTATCTTAGTTTATAAAGCTCTTCAAGGGCAGGAGTCCATTAGACTTTTCCATTCCATAAAACACATGGCATAATATGTCACTAGCAAAATGTTTAATAAACCTTCCCAATGTTGCTGTCACCAGAGGTCTTTTCCCAAACTTTAACGGCATTTAATAAAAATGCTGGAACAGTACTAGAATAAGAGGATGGCTGGCCAAAGTAGACATCTACAGCATTGAAAAATTCCCAACAGAATATGGGTTATTTTGACCTAATGACTACCATGGCAAAACTTTTCCATGTTTGCCGGCTAAATAATAGTAATAATAATTTTGATATTCTGGTTTTAAAAAAAATCTAGTATAGTTATTAATCTCTAATATAGGAACTTGCAAGCCTTCTTACACTAAAATTAATGCTTATGATAAAGCATATTAACTACCCATAAAAATCAATTAAGATTTAATTTTAAGGCCACTGATTGACAGACTATCAAGAATTCAAATGAATCTCACATTTATGGTAATAATTAAGAAAGTGATTCATTTATTGAAGAAAGAAAATAGAAAGGAACCAAATTAAGGAAAATAAAGCATTAATCTATTTAAAGTGTTAGGGAAAAGAAAATAAGAGATGCTTTTACAAACCAAAGCAATTACTAAGCGTCACCTCTCACTGCATCACTCAATGTTCTCTATTCTCTACATTTCAGCCACACCAGGCCACCAAATAGATACCTGGTTTCCAAACCACAGGTCACAACCCTTCACTGGATCGATGAGATCATGAAATCAAGTTTATGAGTCAGAACAAATATTTTAAAATAAAAGGAAAAAGAGAAAAAAGCTGTGGGTAAGGCATGTGGTATGGGTAGATATTATTTTTTGAAACATTACGTTTCATGAAATTATACATATGAGTGTTTGTACTGGCTTCCGACATAACATGTATTTCTTATTGTGGGTCTCAATTTTAAAAGGCGGGCGGGTCACTGAAATGTATAAATGTGGCATGCATCTGCCTGTGTTTATTCAGGCTTTTTCAACCTTCCTCCCTGAGGCCTATTGCTCATTTCATCCTCCAGCACATTGCATTCATACATAGCAGTTGCTCAACAAATACCTGCTAATTAAAAATAAATTCTTAAGCTACAGTAGCATGCATTTTATTGACACACCTTGAAACAGACCTAAAGATGACTTTTTTAAAGATATGGATATAACTCCCCCACTTCAAGCCCCCCAGTTCTCTGCATTCAGAGAACATATTAAGGGAAGATGGGGTTGGGAAGAGAGGCTATACATTTCCTATACTATCCTGGAAAATGAACAATAACAAACATACTTTCTATTAAATTAGCAGGGACTTGGACTTAAAGTATTGGAGAATATTAATCATATCTTAGATTTGAACTCTACTTCATTTCAACTAAAAGCCTCATAAGAGCCTAGATTTTCATGACAGCCTTCTATCACATAACTTCCTTATATTTAAAAACAAAAATACAAAACCCTATAAACTAGTCTAAAGGATCAACTAGCATCAGTGTTGCAGAAAATGAATTAACTAAAAACACATTTTGAAACTAGGTCAAAGTTTCTAACACTCTCTCCCCCCAAGCCCCCTCAATTTAGAATATTCCCTTAACAAGAAAATGTATTCTTCACTATTAAAAAGTTAATTCGGTTGAATTAAAATCTGAGCTGCTAGCAAGAAGGCACCCCAATTTGATCACAAATAGGTTTAGCATTATTAATCTATAATTATATATTAGGGACATTATGTTTTCCCTCAAAAGCTTCATGGTAGCATTGTCAATACTGGAACATTTCTTTCCTAGGTGTAAAGTCATCTTTGCAACATTCCGGAAAAGATTTACACGTGATCCCGTGACATGATCTCATAAACCATCTCCAAACAGAGAACCTCACCTATTTGGAAATACAAAATGAGTAACCAAATGTACAAAGGTGTGTCAAAAGTAACTATAATTGCACATTTCCCACTAGCACCCTCTCCATTTCCCTGTGTTTTTGCAAATCATTTAAATGCCATGGAATCCAATCTTCCAACTTCATCATCAGTTGCAAGTGGCACTAGCAGGCAATAGACAGCTCATGCCAATTCAAAGTACAGTATTTAGGCCATGCTGCAATAAAAATAAATTTTAGTTTAAAAAATCAAGTTAGGCAATGTATGCCTTGCTTATTCAGACTGAAGTATGCTGCAAACATTTCAAAGATTATTCAAAAGAATGGATAATTTAAATTAAATTGAATCCCCAAACTCTAATTCAATATGCTACAAAAACCACCTACCATGGCCAATTGCAGAAAAAGATGCTTTGGCATCCTACTCTGATTCTTTCCTCCCACTCAGCACTCTTCCTGTGCTACACATTCCAGTATTTGACTATACACTATCTTACATTGTTCTCATATTAATTGCTGTGTACGTTTTGTCTCTTTGAAGGCAAGAACCATGTAGGGGACTTCCCTGGTGGCGCAGTGGTTAAGAATCCGCCTGCCAATGCAGGGGACACAGGTTCGAGCCCTGGTCCAGGAAGATCCCACATGTCACGGAGCAACTAAGCCCGTGCACCAGAACTACTGAATTCAGCCCGTGAGCCACAACTACTGAAGCCTGTGCACCTAGAGCCTATGCTCTGCAACAAGAGAAACCACCGCAATGAGAAGCCCACGTACCACAACGAAGAGCAGCCCTCGCTCAACCGCAAGTAGAGAAAGCCCATGCGTAGCAACAAAGACCCAACGCAGCCAAAAATAAACAAACAAATAAATAAACCATGTCTTGTACTGAGTCATTTTTATTCCAACAGGATCGAGAATTCTGCTGCTCAACCCAGTATCCTATGGAGAAAAAAATTCTCACACTGGAATCAGGAAACCTGGATTCTACACCCAATTCTATGACATGGTGTGCCTCTGTGTAAGTCACATATCTTTTTATTCACTTATGAAGCTAGAGCTCCAAAGTTCTTTAACAAAGGCAAGTATTAAGTGAACCATATGAAACTGCTATTTTTTGTATGGGAAAAACGGTCAAATGTCAAATATCAGCAATTTCATATGGTCAACCTAAATAGACAGTGATATAGATGTGTTAATCTATCCATGGCCTAGAAACTGGATCATACAAGAATAAAAAGAGCACGTGCACATGCGTGCGCACACACTTCATCTTGAAATGCTTATGCCACACACACAACCGTTTTCATATGTTAATGATGTAATCTTTGCACATTTTTAAGCCTTCATATTACTAACTCCCATTGTCTTTACTGCCAAGTTTATCACAAGTTGGAAAGACACTACCACCAAGCAGGCCCTCACAATCCAGTCTGTCACACTCTGGGCCTTTCTAGATTACCTCTAAATCAAAAAATGTCTTTCATTGCACGGATAAAAAAATTAATTCACAAGCAAACATAAAAAATACATTCTCTACATTGCGTGACGCTAAAATTTTACACGATTACTTAGTACGGCCTGGAAACAGATGTTTCCCATGACTTTTCAGGACCAAGTCTAAGAAGGCATGTCCTCAAAGACCTGAAAAATTTCAAACGACCATTTAAGATGAAGTACATCAACCTCCTCCTACTGCAAAAACTGACTGTTCTATTTGTGAGTCTCCAAGGTACGTTCTTCCTTATCAAAATACCAAAACCAAACATTCCGAAAAACCTACAAGGTTTGGACTAAAGGACATCAGCAATCAGCACCAAGGAGACCACGCCCCCTGACAAAAAAAAAAGAAGAAGAAGAAGAAAGAAGGAGAGGAAGGAGACGGAGAGGAAGAATCGTTTAAGTCTTCGGGCAAGTCTCTACCTTGGGCTCTGCATCCTCTCAATCCGTTTCTCCTGGAAATAACCAGACGCATCTATGCAGATCCACAGTTCTTTCACGGCTCTGGGTAAGTCAGCAGCATTTAAGGTGCTGACGAACAGCAGCGCCAGGGCGTGAGCCCAGTGATAACTGCAAGCCTGGGCGTGAACGCCCACACCTGATAGACCTTCTCGCGTTCCCTCCCCAACCTGCGGGCCTGGCTGCCCCACAGCCCACCAGCATTCCTCGAATTAAGGGGACTCCGAGATCACCCTGCCTGGCACCCTTCCCGCCCCGACGATCGTGACTGCTTGGCCAGCACCGCCGACTTCGGACAGGGCCAGCGAACGCGGCACCGCCCCGCCGGTCCACCGATGGAGACGGGAGCCCAGAAGAGGCCGGCCCGCCGCCCGCCCCTCTGGCCCAGCTTGGCCCGCGGGCTCCCCGGCATAGATGCGGGCCGCCACTCGGCCGGCCGCGCGTCAAGGACGTCTCCTCGCAGTCCCCGCGGGACCGGGGCGCCACCCCGGGCAAAGCCGCCAGCGCAGCTCCCCCCGGGTCGGCAGGAGGTACCGGCTGCCCCTTTCCAGGGCCGCACGGAACTCGAGAGCCGCCACCTGCACAACCCTAACCCGCTCCCGCCCACCGCCGCCCTCCTTACCTCCCTATTTCACCAGAGGCCACAGTCCCCGGGAGCTGGCGCTCCACGCGTCTCCAGTCAACGAAGACGCGGAGCGGAAGAAACCTGTGCTTCTACGCACGCTCGGAGCCGGACGAGCCTGTGACCAATAAGGAAGGATCGTCCGATCATCTAGCCAATCATCTGGGGCTTGCTCGGCCTGACGGCGCTACGTCACGAACGGTCGCCTTAACAACCGCCCACAGCTCTCACCCGTGCTGAGAACGGGCACCGCACCATCTCTCACCATGGCTCAGCCAACCAATAGCCAGTCGAATCCCAGCACTAGGGCCTGCCTATTGGTCACAGAGCCGTGGGGGCGCACGCATGGAAGCTGCCTAGGCGAAGACGATAGGGGATCTGGCGGGTGGAGTGTCCTGCAGCCCAGGACCTGAGCTGGGGTCATTGTGGCTGTGAGAGTACAATGGCCAGGCGTAGTAGGGAGCAGAATTGGGGCGTGAAGATAAACGCAGGGTCAGGTCAAGGACAGAATGCACAATTACTTGGTGGAGAGAGGTGGAGGTGGCCCTGAAAACCAGGATGTACAAAAGGGAAGGTGGCAGCAAGGAGCAATCCAAACCTCAAGCTGACCCATTTCCGAAACCCAAACCGACACTTTCCTGTGATTTACCCATTCCTGTAAATAGTGTAAATGGCTCCAGTCATGGGGTTTCTCTCTCCCTCCTCCTCTTCCCCCATCTCCCTCCTTCTCTTCCCCCCTTCTCTCCCTCTCTCCCTACAGCACAAGGCACTAGGCACAGACTGTCGATTCGCTCTGAAATGTGCCTGCTTTTTTGTCGTGTCTGCTTTCCCTCTGACCCCTCCCTGCTGCAGACCTTTATTATCTCTTGCCTGAAATAATGCAATAGCCTCTCCTAACTGGTCTCTCCACGCTTAGGTGCTTCCACCTTCCAATCCTATTATTCCATTGGCCTACCCCCAAATTACCAAGAGTTGCTCATTGTCTGTTGAATTAAAGAAATTGGCAACCCCAATATGGCCCTACCCCACATTTCTTGTTTATCTCTCACTACTTCCTGTGTCAACCCTACATTTCAGCCAAAAGAGTAACTGACCTTTTTTCAGTCACACTCAGTACCTTTTTGCTCCCTGTTTATGTTCTCTGTTTAATCTGGACATGCCTGCACATTTCAACTGTTAAAATCCTAACTCTCCTTCAAGGACTATTTCATATGTCACCTCGTTTCCTGATGCCCTCAAATACAGTCATCTCTCCCTACTCTGAACACCCATAACATGTCCATATTCTGTGACCTGCGTTATTATTATGTGGAACTTTCTTAAGAACAGGAATTGCAATCCCCTCAACGTTTAAAGACCTATATTTTGCAACGCAGTCCCTGATACCCACTATACACTCAGGAGGAGTTTTAATAAACTATTATCTTGATAAATTCTCATAATCCTTATGAAATAGATATTTCCATTTACAAGAAAAAATGAGTTTGTTAAACAACTTGCTTTAGATCACATAGATAATAATTTGGAAAACTGAGATTTGAACACATATCTAAAACTTATACTGGTTCTACTATCCTCCACTGCTTCAGTATAGGATCTTTATTCATATCTCTTTACGAAATACTTTTCAAGCACCCATTATGTGCAACGCACCTTGGTTGGCACTGGAGTTATAGCAGCCACATGACAGACATGGAAACTTCCTTTATAAACCTTATACCCCTTCATAAAATTAGATGACTGTTAACTATTTGTTGAATTGATCATAATGGAAGGAAAGAGTTTTCACAGTGAAGAAGACTAAGGGGAACTAACCAAAAACTAAAGTATCCTATTATGAGTCTTATCAAAAGGAAGAAGAAGAAAGAAAAAAAGATCT
This sequence comes from Monodon monoceros, assembly GCF_005190385.1. Lineage (NCBI taxonomy): Eukaryota > Metazoa > Chordata > Mammalia > Artiodactyla > Monodontidae > Monodon > Monodon monoceros. The sequence goes on along the minus strand of NW_021703768.1, from coordinate 59,585,329 downwards.
GTAAGTACTCAGAGCTAGAAACTTTGTCGTACTTTTAATGTCCCCAGAAGTCAAAAGGACCAGCTATCTCAGAATTATAAGTTACAGATTATATAAATGCTTACTAATATAAATTCAAATAAGGATTATGAAGGTGTTTCAACAAAAAGTCTTTAGACCAAGATCTGGAAACTGTATTCCCAAACTCGGCTTAATTAAGAACTCCAGTGAGATTATGAGTTCAAAAGCAAGTAATAAAGAAACTCTAATTGTCTAGTTTTATGTTCTTAAAACAATTTCTATATGATTCCCAATTTATGTCAAAAGGATCTTTATGCACTTAAATAATAATTTGTACTTAATGATAAATCACAAAATTTGACAAGGACACACATAGAAGGGGAAAGTGGGGGCGTGGGGACAAAGGAATCTGTGCTTTCTTCTTTTGTGGGTTTACCCTCACAGCAAAGAGTTTATAAAAGTACAATTTTAAGAGATCTAAATTTAAAGTAGTGAATGGCCCACATTGCCATCTTTATCCACATAGCTCTTAGTATTTACTTATATAAGTATGTTAGCCCTCCATCACTTTTCCTTCTTCTTGTTGTCATAGGCCATGCTTTAGGATGAGGAATTATAACAGGAACAATAATAACAATAGTAGTAAAATTTTACATAGCTCTTTCTATGCACCAGCCACTTTTCTAAGTGCTTTATTTTTATTAACTCCTTTAATTCTCATAACGTTCGGAAAGCATTAGTAGAATCTGCATTTTACAAATGATGGAGCTACAGAAACAGAGAAGTTAAGTAATCTGCCTAGGTTTACACAGCTGGAATATGAACTTTGAAGTCCATTTCCTGAGCACATGCTCTGAACCACTCCACTGTGCTATCTTTAGTATTAGCACATATCATGATTGTTGAAGCTTCTGATGATCCATTGTGAAAGACCTTTCATAACATCAACAAAGAGTTTTACTTATTTATTTCCCATTCACAGTTCCCAGCTGTGTTCAAATTTATATCTTCCAGCTTTGGGTAATTTTCTCTCTCTCTTTGTCTTGCACAAAATTTTTTTTTTTTTTAATTTCAGGGATGTCTTTTTTAACTAGTACATTACAACTGATAACTGGTCACTTAGCTTTTGGCAGATGTTGTGATTGATTATCGCTCCTGCTCAAGGTCAAGAAATATTCACGGAGGAGCTACTCTGTGCTAGGCAAAGGGCTAGGCACTCAAGGTACAGATTCTTATATGTATATGTATTTTTTACCTGTGCCGCACGGCATGTGGAATCTTAGTTCCCCAACCAGGGATTGAACCCACGCCCCCTGCAGTGGAAGCGCAGTCTTTTTTTTTTTTTTTTAATATTTATTTATTTATTTGGCTGCGCAGGTCTTAGTTGCGGCATGCAGGATCTTTTAGTTGTGGCGTGTGGGATCTAGCTCCTTGACTAGGGATCGAACCCGGGCCCCCTGCATTGGGAACAGGGAGGCTTAGCCACTGGACCGCCAGGGAAGTCCCTCAAGGTGCAGATTTAAATAAGAAAACATACACAAACGGATCCTTCCAGATAACATGGTAAGGGTTCTGAGTGAGGTATGCCAAGGGTCCACTGAGAAAAGAGGTAGGGCATGGAGTTGGGGTGCAGGGCGTTTTGAACAAGGGGAGGAAGTGGTTTGAAGGAAGGCTATTGTAGGCACTAGAGTCAAGATTGTGAGCATGAGAATGGAGGTGACAGATACAGGAGCAGAACATTTAATTAGGCAGAAATCTTGAAGTACTGTAGGATATGAGATATTTAAAAGGTGAGGAAGTCATGAGCAGGTTGGCTGATCTCAGGTTTCTACTGGTGGCATCTCACGTGGGCCAAAGTCTTGGCTACTCCTCTTTTTAAATTTTTTTTGCTATTTTACTTCAGTAGCAAAACTTAGAATTCTGCTTCTTTGTTTGTAAAACTTTCTAAACAGAAATCAATAGCTGGAGCCTCTCTTGAAGTTAGGAGCAAAGGTCTCTGCAGGAGAGGGTGCCCACAGTTAAAGATTTCTTCTGTCCACCAAACCTGCTTTCACTGTTTAATAGTGATTTTCTTTACAGTTTCCCCATTCCTCTCTTTAGGCCCTTCCCCAGCTTTGTAGAATCAGTTGGGGAGTGGGTATGAGATATATTGGAATATATATATTTTTTTCTTTTAAAGGAATTTACACTCCTCAAGCAAAAAGAATGTTCAGACAGCATATCAATAGAAACAGCATATCTATAATGAGGAGTAAACATCTATTCCCGAGATTCTTAGGGATTCTTGGCTAGGGTGACTGGTTCCCAAGAAAAGTCAATGAAAGACCAATAAAAGGGGAAAGAAAAAGAACTCATTTTGACCCAAGTGTGAGCACCACTTTTTCTCCTTCAGTAACAAACCTGGTCCTGGTCTCAGTTGATAAGAGTGGAGTGAGCCATTTACTATAAAATCTGTATCCAGCTCAGTTGTCAAGTCCCCAGTATCTTCTTCCTGTTCACCTTCATTCTTCCAATCCCAACCTCTTCCTTCAGCTTTATATTTGCTCCCAGTTGAGGGAGGAAATTATAATGGTGGGAGAAAAAACAAGGCAAGTGTAAAAGAAAATAAAGAAGGATGGTGGCGCAAGGGGGCTCTCTTCAGCTTCCCTGAGCAACTCCATTGAAAGAAAAGACAAAGAACAGTTGCCCAGGCCTGCAAATAGTAGGCCATCTTTTAATATGAAAGTACTGTCGCTCGTACGTAAATATGGCCCAAAAAGTATATAGCACCCTAACTGTATCTGCTACAAATTGCAATGAATTTGGCTACAAGTAACAGAAAGCCTAAACTAGAAGTGGCTTCAACAAGATAAGCGTTTCTTTTTATTCTTGGGTAAAGAAAACTGGAAATAGTTCATCTAGGATTAACATGGAAGTGCAAGATGCTTTCAGGGACCCTCCTGTCTCTCTGCTTCACCATCCTCAGCCTGTGTTTTCCATCCTCAGGGTCACCTTATGGTCCAAGATGGCAACTGGAGCTCCATTTTCATATCTGCATTTCAGTCCTTTTGGAAGGAGCAGAATAAAAACAAGAGGGCGGAAAAAGGGCCTCTCCCAACTGAGTCAGCTCCTTTTCATTGTTTATATCTCAGTGGCCAGAAATACAAGGCCATACCTAGCAACAAGGGAGCTGGGGAATGTAACCTTTTTTTCGACAACAATGTGCCCAGCTCAAAACTGAAGAAAGGCTCCGACCTCTAAATCTTCCATATTGTCCCCACACTGGGTGAGCATACAGTAAGTACCCAAACCAGCTGCTGATCACTTAACTCAAAAACAGGAAAAAATTTTACTATCAAGATTTTAGGGGCATAGCAAAAGATATAAACCTAAGATCAAAGATCTGTTATTTTATAAACATTAGCTTGAAATGTCAATGGAATTCTCATTAACATCTAGACTTGAGTTTCAGCTAAATCCACCGAAAATGTATAATATTACAAATGGTTGAACATAAAAAGGTAATCTGTGAAACTAGCAAAGAGGGCTCTCTTTCTCTCTTCTCAGAATAAAGGGCCTTGGGAATCCCCTGGTGGTCCAGTGGTTAGGACTGCACTTTCACTGCCAAGGGCTCAGGTTCAGTCCCTGGTCAGGGAACTAAGATCCTGCAAGCCAAGTGGTACAGCCAAAAGAAAAAAAAAGAAAAAGAAAAAAAGAATAAAGGGCCTCACTGGTCTTATTCATTGCTTTAACACCTGTAACACTGAATGAATAGTTACCAGCAACTTTCAACCAGCGTGTGGTCTTGATTTCCCTGCTTTTTCCTCTGCATCGTTTAATACCTACCATGATCTCCATGCTTTTTTACCACAATGGCTACCTCCTTCTCTGATATTGCTTAGGCCTGTGACTCCTGCCTCCCTGAGAAGGTTTCCAGTTCTTTCCACATTTGTTTCAGCCGGACTGAACTGAAACTAGTTATTGATGCTTTCAAAGCCCATGTCTTGGGGGCCCCGATGAGCACTGATAAGTCTCCTGACCTTGTCTCATCCCTAAAATCTTACTTTTTCCGTTTGACTTTGCACTTTCCAGGCTTTGAAGAATTTGTGCTTCTTGAATGACAGTATGTTATGAGATGTTCTTGATAAAATCTCCCTAGCTGGATCCAAACATCCCTAAAGCTAATTTTTCCCTTCTCCTGGAGAATGAGTAGAATTAGCAAACTAACCTCTGTTCTCAAGAAAGGTATTGCCTGCTTTGTGACCACCTAGAGGGGTGGAATAGGGAGGGTGAGAGGGAGATGCAAGAGGGAGGCGATATGGGGATATATGTATATGTATAGCTGATTCACTTTGTTATAAAGCAGAAACTAACACACCATTGTAACGCAATTATACTCCAATAAAGATGTTAAAAAAAAAAAAAGAAAGAACGGTATTGCCAAGGTCTCTGTGCTTCCTCTAGAAAGATGGGCTGTTTATCTTCCCCAAGGGAGAACATAAAACATCTGCAAAGACTGCTCAATGCCTCTCTGTTCAGAACTCCCGCTTGCTTTTTCTTTTGAAATACACGTTTAGGAAGAAATTTGACCCATGTACACCAAGGAAAGTTAAGATAATTATAGTTGGGCTAATAATTTTTGCCCTAAAGAAGGTAATGCAAGTAGCCAGAACAGACCCTTGCCCAGTCCTTTATTGAAACAGTTGCTCTAGAAACTCTCCAGGAGCTTGATTACAGGCTGTGGACAAAGCCTTAGGTCTCCTCTACTTTATTCCTCACAAGAGAAGCCATCTTTATTTTGGAATCTAGGACTAGTTGGACACCAAATAATCTCAATTTTGGTAAAGAGCTTAAAGCTCAGATTGTAATATCTGGCCATTGTGTGACACTGCATTTAATAGGGAATAAAGTGAGAGTGAAACCGTTTGGTCTCTGTTTTTAGGTGCCCTTCTCATTCTAGTAAAAAGAAAAAGATAAAAGTATAGTCAGGTACAGAGAAGGAAGGCATTCTGATTTGGGTAGCCCTTAAATTTAACAGAAGCATTTCTGTCCCCTATCCCCTGCACACATATGATAGACCCACTTCTCTCTGGTACCCTATTCTTTTCAAGCAGGCCTGACTGAGTCTAAAACTTCAACCTGCTTTTTCAGTTGATCCTATTCCTCCTTCACCGAGAGTAGGACTGTCTTGGTTTGCATTCCCCCAAAGGCAAAGACTGGGTCAAAAACCCTAGTGCAGTAACTCATTTGGGGGATGACCCCAGGAGGTCAGAATAAGAATGCAAAGAACAACAGGGAAGAAGGAAAAGGCCAGTATCCAGCTAGCCACCACTGTGGGCAACTGGGGCTCAGTTCTGCTGGGGACCCTCTGTAGAATGGCCCTCTGAAGGATGGCGGAGCGGGGGTGGGGGAGTGGTGGTGAGGTGGGATCACTTGTCCCTCACTCTTTGGTTGAGAATGCCTCTGGGGCACACTTGCAGCTACATGTACGCAGAGCAGAGATACTGAGGCTTTGGAAAAAGCCTTGAGACAAAGTTGGAAGACTTGATGGTTGACACTTGAAGGTGGAAGTCTTCAGCCTGCCAGGAATTGCTGCTGCTGACACACGAGCAGGAGATGTGGCAAGAGGTACCTCGTAGCTGTGAGAACTGCATCATGGGTTGCCATGCCAGCCTTTTCATTCCTTTTATATTCCTACTGGGCCTCTTTTGACTACAAGCCCTAAGCCATTTCAGAAGCTGGCCCTGTTCCCCCTGAAATTGTTATAATTCCTTCCTAATGCCTGGGCAATAGTATTCCACTCACAAACCACATTCTGAAGGCCTCTTATTTTCTCACTTTGGTTGTCCTTGGCCTCTGAGTAGACCCGGTCCCCGTAACTGGTGGATGTCAACATTTTTAAGCTTGCAAGTACTCTAGTTTACACATGGAAAGTGATCAATATATATTTGTTGATGGCTCTAACAATAGTGAAACTATGACTCTGGTTATAAATACTGTTAAGCAGGGACTTGCCCAGTCAAGTGAAGTCAACAAACATTTCTTGCCCTGAGTATTTCAAAGAAAGGACAAGAGGGCTGATGGCTGGTTAAGCAGGAATTCATGAAGCTTCTACATACAGGTGGAGTTACTATGATTCCAATATGTAAACTCTTATCTTTGTTGGACAGAGGAAGCATATTATTTGTGGGAGTTATTTTCTAAAATCAGTGTAAAAATCAGAACTCCAGCAGAATCCCAAAGCCTTTTAATTTTTTTAAAACCATGTGAGGAGGGAAAATGTCCCAGTCAAAAGTATCCTTGAATTCTACTTATATTTCTTAAAATATAGGGTGCATATTACAGATTTGACAGAAATTCTTCTGCACACTAGATTTGACACCACCTGACTACTGAAAGAGTCTATCAGAGATAGGTAAGCGTTTGAATCTTTCTGCCTGTAAGATTTAACTATGAAGTCCTAATACGCATGAGAACTAGCTAGTGAATGGTAATATATCCCTGCTTGCCTACCGAGTTGCTCTAATCTGTGTCAGTGTTAACCCTTCTACTTGCTGTTAGATTTGAGATGTACTTCTTTTTATGAGAATTAGCCCATTATTTGTGATATATTTTGCAAATGTTTTCTTCCAGTTTGTCTGACCTTGCTTATAGTGGTTTCTGCCATGCAAAAGTTTTGGGTTTTGTTTTTGTTTTTTTAAATGTAGTCTTTTATTATATCTGGATTTTGAATTATAATTCAAAAGCCTTTCCCTACACCCAGATTATAAAGGAATCCATCTGTGTTTTCTTTTAGTACTTGTTGGGTTTTGTTCTTTACATTAAGATCTCTGATTCCTTTGGAGTCTATTTTTGTATGTGGTGTGAGGTGTAGATCCAATTTTGTCTTTTGCCAAGTGGCTGTATTCCGGTTTTCTTATACAGAGAACACTGTATTCTCTGCAGCCACATCTATAACTCCCTCTTAGGGTGAGTCACTTCTGCCTGTATTGAATCATCTTAGTTTTTTTGTTTGGTTGCAACAAAACAAACAGTATCCTTGGTTCCAAAGGGTACTACTTTCTGAAACTGCTTACAGATTCTGGGGTGTACCTTATCTGGAGCCCTAGTGCTTCATGAAAAGAATATTGTATTTAAAAAACACTTTTCTGATGGTCCAGCCCTGCTCAAGGATTGTGGATATTTTAAATAAGGTGGATGATATGGTTCCCATGATTAAGGAGTATATGTAGAGTGATTAGAAAACAAATGAAGACTGCATAGAACTAATGAAATTTACATTTTGGCTTACTGTCTCAATACCAGGAAGTACTTTCCCTGCACTAGTGTAATTCATTTTTTTAAAAATTGAGATGTAGTTTATTTACAATGTTCTATTAGTTTCAACATGGTGATTCACAATCTTTAAAGATTATACTTCATTTATAGTTATTATAAAATATTGGGTATATTCCCTGTGATGTACAATATATCCTTGTAGCTTTTTTTTTTTTTTTTGCGGTACACGGTCCTCTCACTGTTGTGGCCTCTCCTGTCACGGAGCACAGGCTCCGGACACGCAGGCTCAGCGGCCATGGCTCACGGGCCCAGCCGCTCCGCAGCATGTGGGATCCTCCTGGAACGGTGCATGAACCCACATCCCCTGCATCGGCAGGCGGACTCTCAACCACTGCGCAACCAGGAAAGCCCTAGCTTATTTATTTTTTACATAGTAGGTTGTATCTCTTAATCTCCTACCCCTATTTGTCCCTCCCCCCTTTCCTCTCTCCAATGGTAACAACTAGTTTGTTTTCTGTATCTGTGAGTCTGTTTCTTTTTTGTTATATTCATTAGTTTTATTTTTTAGACTCCACATGTAAGTGATAACATATAGCATTTGTCTTTCTCTGACCTATTTCACTAAGCATGATACCTCCAAGTCCATCCATGTTGTTGCAAGTGGCAAAGTTCTTTTTATGGCTGAGTAGTACTCCATTTTGTGTGTGTGTGTGTGTGTGTGTGTGTGTGTGTGTATCACATTTTCTTTATCCATTCATCTGTTGATGGACACTTAGGTTGCTTCCATCTCTTAGCTATTGTAAATAATGCTGCTATGAACTTTGGGGTGCATGTATCTTTTCAAATTAGTGTTTCTGTTTTCTTCGGATATATATAGGGTAATTAGTCTTTACGAATGAGTTGCTTTTGAATTATTCTTTTCAGCTGCAGATAATGGAGAACCTAACTCACAGAGGTTTAAACATTTTTCCTCCTCTCACATCAAGAAATCTGGAGGTAGGTGGTTACTAGCATTGGTCCAGTAGCACAATAGTGTCAGGAATAGCACCTCTACAATTCTGTTGGCGTTTGACACATGGTCCCAAGAGGGCTGCTGAAGCTCCAGGTGCTACATCTGGGTTCTGAATAGTAGTAGAATGTGCCATCCCCAAATACACCACTTTGGCACAAGGATAATTTTGAACTAGAGGCACTTGAAAAATAGAAGATTCAGGAAAGGCACTGTGACCTCCTTTTTTATTCCTGAAAGCACTTTTTCTTTCATGTGGAAGATGCCCTCTCTACACCAGGAAGGAAAGAATATTCTTATCACCAGAGATCAGGAGTCGAGGCTAAGGGAAACCTGCACAAACAGATTTGTTAAATCAACACTTATCTTCCTTTAGCCTCCCCATATATTTTAGTTACTTTTCCACAATTAGTACTCTTTGTTCAACCTGGTATATAAGCACTTAGGTGTAACTGCTTTTTGGGTCTTCATTTTTCTGTGAAGTCTCTCATGTAGATGTAAAAAATGAAATTTGTACACTTTTCTCTTGTTAACCTGTCTTATGTCAACTTAATTCTCAGGCCCAGCCAGAGACTCTAAGAGGGTTGAGGAAAAGTTTTGCTTCCCCTATAGTTCAAAGGAGAAATAAGGTGAAAGGGCATACTGCATCTGTCTCTTTTATCAGAAAAAAAAATTCTCCAAAGTTCTTCAGAAGACTTCTACTTATGTTTCTTTGGCCAGAACTATCACATGGCCACCCTTAAATGCAAGAGAAGCAGGGAAATAAAATATTTAAGTTTTGTAATCTCTTTTGGGGGAAACAGCAAGGGAGAGGGGACTGGGAATGGCTACTTAACCAACCAATGGATCGACCACATTGAAATATCTCATTTCTGCTTGCTGAAAACAATGTCTGGTATGATGCAGGTATGAAAATGCAGTACCAGATCTTACGCAATCTAAGTAAAATTTAAACAAGCAGAAGGTAGGAATCTCAACAGCATGAGATGAGAGATCTGCTTAAAGCTCTGCTATTGATGGCATGCATCTCCCAACTCCTAGTCTCTATGCCTCACAATTCAAATTCAGATGGAAGAGGTTGGTTGGACCAGGTTGAATTGGCTGCCCACTCTTATTGAGGTCACAGGCAGGGGGCAAGTCATGGAGAGAAAGCCTGACCACTGAGGGATTATCCCTGGAGATGCTGGGGGCAAAGGGACAGCATATTTTAGTATATGTAAGTATAAATAATGTAAAACTAAACAACTTAGTATGTTGATATGTGATAATTGGTGCTATGTTGTCAGATCCAGAAACCCAAAGAAGACAACTGCCCTTTAAGTAAGGGTAATTATGCCTGTTCTTAAGTAGAAATGTCTTGATTTCCAGTTTCAGAAATTTAGCAGGCAAGTTTGTTAGTTTTTGTTTTGTTTGGGATACTATGATATAATCAAAATAAATAACTATTTGGTCTTTGTCCCTGGTTCCTGGCACACAGCTACTAAAACCTTTAGAATCTGCAGAGTGATGAAAGTGTCATTTGTATGCTAATTAGACAACTAGTGGCTGGGGTCCCTAGATAGTGTCAAGATGAGGGCTGGTCACCACAAAGACCAAGGCATGATTAGAGGGTTGGAATTTTCACCTCAACTCCCCCTCCCCCAATGCCCTGTGTCTTCAATTTCTTTTTGAATAATCCACCTGTCTTATTTGTGTTTATACACCTGCCTTTCCTCAAACAACACAATAGAGCACAATCTTGATCTCAACTGATCTGGTCTCTCAGAGCCCTTTCACTTCAAAAGGTCTTGATCTGGTGGTGCTGAGCTTGTAAGGGCACAGACTTGGACCTGGACCTGGGAGCAAACCTAATCCCCTCGTCCTGACCTCTCCTCCCCGACTTACTATCTCTATGATTGGGACAAGTTGTTTGACTTCTCTGAGGCCCTTTCCTCACCTGTAGTATCCAATGATTTATCTCACAGGGTTGTTGTAAACTTGAATGTATGCATAATACCTGGTATGTCATCACTCAACAAATGGTGATGGCTGTAACTGTCTTAGAATATTCCCAAAAGATTTCTTCTGGACTTTCTACAATCCAGCCATTTGACAGCTTTCAGACAAACTATATTTCCACTCTTTGCTTTAACCTGTTCAGAATATTCCATGCAGTGGTAGCCCCAGTCTGGGAGCATAAACCATATTTATCCTCCAAGTTTAAACAAGTCCTAGTGCAGTGGAGCAGAGGGCCTTGAGAACTGCAGAAATTCTTAGGAAAAAACTCATCCTCAACCTAAGGAGCAAGGGCACCAAAGCTTGGTCTGAAAGGATTAGGCCTCTTCAGAAAGGGCAATTCTGAAGTCACCAGGATATGCACTGACCTTACCTTTTCCAAGGACTTAAGGATGAGCAAAGCAGGAAAAAAAAAATCTGTGCCACTTTAACCTCAGTGCCATTCTGGAATGTATGCAATTTAAGTAGGGTGAAGTGTTGAGGACAGAGGATATGCCAGTTGTGGTTGGGGGATCTGTGTAGTCAACACCAGGAGCCTCAGAAGGCATCAGAGACCTGGAGTGGAACCACCCAGTGGCAGGCGATGGCAAAGAATGGCCTAGGATCCTTCCACCAATGGCACAGGCAAATAAAGAGACCAGCGAGGCACCCAGGATGACCTCCTGTACTATTTGAAAGGGATTTGAGTTAATGGAGGAAGTCATTCACCCAATTTGCCAGGGCCAGCTGAGTGGAGGACTCCTATTTGAAATTATTTTAGCCCTGCTCCCAGCTGGTGTGACTTGGAAAAAGTGGGTTTGTTTCATCATCAGCTGGCACAAGATAAAAGAACAAATAAAAATTACTCTATCATAGAAATTCCTTTATCATGAAACATATTTGACCTGCAAACTTCACACAAACTGTACAAATGAATGGTGCAAGGGCAGATTGGACACCTGGCTTCACTTTGACCTGAGTAAATGTTGAAATTTTAAAAAATTTATTGCTTATTCTCCTCAGCAGCTTTTCCATGTTTAGGCTAGTTTCCTAAAAAACTCTATGGGACGCTTACTGATAATACACATTGTTGAGCCCTTCCTCTGGGTGATTAGGCCTTATTAGTCAACAGGTGAGAGCTAACTGTACATTTTTAAGTGCTTTGCTAAAAAACTAAGATGTGTGCTATAAGTGAGGTGGGTCATGAAAGCTGCACTGATACAAGGCACCAGGAACCCAATGAAAGGACTCAAGGAAAATACCATTCCCCACCTTCACCCTCTGCTCAAAGACTCAACACATTCGGTCATGTGTTGTGTACACATGGGAAGAGGGGGAAGGGAAGTTTTTATCTCTTTTTGTCCCAGGGTGGGATTGTTCACTGTTCTCTACATCTTTTCTTATCCAACATATCAAAAAGCTACTTGGCATTTCTGCATTGGTTCCTTTAACCTCTATTTATTCCAGATTTGGGGCTCTTGGTTGTCACAGAAGTCCTACCTAAAGAGGCCAAATTGAACACATATGTTATGGTGTCTACAAGTACTATAGATCTAAGCCAGAACAAATAGAAACTGAATTGCCGGGGCTTCCCTGGTGGCGCAGTGGTTGAGAGTCTGCCTGCCAATGCAGGGGACACGGGTTCCAGCCCTGGTCTGGGAGGATCCCACATGCCGCAGAGCAACTGGGCCCGTGAGCCACAACTACTGAGCCTGCGCGTCTGGAGCCTGTGCTCCACAACGAGAGGCCACAACAGTGAGAGGCCCGCGCACCGCAATGAAGAGTGGCCCCCGCTCGCCGCAACTGGAGAAAGCCCTCACACAGAAACGAAGACCCAACACAGCCAAAAATAATAAATGAATAAATAAATAAATGTAAGAAAAAAACTGAATTGCCATTGCCATTTGGATTTATTGCTCGAAACAAAAAAGCTCCTGATGTGTTTGGCTTGACCACGATCCATTTTATTTTATTAAAAAAATTTTTTTGTAGCTTTATTGGAGTATAATTGCTTTACAATGTTGTGTTAGTTTCTGCTGTACAACAAAGTGAATCAGCTATATGTATACATATATCCCCATATCCCCTCCCTCTTGCGTCTCCCTCCTACCCTCTCTATCCCACCCCTCTAGGTGGTCACAAAGCACCGAGCTGATCTCCCTGTGCTATGTGGCTGCTTCCCACTAGCTATCTATTTTACATTTAGTGTATATATGTCCATGCCACTCTCTCCCTTCATCCCAGTTTCCCCTCTCCCCTGCTCTGACCTCAAGTCCTTTCTCTACATCTGCGTCTTTATTCCTGCCCTGCCACTAGGTTCATCAATACCGTTTTTTTAGATTCCATATATGACCATGATCCATTTTAAACCTACGTACCCCACATTAGGTTTAGGAGGCCAGAAAATAGTCCCCTTACCATTCTTCCTATCTGCCCAGTCACCTCCCACAGAAACATCCTTGTCCTGCAACTTATGGTGCCTGCTTCTCAGGTGGGTAGAGATGCAGGCCTATCTGGGTCATGCCTAAGTTCACAGGACTGAGACCTTCTCCAACTTTAGTGCACCCAAGAATATGGTGGGGGAGAGTTGTTTAATATGCAGATTCCTGAGCCTCACTTCCGGATGTTGATTTCACAGGTCTAGGAAGGGGCCTGGGTAATTTGCGTTTTCAAAAAAGTAGCCCAGGTGATTTTAGTGCACAGGATTGATGGATCTCACTTAGAGGAATACGGGCCTAAATGTCTATAGGTAGATAAGCAAAAAGACCACATAAGAGCTTTAGGAATGTAATTCAAAAGGCAGAGTAGGAAAGACTCGAGTTAAAACTTGGGATAGCTATTGCAATATGGTTTTCAAACTACATGCATGTAAAAAATGGAAATACTTTCTAAAAAGTCTATTCTAGTATTATGAGCTGCACACCGTGTCTCTACTCTCTTCTATCCTATTTTCAGCAGTTGTCTTGAAAGGCAGCTTTGCCTGGTTGTCTTTACAAGTTCACGCAGCCCAGGCTGCTTGAACCCTTTTCAGACTTTAACAAGGACCCCTGTACTCACCCTACTGCACTGGAGAACACCCTTGTCAATCTCAACAGCTGTTCTGAAGTGGGCACACCATGCTTTCCAGGGACCATCTGTCGGCTCTTCGGGGCTTCCCTGTTCTCAGGTCTGTCAGACACGCCCCTGTTCCTCTCTGCTTCCTCCTGCATAGCCCCAGGTACACACAGCTCTTGGGACCATGGATGTTTATCTCCACCCATTTGTATTTTCAGGTCCATGGAGAGACCTTGGCAAATAGTCATGTTGTAAATGTCCACGAGTTTTTGGTTTTGCCACTTAGTTTTTATGTGGGAATTTGAAAAGATTAAAAACCTGTGCTACTGTCACTGCCACTTTCACCTTGACTTTCTTTATAACGTTACACAATCTGTGTATCTTTAAGCAGTATATTTTGGATAGTTTTTCTCTTCCTTTGAAAATTATATAAATTGGTATGTTCTGCCATACCTTCCTTTTTTGGCCAAATTTTATGTTTTTGAGTCATTCGTGTTGATACTTATAACTGTATTCATTCATTTTTGCTGCTGTATTTACATTATATGACTATATATCACAATTTATTAATCCATTCTGTTAATATTATTTTTCAGATTTTGATAATCATAAATAAGGCTTTGATGAATATTCTATACTTGCCTTTTTAAAATTTATTTATGTATTTATTTTTTGGCTGCATTAGGTTTTCATTGCTGCGCGGGCTTTCTTTAGTTGCAGCGAGCGGGAGATACCTTCATTGCGGTGCGCGTGAGGGCTTCTCATTGCAGTGGCTTCTCTTGTTGTGGCGCGTGGGCTCTAGGCATGTGGGCTTCAGTAGTTGTGGCACACAGGCTCAGTAGCTGTGGCTCGCAGGCTCTAGAGCGCAGGCTCCGAAGTTGTGGCGCACGGGCTTAGGTGCTCCGCGGCATGTGGGATCTTCCTGGACCAGGGCTCAAACCTGTGTCCCCTGCATTGGCAGGTGGATTCTTAACCACTACGCCACCAGGCAAGTTCTATACTTGTAATGCACATGTGTAAGATCTTCCAAGGAAGTGTGCCTAGGTAGATATGAAATGGTATTACTTTTAATTTCAATTTGCATTTTCCTGCTTACAAAAGAAGTTGAGCATCTTTTCATGTTTACCCACCAACCAAGTCTTCTCTTATATGAAATGCCTGTTTGTGACCTTTGCACATTTTTCTTTGGATTGTTTGATTTTTTTTCTTATTGATTTAGAAGAGCTTTTTATATACTCTGGACGTTAATAATTTCCTGGCTATGTTCTACAAATAATTTTTTCCTGGTTTGTGCATTTCTGTTTTTGGGCTCTCCTTGTCTTTTCCAAGAATATAATTCTTAATTTCTATACTATATACTTTATCAACCTTTTTAAAATGAATTTTGCTTTTTGTGTTTTGTTTATGAAATCCTTCCTTACCTTGAGATTATAAAGATATATTTTCTTCTAAATGTTTAAAAATTTGGCTTCTTCATTGACCCATATGGAATTCATTTTTGTGTATAGTTTGAGGTATGGATCCAAATTTAATATTTTGTACACGAAGAACTGTTCCAATACCATTTCTTAAATATGTCCCCCTGGGCTTCCCTGGTGGCGCAGTGTTTGAGAGTCCGCCTGCCGATGCAGGGGACGCGGGTTCGTGCCCCAGTCCGGGAAGATCCCACACGCCGTGGAGCGGCTAGGCCCATGAGCCATGGCCGCTGAGCCTGCGCGTCCGGAGTCTGTGCTCCGCAATGGGAGAGGCCACAACAGTGAGAGGCCCACGTACGGCAAAAAAAAAAAAAAAAAAAAAAAGTCCCCCTTTCCCCATTTCATACATGCATGGATCTAGTTATGTAGTTATACTCTTTCACTGAGCTATTTGTCTATATCTGCTCCAGTATATATAATATTATAATTCATAGTTTTAAAATACATTTTGATATCTGACAGGACAAGTCTTCCCTTTCCCCAATCTCATATTTTTTGCCTCCCCCATCATACTGCCTCAATAATTCCTCAATAATGTCTCTATTTATTTCCCTCTCCAACAAGCCAGATTAGAAAAATGGTGCCAGATTGCAGAACGAGGTTTCCTAACTCGTGTGGAGCTCAGCCCAGCCCCACATGTTGACAGCCATAAGCAGGTATTTGTTTCTTAGGTGTGCATAGGAATGCTACCACTAGTATCTAAGCTTTATGGATTTTTTCTATAAGTAATAGCATTTTCATAAATAATTGATGATTATGGGGAAATGTCTATGAAAATTACAGGGACCAAATTATTCTCTAATTTTCAACTAGAGAAGTTAAGGCAGAGAGAGATTAGAGAAAGTTTCTACGGTAACTTTTTTTCCTCACTCATCAGCTACCACCCATCACCTACCTAGGTCCTGAACTTCTAGTGAAAGTGAGATGGGAAAGGTAATGCATCAAGTCAAAGGGAAACATGGCAAAGATCTCTGGGGGACTGGGTACCTCGAACAGCCTTGAGGGGTTAAGAAACACCTACCTTTTGGTTAAGAGAACAATGACTGGACTGCAGTTATCTTAGGATAAATCTGGATTCTGTACACTTACCACTTCCCATGATTTTGCTTTAGTTTTCTCTTCTTCCTTGGCTTCCTTTCTACCCCTTCCCTCCTGTTGTCTCTTCTCTCTTACTCTCTGCTTATACTCCTGGACACTTCTGTTCCTTTCAGATGCCATTCTACACAAGTTCTTCCTTTTTGTTTTTGGAGGTTTTTACACTGCTCTGGTACTCTTGCTTAGGGACCTCTCATATGGTTCTTCATGATAATGCCCATTATATAATGTAGTAACAAATGCTGTTTAAGTTCACAGCAGGCTAGATGAGGAAATGTCAGCTATGTTTTATCTTAAGTGTTTACATACACACCAATGTATGTAAAGTTATTTAATCACAGGAGAGATTCTATTTGTCTTGAGGATTTAAGGCTTTTTTGTTTTGTTTTTTTTTCTAAGTCACATTTGCTATCAAAACTGCTGCTCTGTCTTGTCCTGTCTTTAAATACCCACTAGATGTTGCTACAGGGCTGTGGGAAAAAAGTCTTCAGTTTCATCCAAAGCTTCTCAATTACTGAACTAGAAAATTGCAGCCATCAGAAACAGGAAGGATATAAGCTTAAACACAGAAACAGGAAGCATATCTTCAAAAGATAGGAAGGAAGTAAAACTGACTAAGGACTGAATATTTAAAAGACAATGTTGGTGTAATTGAAACTTGTGCATTAGCATTTTGACATCTGTCAGCTGAATACAATGTTAAATCTTTAGAGATTATCTCTCCTAGGGCATCTGAAACTTGACTGAGGTTTCAAATCAGGTTTCAAAAACAGTACAAACATTCTGGACATCCTAAAAAGTATTTAATATTGTAAAAATTACTGTTTTCTCATTCTAAAAGTATTACATTGCCATTTAAGCAATTAGGAAAATAATAGGAAATTATAGAGGAGAAAATAATTACCCAGAACTCAAGGATAGTCACTCAGGGTGACTGTCTTTTGCATTTTAGCACATTTCTTTCCTTCCAGCTTTTCTCCTATACTTTTTTTTTTTTTTCGGTGCGCGGGCCTCTCACTGTCGTGGCCTCTCCCGTTGTGGAGCACAGGCTCCAGATGCGCAGGCTCAGCGGCCATGGCTCACGGGCCCAGCCCAGCCGCTCTGCGGCATGTTGGATCTTCCCAGACCGGGGCACGAACCCGTGTCCCCTGCATCGGGAGGCAGACTCTCAACCACTGTGCCACGAGGGAAGCCCTCTCCTATACTTTCTAAACTATAAAATATTGTATAAATTATATATGTATATATATACTTTTTGCTTAATTATATATGTTGTATATGTATATATACATACATACTTTTTTGTTTGATGATAACATATTGTATATATATGATATATGATGTGTGTATATATACACACAATATACACACATACACACACATACACACATCCTGTGGAAGCTATTAAACATAATAACAACCAGCCCTATGATGTGTGGGAGCAGGGCAGGCGGTGGGGGGGATTACTTGTAAAATTTGCAGATTTCTGTG
The DNA here is from genome assembly GCF_005190385.1 of Monodon monoceros. Taxonomy (NCBI): domain Eukaryota; kingdom Metazoa; phylum Chordata; class Mammalia; order Artiodactyla; family Monodontidae; genus Monodon; species Monodon monoceros. Next base: position 59,567,974 of record NW_021703768.1, on the reverse strand, counting down.
GTGTAAATACTCCAAAACTTACTCTACACATTATTAGTTCTTCTTTCCTGGTCCTCTTCCTCCACTCAGTAAACCACAAAATCTGGCCCCATAGTAAAATGTAACAAAATAATTGAGAAGTGATGAGTTTTGGGTATTTACTGCCTTTATTTTTAATATAATTTGTTCAATTATGCTTATATACTTTAACTTTTAATAGTGACTACGTTTAATAACTGACTTCCAAATTCCTGAAAATTTAATAATCAGCTCTTACAAACTAGTAGAAGCTGGATCAAGTTCACCTTTGACACCACTCTAGTAAGAACTTCCCTGCCTCCCTCCCCCAACTCTCTGTCTTCCCCATAGTCCAGTCCTGGAGAGATCAGCCTTTGAGGTTAGTTAAGGGGAGGAAGGGAAGCAGAAAAGAAAAAGCAACGTGTAGAATAAGTTTTGCTTAAGCAAAGGTTTTTAGCGTAAGACACAAAAAGCACTGTATTGGGTTGTTTAGTGCCCCCCCCCCCAAATTCATGTTCTTCTAGGAACCTCAGAATGCGACCATATTAGGAAATAGGGTTGTTATAGTTGTAATTGTTTAAGTTAAGGTGAGGTCACAGTGGAGTAGGGTAGGCCCTGCTCTAATATGACTAGTGTTCTTACAAGAAGAGGAGGAGACACAGAGAAAGAGATGTACAGGGAGAAGACCACTTGATGAAGGGGGTAGAGATTGGACTCAAGGCAAGGAATGCCAAGAACTATCAGCAACAGCAAAGCTAAGAGGAAGGAATGGAATGGATTCTCACCTAGAAGCTTTAGAGAGAGCCTGGCCTGGCCAACACCTTGATTTTAGACTCCTGGCCTCCAGAATTGTGAGATAATGAATTTCTGTTATTTAAGCCATCCAGTATGTGGTAATTTGTTACAGCAGCCCTAGGAAACTAATGCAAGCACTTACTGTACAAGAAGAAATTGATAAACTGGACATCACTCAAAACCTATTTCTGATGAAAAGGCATTAATAAGAAAATGAAGGGTTGGTTCAAGATGGCGGAGTAGAAGGACGTGCTCTCACTCCCTCTTGCGAGAGCACTGGAATCACAACTAATTGATAAACAATCATTGACAGGAAGACAATGGAACTCACCAAAAAAGATACCCCACATCTAAAGACAAAGGAGAAGCTGCAATGAGACGGTAGGATGGGCGCAATCACAATAAAATCAAAAAAACCACTGGGTGGGTGCCTCACAAACTGGAGAACAATTATAGCATAGAAGTCCACCCACTAGAGTGAAGGTTCTCAGCCCCACATCAGGCTTCCCAACCTGGGGGTCTGGCAAAGGGAGGAGGAATTCCCAGAGAATCAGACTTTGAAGGCTAGAGGGATTTGATTGTAGGACTTCGACAGGACTGGGGAAAACAGAGACTCCACTCTCAGAGGGCACACACAAAGTAGTGTGTGCATCGGGACCCAGGGGAAGAAGCAGTGACCCCATAGGAGACTGAACCAGACCTACCTGCTAGTGTTGGAGGGTCTCCTGCAGAGGTGGGGGGGGTGGCTGTGGCTCACCACGGGGACAAGGACACTGGCAGCAGAAGTTCTGAGAAGTACTCCTTGGCGTGAGCCCTCCCAGAGTCTGCCATTAGCCCCACCAAAGAGCCTGTAGGCTCCAGTCCTGGGTCGCCTCAGGCCAAACAACCAACAGGGAAGGAACTCAGCCCCACCCATCAGCAGACAAGCAGATTAAAGTTTTACTGAGCTCTGCCCACCAGAGCAACACCCAGCTCTACCCACCACCAGTCCCTCCCATCAGGAAGCTTGCACAAGCCTCTTAGATAGCCTCATCCACCAGAGGGCAGGCAGCAGAAGCAAGAAGAACTACAATCCTGCAGCCTGTGGAACGAAAACTACATTCACAGAAAGATAGACAAGATGAAAAGGCAGAGGGCTATGTACCAGATGAAGGAACAAGATAAAACCCCCCAAAAACAACTAAATGAAGTGGAGATAGGCAACCTTCCAGAAAAAGAATTCAGAATAATGATAGTGAAGATGATCCAGTACCTCGGAAAAACAATGGAGGCAAAGATGGAGAAGATGCAAGAAATGTTTCACAAACACCTAGAAGAATTAAAGAACAAACACCTAGAAGAATTAAAGGACAAACAAACAGAGATGAACAATAGAGTAACTGAAATGAAAAATACACTAGAAGGAATCAACAGCAGAATAACTGAGGCAGAAGAATGGATAAGTGACCTGGAAGACAGAATGGTACAATTCACTGCTGCAGAACAGAATAAAGAATGAAAAGAAATGAAGATAGCCTAAGAGACCTCTGGGATGACATTAAATGCACCAACATTCACATTTATAGGGGTCCCAGAAGAAGAGAAGGACCAGAGAAAGTACCTGAAGAGATAATAGTCGAAAACTTCCCTAACATGGGAAAGGAAACAGGCACCCAAATCCAGGAAGCACAGAGAGTCCCATACAGAATAAACCCTAGGAGAAACACGCAAGACACATAGTAATCAAATTGGCAAAAATTAAAGACAAAGAAAAATTATTAAAAGCAACAAGGGAAAAACGACAAATAATATACAAGGGAACTCCCATAAGGTTAACAGCTGATTTCTCAGCAGAAACTCTACAAGCCAGGAGGGAGTGGCATGATATATTTAAAGTGATGAAAGGGAAGAACTTACAACCAAGATTACTCTACCCAGCAAGGATCGCATTCAGATTCGACGGAGAAATCAAAAGCTTTACAGACAAGCAAAAGCGAAGAGAATTCAGTGCCACCAAACCAGCTCTACAACAAATGCTAAAGGAACTTCTCTAAGTGGGAAACACAAGAGAAGAAAAGGACTTACAAAAAAGAAAACCCAAAGCGATTAAGAAAATGGTAATAGGAACATACTTATTGATAATTACCTTAAATGTCAATGGATTAAATGCTCCAACTAAAAGACACAGGCTTACTGAATGGATACAAAAACAAGACCCATATATATGCTGTCTACAAGAGACCCACTTCAGACCTAGGGACACATACAGACTGAAAGTGAGGGGTTGGAAAAAGATATTCCATGCAAATGGAAATCAAAAGAAAGCTGGAGTAGCAATTCTCATATCAGATAAAATAGACTTTAAAATATAGAATGTTACATGAGACAAGGAAGGACACTACATAATAATCAAGGGATCAATCCAAGAAGAAGACATAACAATTATAAATATATATGCACCCAAGATAGGAGCATCTCATACATAAGGCAAATGCTAACAGCTATAAAAGAGGAAATCGACTGTAACACAATAATAGTGGGGGACTTTAACACCTCACTTACACCAATGGACAGGTCATCCAGACAGAAGATTAATAAGGAAACAAAAGCTTTAAATGACACAATAGACTAGATAGATTTAATTGATATTTATAGGACATTCCATCCCAAAACAGCAGATTACACTCTCTTCTCAAGTGCACACGGAACATTCTCCAGGAAAGGTCACATCTTGGGTCACAAATCAAGCCTCAGTAAATTTAAGAAACTTGAAATCATATCAAGCATCTTTTCTGACCACAACGCTATGAGATTAGAAATGAATTACAGGGAAAAAAAAGTTAAAAACACAAGCACATGGAGGCTAAACAATACGTTACTAAATAACCAAGAGATCACTGAAGAAATCAAAGAGGAAATTTAAAAATACTTAGAGACAGATGACAATGAAAACACGACGATCCAAAACCTATGGGATGCAGCAAAAGCAGTTCTAAGAGGGAAGTTTATAGCTATACAAGCCTACCTCAAGAAAGAAGAAAAATCTCAAATACACAATCTAACCTTACACCTAAAGGAACCTTAGAGAAAGAAGAACAAACAAAACCCAAAGTTAGTAGAAGGAAAGAAATCATAAAGATCAGAGCAGAGATAAATGAAATAGAATCAAAGGAAACAATAGCAAAGATCAATAAAACTAAAAGCTGATTCTTTGAGAAAATAAACAAAATTGATAAACCATTAGCCAGACTCATCAAGAAAAAGAGGGAGAGGACTCAAATCAATAAAATCAGAAATGAAAAAGGAGAAGTTACAACAGACACCACAGAAATACAAAGCATCATAAGAGACTACTACAAGCAACTCTATGCCAATAAAATGGACAGCCTGGAAGAAATGGACAAATTCTTATAAAGGGATAACCTTCCAAGACAGAAACAGGAAGAAACAGAAAATATGAAGAGACAAATCACAAGTAATGAAGTTGAAACTGTGATTACAGATCTTCCAACAAACAAAAGTCCAGGAACAGACAGCTTCACAGGTGAATTCTATGAAACATTTAGAGAAGCACTAACACCTATCCTTCTCACACTCTTCCAAAATATAGCAGAGGGAGGAGCATTCCCAAACTCATTCTACGAGGCCACCATCACCCTGATACCAAAACCAGACAAAGATACTACAAAAAAAGAAAATTACAGAGCAATATCACTGATGAATATAGATGCAAAAATCCTCAACAAAATACAAGCAAACAGAATCCAACAACATATTAAAAGGATCATACACCATGATCAAGGGGGATTTATCCAGGGATGCAAGGATTCTTGAATATACACAGATCAATCAGTGTGATACACCATATTAACAAATTGAAGAATAAAAACCATATGATCATCTCAGTAGATGCAGAAAAAGGTTTTGACAAAATTCAAAACCCATTTAGGACAAAAACTCTCCAGAAAGTGGGCACAGAGGGAACCTCCCTCATCATAATAAAGGCCATATACGACAAACCCACAGCAAACGTCACTCTCAATGGTGAAAAGTTGAAAGCATTTCCTCTAAGATCAGAATCAAGACAAGGATGTCCACTCTCGCCACTCTTATTCAACATAGTTTTGGAAGTCTTATTCATGGCAATCATAGAAGAAAAAGAAAAATAAGGAATACAAATTGGAAAAGAAGTAAAACTGTCACTGTTTGCAGATGACATGATACCTATACATAGATAATCCTAAAGATGCCACCAGAAAACTACTAGAGCTAATCAATGAATTTTGTAAAGTAGCAGGACACATTAATGCACAAAAATCTCTTGCATTCCTATACACTAACAACAAAAGATCAGAAAGAGAAATTACGGAAACAACCCCATTCACCATTGCAACAAAAAAATTAAAATACCTAGGAATAAACCTACCTAAGGAGGTAAAAGACCTGTACTCAGAAAGCTATAAGTCACTGATCAAAGAAATCAAAGATGACACAAACAGATGGAGAGATATACCATGTACTTGGATTGGAAGAATCAGTATTGTGAAAATGACTATACTACCCAATCTACAGATTCAATGCAATCCCCATCAAATTACCAATGGCATTTTTTACAGAGCTAGAATAAAAAATTTTTTAATTTGTATGGAGACACAAAAGACCCTGAATAGCCAAAGCAATCTTGAGGGAAAAAAACGGAGCTGGAAGAATCAGACTCCCTGACTTCAGACTATACTACAAAGCTACCATAATCAAGACAATATGGTACTGGCACAAAAACAGAAATGTAGAGCAATGGAACTGGATAGAAAGCCCAGAGATAAACCCACGCACCTATGGTCAACTAATCTATGACAAAGGAGACAAGGATATACAATGGAGAAAAGACAGTCTCTTCAATAAGTGGTGCTGGGAAAGCTGGACAGCTACATGTAAAAGAATGAAATTAGAATACTCCCTAACACCATACACAAAAATAAACTCAAAATGGATTAAAGACCAAAATGTAAGACCAGACACTATAAAACTCTGAGAGGAAAATATAGGAAGAACACTCTTTGACATAAATCCAGCAAGATCTTTTTTGACCCACCTCCTAGAGTAATGTAAATAAAAACAAAAATAAACAAATGGGACCTAATGAAACTTAAAAGCTTTCGCACAGCAAAGGAAACTATAAACAAGATGATAAGACAACCCTCAGAATGGGAGAAAATATCTGGCAACAAATCAATGGAGAAAGGATTAATCTCCAAAATATATAAACAGCTCATGCAGCTCAATATTAAAACACAAACAACCCAATCAAAAATTGGGCAGAAGACCTAAATAGACATTTCTCCAAAGAAACATACAGATGGCCAAGAGGCACATGAAAAGCTGCTCACGTGCTCACTAATTATTAGAGAAATGCAAATCAAAACTACAATGAGGTAGCACCTCACACCGGTCAGAATGGCCATCATCAGAAAATCTATAAACAACTAATGCTGGAGAGGGTGTGGAGAAAAGGGAACCCTCTTGCACCATCGGTGGGAATGTAAGTTGATACAGCCACTGTGGAGAACGGTATGGAGGTTCCTTAAAAAACTAAAAATAGAATTACTATATGACCCAGCAATCCCACTACTAGGCATATACCCAGAGAAAACCATAATTCAAAAAGACACATGCACACCAATGTTCACTGCAGCACTATTTACAATAGCCAGGTCTGGGAAGCAACCTAAATGCCAATCAACAGATGAATGATAAGGAAGATGTGGTACATATATACAATGGAATATTACTCATCCATAAAATGGAATGAAATTGGGTCATTTGTAGAGATGTGGATCACCTAGAGACTGTCATACAGAGTGAAGCAAGTCAGAAAGAGAAAAACAAATATTATATATATAACTCATATATGTGGAATTCTAGAAAAATGGTACAGATGAACCGGTTTGCAAGGCAGAAATAGAGACACAGATATAGAGAACAAACGTATGGACCCAAGGGGGGAAAGCGGGGGGTGGGGGGCGGGGAGTGGTGGTGGTGGGATGAACTGGGAGATTGGGATTGACATGTATACACTAATATGCATAAAATAGATAATTAATCAGAACCTGCTGTATTAAAAAAAATAAAATTCAAAAAAAGAAAAAAAATTGAATAGGCAAGCCAGAGACAAGTAAAAAGTATTCATGATGCATAAATCTGACAAAGGCTTCACGTCCAGACTGTGTAAAGGACTCCTACAAACCAACAATAAAAATACAAACAGCCCAATTGACAAGTGGGCAAAAAATTTGCATAGAAACTACAAAAGGTACAAACAGTCAAAAAGCACATAGAAGGTGCTTAGTGTCCTTAGCCATTAGGGAAATGCAAATTAAAACCACAATGAGATACTATTTCACACCCACCAGAATGGGTAATAAATAGGAGATTGACTATCAAATGTTGGTGAAGATATGGAGCAAAGGGAGCTTTCATACATGGCTGATAGGAGTATAGAAAGGCAGTTTCTTATAAAGTTAAACATATACCCACCATATACCCCAGCAATTGTACTCTTAGGTATTTACCTAAGAGAAATGAAAACATACATCCACAAAAAGACTTCAGTGAGAATATTACTAGCAGCCTCTCTATAATAGCCTCCAAAGTGGAAATAAATGTTTGTCAATAGGCGAATGGACTAAACAAATTTGGTATGTTCATACAGTGTAATAGTACTCAGCAATAAAGAGGAATGCATTGATATAAAGCACATCGGTGAACCTTAAAAACATTAAGCCTACTAAAAGAATCCAGTTTAAAAAGATACATACAATATGATTCCATTTACATGAAAGGCTACTCTGTGGTGCTAGAAAAACTACATGATAGAAATCAGAAAGTGTTTGCTTGGGGGTAGGTATTGAGGAAAGGGAAGAAGCAATGGAAATATTCTTAATCCTGTTTTAAGCAGTGGTTACCTGAGTGTGTGTGTGTGTGTGTGTGTGTGTGTGTGTGTGTGTGTGTGTTCAAAACCATTGAACTGCATCATTTTACTACATCAAAATTCTGATTAACCTTTCATGGCTGGCATTTTTGTGTCTTTCTACTTTGGCAGACCTGCTAATACATTAGTCTAAACTAGTTTACATGACTGTTTCAGTTACACACAAAGAATATCCCATTACCATATGTAAATTTGGCAATTTCGTGAGTCCAAAAATCAACTAAAATTTATTATTTTTTATGTATTAATCATTTATGTAAATTATACTTTTAAGATTTGAGCTTTTAAGATTACTGTTTTTCCACTTACAACTCCGATTTTCCTCCTGTAGGTTGTGTATGCTGGTGTAAGAAATACAGAAACTTTAAAAAAAAAAAAATCCACCACACATTGAACTGAACATTAAGGTCTATATATGTCATTATATGCAAATTATTCCTTAATGAAGAGAAGCAATAAAAAACAGATTATACAGTTCTTCAGTAGCAGAGTCAGGGGGTGGCTTGGTATGCTTGATAACCTCTTATTTCCTCAATCCCCCTAAACAACCCCAAATAAACATACACTCTAAGATAAAGGTGTGAATTTGCTGTGTAAGCAGCTAAGTGACAACTGTGTTTGCTATTCAAACACAACCTTTGTTGGAGTTTCATAGCTCTCACTTCAAAAAGATTATCACCTTGACACCTTTCCTATATGAAATTCCAGAGCTATCACTGTTCAGCTCCTTGCTTTATTCTGTAAATAGTATACTATGAGAAGCTATACATGTCTATGTATATATCTGCTTTTCATTCTTCTTAATGACAACATAGTATTCCACTGATAATCCCCAATTGATGGACATTTAGGGTGTCTCTAACTTTTCAAAATTACTGTTGGAATCTTCTGAACTTGTCAAAACTAGTTGACAAAATCAGTGTCATTTTCACCAGGCTGTTGCATTTGCGTTTCTAATTCTTTGACAGCCTATCATGACTTTATCTGTCACTTTGATTGCCAATTTTTTATACCAACATTATACTGTGTTTTTAGGGGGAAAATAATTTAAGAATCCTTACAAAACCCTGATAATCATGTTTAACATCTGTTGCTTTTTTCATGTCATCATAAATTATAAAATGTTGTAATGTATTTCTCCTTCTGAGACAGATGATCAGTTTATAACTGTTGCCCCCTAACTCGGTCATTTTGCATTTTCAATTCTAAAGAAATATATTACTCATGATCTAATAGAGCTAAACAATGAATAATTATGATTTTAGAGATCACACAGAATAGCAACGTCTTGTAGGCATCCTGGGGCAATGGGTCAGGGAGGGTTGTTATAAGTTACCACTAGGCATGCCTAGTCCTCTGATTCTCATTTTTGAAATGCCAAGTTTTTGCAATCATCCTTTGCTGATTTTATGGGCTTCATTGTAATATATCTTTCTGTCAATCACCAGAATAACACATGCTACTAATTATTCTTCAGAGGGTTTTTTAAAATGAAATATTAATTGCTTATTAGGCTACTACCTTAAATTTCATAGTACTTTTAACTTTTTGAATTATTTTCATATCTATTTTATGTATGCCATTTTAAAGTAAAATTGAGCTTCTATATTAAATTCTGCACTAAGAAAGGACATAGCCTGTAGGAGTTGGGTCAGCATATTCCTACACAAGTGAATCAACTATAACGATGACTGCAAAACAAATTTAGGTATTGAACCAACACCTAATCCTGTGTAAACCTGTCTCTGTGTTTTCCCACATTTTGCAGTTTTTGAGAAAGGGTCTCACATATACTGATTTTTCGGATTACATGCATATTCTCATTCATTTCTAAATTCACAAAATAGTTCTTATTTGTGCTAAAGACCATGCAAATAATTTGGGTTGATGGATGGCAATCTTTTTTTTTTTAATCCAAATCTTTGAGAAAATGAATGTTATTTTTGGAAAATGCATTTTAAAATACTCATCATAAAATACTCAGTGAAGTACTTTATATACCTTTATTTTGGGGGGAAATAAAGTAATAAGGTGAAAAGTGGGTTTACTCTCTTAGATATTCATGTTGTGTTATATTTATGATCAAGCAAATCTTCCGTGAAAGTCTCATCTCTTACAGTTCTGGGATCTAAAGTAACCTGGATAGAATGGAAATGCTATGAAGCTATATAGGCAGGAAAAAATTTAAATTATAAAAGCCAAATATATTGTGTAACCACAAAAATCCTGAGACTTCTTTTTCAAAATCCACACTTCCAAACAAGTCTCATTATAGTACACCTTGTACATACTCCACTTCCTGCTTAGTGCCTGAGTCATCTCACACCACTCTCCTCTGACTCCCCAGCTTCCGGCACACAAGCCTCCTGGGATGTCTCAGGGCCTGTGCACTTATGTTCATTCTTCAAATGTCATCTATTCAGAGAGGTGATCTCTGACCATGTTCTCTAATCAGCAGCCTCTTTATTTCTTTCAGGCACACATCACTCTCTGAATTATCTCATTTATGTACTTGTTTGTTGTCTGCCTCATCCATGAGAAGGCGAGGCCAGTAAGGGAAGGGCCCTAATTCCCAGCCCTACTTCAGGGCACTGAGCCTCACGAGCATTTGTGGTATAGCATATATGCTATTGGTATGATTTTGGAATTTTCCTGCCTAATGAAAATCTGAGGTGGCAAAGCTGGCCTTCTACTTTTAATTCACCTTTAAAACAAGTAAAGAATTCCCAAATAGAACTTTTTCTTGAAAGACTTAAAGCCTAAATGGAAATCAAGCAATGAAAATTTAATTATAGTTCTGAAGGATTACTTGGTTTCATTTTATAAATTTACTATACAATATTATTCCTCAAAGATTCAAATTTTGATATAATCTAACTTAATTGTATTCTGCCTCATATTCTTTAATTTTTTACAGATATTTGTTGGTTTAAAAAGAATATAATGCTTTTCTCAAGGTTTTCTGACTAATTCACTATGTGTTAGTATTTATATTAACAAGCAATCAATTTTCCTTTTTAACTACTTGAATTTCTCCCCTATTCTTAGGACTCTTTAAATCTAAAAGAGTTCCCATTCTCTCTTTTTTTACCCCATGATATTAAATTGTTGAAAGAAACCAGGTCATTTGTCCTATTGAATTTCCCACATTCTAGATTTGGTTAATTTTATCTTCCTGGTGTTAACACATTTCTCTGCTTTTCCACCTTCCCCCCTCATATAAATAACTGATAGTTAGATCTAGAGTCTTGATTAGATTCAGGTTTTTAACTTTTGTGGGGGCTTAGAATACTTCATAGGTAGCACCATTTATTCCTATTGTATCATGCCTGGAGGAGCATATTTGGTTATCTCACTATTAGTGATATGTTAAGATTATCAGTGGATGTAATGTTGTCAGCCTGATCTACCTGTTACAAAATTCCCCATCAGCCTTTTACCTGGGAATTTAGGACTGTTTTAAACATGGAGGATATATAGGTGGAGAGGTGTAAAAAACACAAAGAGGTAGAGTTCTTTCCATATTTATTACTGTTCTGCCTCGTTTATAGAGTTGAGGTGAGGAATATTCAAATAAGTTTATTTTTTTGTATATTAACTGTAGGTTATTTTATTTTTATTGAAGTATAGTTGATTTATAATATTGTGTTAGTTTCAGGTGTACAGCAGAGTGATTCAGTTATACATATATATATATGTTTTTCAGGTTCTTTTCCATTGTAGGTTATTACAGGATATTGAATATAGTTCCTCGTGCTATACAGTAAATCCTTGTTGTTTATCTATTTTATATATCATAGTGTGTATCTGTTAATCCTATAATCCTAATTTACCCCCCCTCCCCTTTGGTAACCGTGTTTGTTTTCTATGTCTATGAGTCTGTTTCTGTTTTGTAAATAAATTCATTTGTATTATTTTTCCACATATAAGTGATATATAATTTTTGTCTTTCTCTGTCTGACTTACTTCACTTAGTGGGATATTTTTTAGGTCTATCCATGATGCTGCAAATGGCAATACTTCAGTCTTTATGACTGAGTAATATTCCATCGTATATATATATACACCACATCTTTATCCATTTATCTGTGGATGGACACTTCAGTTGCTTCCATGTCTTGGCTATTATAAATAGTGCTGCTATGAACATTGGGGTACATGACTCTTTTTAAATTAGAGTTTTTGTCTTTTCCAGATATATGCCCAGGAGTGGGACTGCTGGATCATATGGTAGCTCTAGTTTTAGTTTTTTAAGGAACCTTCACACTGTTTCCCATAGTGGCTGCACCAATTTACATTCCCATCAACAGTTGTAGGAGGGTTTCCTTTTCTCCACACCCAGAATCAAGTAAGTTTAAAAGACAACCACGAACCAAGTGTTTTAAACAGCAGTGGCTTAACTATGGTCTAAATAGTAAAGTGCACAGGGAACTCTGCTCAATACTCTGTAATAACATAAATGGGAAAAGAATGTGAAAAAGAACAGATACATGCATATGTATAACTGAATCACTTTGCTGTACACCTGAAACTAACATTGTTAATCAACTCTACTCCAATACAAAATAAAAATTTTAAAAAGTAGTAAAATAATAATAAGTATGGCAAAGCCACTCCATGTACTGAAAAGGACAGTAAATTGAGGAGTCAGAAAACCCTAGTTTCTTTCATTTATTTGACAAACCATTAAAGACCCCATATGTGCTTGGACCCTGTAGATTCCGAAGTGAGTACTAAAAACTTGCTATGCAGAAAGGGTCTGTCTTATTGGAATCTTCCTCTCACTTGGGAGGTAGAGCTCACTTGGCTTTGTTTCGAATGAGTCTGAATTAAAAACTTGCAAAGAGACTGAAATCAAATATATAAGAATGTAGTCACTTCATTTAAAAATAATAATTGGTTACTATGGGAGGCTGCTAGGCACCAATATTATTATAAAAAGTAATAAAGGGAAAATACAAGGCATTTAACCTGCCTTTCCAACACAATCTGTATTCCAGCATAACCAAAGAGTTGAGGAAAAAACAGAAATATAAAACAAAGAAGTTGGATCATCTAAAAACTTCTGATTAACATTTTTGTTTTGCTTACCTCAGGGGGACTCTTGGGGAAGGGATGTCAAAGGGATTAAGGAGAAAGGCAGCACTTGGAGGACTCAAAAACACTCTTCGGGGCTAAGACCACATTCTGGCTTCAGAAAAGTCTAGCAGAGCTGACAGTTCTTTCCGGGTCTGCGTCTCACAAGCCCGAGATGAGCTGCACGGCACGTGACCCAGCTCTCCCTCGCTGCCGGTATAGCGTTAGGCGGGCTCGGCCTCCAGTCCGTCTGGTGCAACGCTTCCTCTCCGATCCCCGCGGCCGCAGCTCTAGACGCCCCCCAAAGCCACAAAGCAAAAGTGCGGAAGGCGGGTATGGTAGCCGGCCACGCCCCAGACCGCCGGGAAACCCTGGGCCCGCGGGCGCGCGCCAGGCCACTTCGGGCCACTTCCGGCCACCGGAGCGGGGTCGGGCGGGGCCGACGTACGGCGCGCGGGTCAGACGAGCGGCGCGCGGCTCCCCCTGCCGGCGGCGTGGGGTCAGGCCTCCGCGCTGGCCCGCCTTCCCCACGACGCCCTCCGACCCCGCGGTGTGTGCTCGCGTGGCGCACCGGGGTCCCCCCACCAGTTTTGTTCTGAATTTACAATTTCTCCTGGCCCTCAGAGCAAATTTAAAAATTTTTTTATTTTTATTTTTTATTTTGGGGGGGAATGGAGGAGTTAGAGAAAGAGGATAAAAAAGACTTGGAGTGTGAGGCGGAGATGGAGGAAGGTGCCCAGGCCCCATACTGGGACAGTGATGAAACGGTGATCGAGGCATCGGTGACGGAGAGCGACCAGGAAGAAGAGGAGTTGCCTTGGAAAAGGTGACCGCCTCTGGGCCTGGGTTCTGGCGGCGGGTGGCCCTCTGAGGGTTGAGGAGAAATTGTTACCAGCCGAACGTCTGCGTGCGGGCGGGAGTAGGGCCTTATGGGGCAGCTAGGCCTGAGCTCAGAATTTCGTAAAGAAGACCGCAACTGCCTCCCAGCCTTTCCCCAACTTAGGACCGAATGACCTGTATAGCAGGTGGCTTTCTGACATTTTTAAAAAGCCTTCTTTCTTAGCCTGGGGCTTTTTTTGCGTAGGCAAAACAGTCTTGGGTCTAAACTCCTCAAGTGCATTTTGCTTCTAGCGACTCGTAGCTGAGGTCCAGGAGACGGTTAGTATACTTTCTCTCAGGAAGAGAATGTGTGACGGGGGAACTGGTTACTACCAAACTGGAAACGGATAGTTTTATAAGAATCAAGGGAAGATGGTAGTTCCGTTCATCAGAACATATCTAGTTCCCTGTGCTGGACACAGGGAGAAGATAAAAGAGATGAGGCCACTGACTCTGAGAAACCAACAGGCCTGGAAAGACGTAAACAGATAATTTCAATGTAATGTGGGAAGTCAGAGTAGGAAGGATGCCCAGGCTGGTTTAGGAGCCCAGAGGGATGCTTACCTCAACCTAGGTGGTCATCAGAGTTTGCCAGGGTTGACTTCTGGGTAGAGTCTTGAAGGTGGGTCGGAATTTGTCAGATGAAGGAGAGGAGGTTTTCAGGCCAAGGAGGTTTTCATGCAGTTGCATGCATGGGTAAAGGTGTAGTGGTGGGACATAGCATTGTGTTATGTGTGTTGGAATGTGCAAACAGTTGGGTGTTACTGAAGTGTTAAATGGGGAGATGGGTGTAGTGAAAGATGAGCCTGGAGAGAAAGGTACACTAAGGTCACATGAGGCCTCTTATAGCCTGTGTGTGTCCTGGTAGGGAGCTTGTAAGATGTTAAGTGGAGGAGCAGCATAATCAGATTTTCATTCACTCAGGCATGCCCTAGACTAGGGCTTTGAAAATTTTTTTTTTTTTTTTGCGGTACGCGGGCCTCTCACTTCTGTGGCCTCTCCCGTTGCAGAGCACAGGCTCCGGACGTGTAGGCTCAGAGGCCATGGCTCACGGGCCCAGCCGCTCCGTGGCATGTGGGATCTTCCCGGACCGGGGCACGAACCCGTGTCCCCTGCATCGGCAGGCGGACTCTCAACCACTGTGCCACCAGGGAAGCCTGGGCTTTGCAAATTTTAATGAAAGTTATGAATTTCTTATAAATCACTTCAGAATCCTGTTACAAGGTGGATTCCAACTCAGGAGTTCTAGGCTGGGGTTTGAGATTCTGCATTTCTAGCAAGCGTCCAGGTTAAAGTTGGTACTATTAGATCGGGGATCACCTTTTGCAAAGCAAGGCTATAGGGGTTAGCTTTGGGATCAAAGTAGTAACAGACTGGGATGATGAGAGCTCAACTAGGCAGAAACAGTGGGAATAGAGGGAAAAGGACAAATCTGAGAAGCCTTTAGAAAGTAAATTTAGCCGCAGATGGTGATTGATGAGATATGGAGGATGAGGGCAGGGCAGCAGTAAAGGATGATATCCAGATTTTTGGCTCTTTTATATACAGAAACAGTAATATTTGCTCTTATTGGTGTACAGGGACCATTTTGACTGGTACCTGGAGTCTTATAACAACCACTACACTCAAGATCCAGAACAGTTCTGTTATGCCAAAAAAAAAAAAAAAAAAAAACTCCTTCGGGCTGCCCTGTCCCTTGTAGTCAAGCCCCTCCCTCCCCATTTAAATCACTTTCCGTTTGTGTGATATATCATCTTTTTTAATCTGTCTGCTTTCATTTCCCTCACTGTCTTTCGTTTTCAGCAGTTTGATTATGATGTTTCTGGTAATGATTTTATTTGTGTTTTTCCTGTTTGGGGTTCACTGCTTCTTGAATCTATAAACATATCTTTCACCAAACTTCGGAAGTTTTCTGTCATGATATCTTCATATATATTTTTATGTACCAATCTTTTCATCCTCTCTTTCTGGGGTTTTTGTTGTTGTTGTTGTTTGTTTTTTTGTGGTACGCGGGCCTCTCACTGTTGTAGCCTCTCCCATTGTGGAGCATAGGCTCCGGACGCACAGGCTCAGCGGCCATGGCTCACGGGCCCAGCTGCTCTGCAGCATGTGGGATCTTCCCGGACCGGGGCACGAACCCGCATCCCCTGCATCGGCAGGCGGACTCTCAACCACTGCGCCACCAGGGAAGCCCTCTTTCAGGGGTTTTAAATGACATGAATGGTAGACCTTTTGACAGTCTCCAGATCCTTGAGGCTCTAATAATTTCTTTTTCTCTCTTAGTTCTTCAGACTGTATAATTTCTATTGCTTTATCTTAAGATTCACTTAGTTTTTCCTGTCTCATCTCCATTCTGTTGTTGAGACCATCCAGTGAATTTTTAATTTCAGATATTATATCTCCTAAAATTTCCATCATATTCTCTTTTACAGTTTTTATTTCTCTGCTGAGAACTTCATTGTTTTCATCCATTGATAAATGTTCACCTTTATGTAATAGAGAATTATTATAATAGCTGCTTTAAGGTCTTTGTCTTGTAATTCCAGCATCTGGGCTTGGGAGGTTGGGGCATTGGCATCTGTTATTTTTTCTCTCAAGAATTAGTCAGATTTTCCTTTTCTTTGCACGTTGAGTAATTCTGGATTATATCCTGTATATTTTGAATGTTATGTTTTGGACTCTTGTTCCTGTTAAAATCCTCTAGAGGGAGTTGATTTTTGTTTGTTGTAACAGGCAGTCAATCTGATTAGGTTCTGACTGCATGTTCTGTTTTGCCTTCTGTGGGTGGTAGTTACATCAGTCCAATTTTCAAAGCCTTTACTATTTGAGTAAAGCCTTTACTTTACTGTTTGAGTCTGTCTCACTCATGTACCACTCAGGGATTAATCTGGAATTTGGACAGTAGTTAATATCATAGTTCAGTTCTCTAAGCCTTTGTTACACTTTTCTGAATCTGCTCTGCATGGGGACAGCTCAGGGTTGAGCCTCACACTTATGTTGGATCATATACAGAAGTAGGTGATTCCCCTTCCTGCTCTCTTTTCTCCAGGATTCTCATGCACCCTTCCCTCCCCATGCCCACATGTTGATTCGTTTGACCAGAAAGATGGATTTCTTTCAGTGTTAGCCTTCTTGCTGTAGAGTAGTTCCCTGCAGTTGGGGCCACCTTCAGGGCAAAGTGAAAGAAAAAGAGAAGAAAATAAAAAAGGTTCTTTTCATACTCTTGGGAGTATGGTTCCTCTAGTAGGAGAGAGACAGGTTTTCTCTTAAGTTTAAGTGCCCAAGCTACCATGATTGGTAGCAGTATAGCTCTGAAGCTAAAGAGAAAAAACAAGAAAACTCAGGCACATTCCTCCCACACCTTCCGGCATTCAGGGATCCCTTTCCCTAGTTCTCTGGATAAAGGTAGGAGAGGTTTCTTCTGGAGTTTTTGCTGTCTGTGTCCACTGTACACTTCTAGGTTTAGGCCTAGGATCAAAGCTGGAGACAAGAAAAAGAAAAAAAGAGCAAAAAACAAAACAAAAAAACCAAGCAAACCATGAGACTCACCTACTCCAGAGTTGTTATTTAGATTTCAATTTCAGTCCCCAGTTTACCTGCTGTTATTTACTTTTCAGATTGCTCAGGTAGCTGTTAAAAAAAAATTCTACCAGAGTTTTTATTTTTATTTTTTTTATAGATGGCACTGTCTTTTTTTTTTTAATATTTATTTATTTATTTATTTGGTAGCACTGGGTCTTAGTTGCAGCAGGCAGGCTCCTCTAGTTGCGGCTCGCAGGCTCCTTATTTGTGGCACATGGGCTCCTTAGTTGTGGCAGGTGAGCTCCTTAGTGGCAGGTGGGTTCCTTAGTTGAAGCTCACTGGCTTCTTAGTTGCAGCACACGGGCTCCTTAGTTGTGGCATGGGAACTCTTAGTTGTGGCATGCGAACTCTTAGTTGTGGCATGCATGTGGGATCTAGTTCCCTGACCAGGGATCAAACCCGGGCCCCCTGCATTGGGAGCATGGAGTCTTAACCCCTGCGTCACCAGGGAAGTCCCATCTACCAGAGTTTTTAGTTGTAATGAGTGGAGAACTAGGCTATAGATGGCTTACTCTATCTTGACTGACCAATCTTTTTTTTCCCCCCTAATTCATTTTTAAATGCTTCTCTGCAGTGCCATAGAAACATCATTCTTTCAGATCTCATAGCTCAAGGTTAAAAATTAGTTTTATTTTTATTGGTATGGAAATACAAAGTCTAAGCATTGCTGGAGCTGAATACCATTGCTTCCCTCCCACCCATCTTCTTTGCTTACTTACATGCAGTTTATTCTGTTTTTCATGCACAAGCTCTCTACTTTGACTGGAATGAGGAGCACAGGTCCTAGTAGAGCAGAGACCCCCAACAGGCAAAATGTTATACATAAATAATCCTTAAATGTTGCAGCTATTAAGGTGTTTTTGCTAAGATCTGAGAAGGGGTTTGATGACCACTGGGATTAGATAAAGCAAGGCTTTCAAAGAATGAGGATGCCAGGTGTTAACTGTGCCTGAAAAGTACTCTGAGGACCTGGACTTGGTCCTAGCCCTCTTAAAACTGTAAAATGCATCCAGCCCCTTTTTTGGCTTGGTAAGTGTTGCTACTAATCTGTAAGAATTTAAGTTGCTGATTAGTGAGGTTTTGTTTGCTTGTGATTTGTTTACTAAGAGGCAGGATTCATTTTTCTTATATGTGCCCTGAGAACCTTTTACCAATCCTTAATTTCTGTCCCAGCCTCCCGTAAATGTGAACTGCTCAATAACATTAAGGGATATACTGCAAACTAATCCTGTTCAATACATTTAAACAGAACCACCTTATAAGATAGTTCATTATTACCTGGATTTAGGTATATGTTCAGGTCAAATCATGTCCTCTGAACATTATAAGTGCATATAGTAAAAGGCTAATTGAACATAATTACCCTGCAAGATGAGTGTTAATTCTTTCCCTTAAGATAGGCTAGCACTATTTTCATGTGAATTGTCTAGATGGAAAATACCTGTTTTAAAGGATACAGTTGCAGAAGGGAAAAATAGCAAAATACAAGGAGACAAAGAATTAATAATCACATTAAATTAGCTAAAGAAAGCAACATTTTTTGGTCAGGATATATGGCAAATAGGGGCTCTTCCAATGATTAAAACAGAATGGTGCCAAGTACTATTCTTAAAACTGTTAAATGGAGAGAAGAGAAGAGACAGAGCAAGATTAGCTTCAGTAGTGGGCATCAGTCCCCCGTGGCCAGCAGTCACTCTCTGCAGCTGATGCAGGGCCATTGGCCTGCCCACACCCCTCTTGTGCCACAGAACAAAGGACTTCATCCTCTCCCCACAGAGGATAGACAGAGCAGTGGGGTAGGCCAGGTACCATATGACACACACGTTTAAACAGAACGAAGGAGTACACACTGAGTCTATACAGGGAAAGGGGTTCCCATATAAGGTGGTAAGTCTAGTACAGGCTGGGAGGACTCTTATCTTTTAGTAAGAAGGTGTTCCAGACCCAAGGCCTAGCAGGGGTTGAAAGACTGTATGCACAAGACTGCCTTTCTCAGCACATTCTTTGTTATCTCCTGTAGGAAGTACACACAGTGCCTCCCCAGACTGAACTCGAATCAGATCAAACCTCTATGTATAATAACCAGTTTACAGGAAATATACAGGACAGAGGAACATGTTAAATGACATGCAGTCTTCAAATCCAAAATGTGGGAGACTCTATAGGAAAAACAACTCAGTTTCTTCAACAAATAAATTGTACGGGGCAGGGAAGGGGATAACTTATAGATTTTAAAAGAGACTTAAGAGACATACAACCAAATGCAATGTGTGCATCTTGTTTGGAGCCTGATATGAACAAAACAACTGTAAAAAGAGACAGGGAAATCTGACTACAATCTGTTTATTAGTTTACATTGCTGTGTAACAGCTTACTCCAAAACTTACTAGCATCTTAAAACAATACACATACTGTGTAGTTTCTGTGGTTCAGAAATCCAGGAGTGGCTTAACTGGATCATCAGCTTCAAGGACTCAGAAGGCTGCATTTATCTCAAGGCTTCATGAGAAAGATCTTCTTCCCAAATGGTGGCTGTAAGATTCAGTTCCTTCTCTGGCTATTGAACTGAGTCCTTAGCTCCTCTCTGACTGTTGACTGGGGGCCTCCCTTAGTTTCTTGCTACATAGGCTTCTGCAAATGGCTTTCACAACATGGCAAGCTGGCTTCCATGAGAGGGAAGAAGCAAGAGAATAAGAGAGTAAGATGGAAGCCACTATCTTTGTAACCTAATCTCAGAAGGAACATCTCAACCTATTTGCTGTATTTTGTTTGTTAGAAGAGTCACTGGATCCAGTCCGTACTCAAGGATAAGTACCATATACAAGGGCATAAATACCAGGAGCCATTATAGAGGCTGCTTACTACAGACTGTAAATTTAATAATATTAAGGAATTATTGACTTCTTTTTAGGTATGAAATTTTGGCTGTTTTTTTAAAGGTGTGATTATTACGGTTACGTTTGAAGAGCCCTTATCTTTTCAAGTTGAATACTGAAATATTTCCAGATGAAGTGAAATAAGATGTCCAGGATTTGCTTTAAAAATAATCCAGTGGGAGACTCGCAGGGGGTAGAGAGGATGGCAGAGGGATCATAGAGGACGCAAGATTGGCTGTGTACTGATAATTGTTGCACCTAGACGATGAGTATACTATTTTCTCTATTACTTGTTGATGTTTGTAATTTTCCATAAAAAAAGTAAAAAGCAAAATGAATAAGTAAATAAACCAAAAAGCCCCTAGTTCCAAATCATATATTTATGCCTTAGTACATTGTTACATTCTTGGATTCTGGCAAGATTTTAAAACATTTTTTTTTATTGTGGTAAGATATATATAACATAGAATTTAGCATTTTAACCATTTTTAAGTGTATAATTCAATAGCATTAAGTATATTCATATTGTTGTACAACCATCACTACTAGTTATCGCCAGAATTTTTTCATCTTCCCAGGCTGACACTCTGTGTACCTTTAAATAATAGCTCCTCATTCTTTCATGCCTTCAGCCTCTGGCAACTACCATTCTACTTTCTAGGAATCTGACTCCTCTAGATACCTCATGTAAATGGAATTATACCATTTTTGTTCTTTTGTGTCTGGCTTATTTCACTTAGTATGATGTCTCTAAGGTCTATCCATGTTGTAGCATGTATCAGTAGTTCCTTCTTTTTTAAGGCTGAAAAATATTCCACTGTATGTCTGTACACATTTTGTTTATCCACTCATCTGTCGATGGATACTTGTCAATTCCACCTTTTAGCTATTGTGAATAATGTTTCTATGAACATGGGTGTACAAGTTAGGTCCCTGCTTTCAGTTATTTTGTGTACATACCCAGAAATGGAATTAATGGATCAAATGGTAGTTCTATGTCTAATTTTTGAGGAACCACCAAACTTTTTCACAGTGGCTATACCATTTTACATTTCCAGTAGAAAGTACAAGAATTCCAGTTTCTCTATATCCTTGCCACACTTGTTATTTTCTGTTTTTTGGTTGGTGTGAAGTGGTACCTCATTGTGGTTTTGATTTACATTTCCCTAATGTTTAGTATTGTTGAGCATCTTTTCATGTACTTACTGGCTATTTGTATATTCTCTTTGGAGAAATGTCTATTCAAGTCCTTTGCCTGTTTTTTCATTCTGTAAAGGTTTTTTAAGCAGAAGAAATAAATACTTAGGCCTGCCTAGTAGCATACTCACTGTGCTATATCATTGCTATTTGTATCCCTCACCAGATTTGAAGCTTCTTGAGAATAAGGACTGTCTTCTCTCTTTACCTTGGTGCTGCCAAGAGCATAGTAAGAAGTGAATCCAAAAGTTAAAGTTCTGTAATTGTATGTTCTGAAAATATACACTCAGATTTAACCCTGGGATTTTAATCTGAAATTCTCTGTGGTATAGAGAAAGGTGAAGGAAAAAACCCAACAGCACTGGTCCTTCAAATAATCTCATTTCACTTCTGTTCAAAAACTATATTGATATTTGTCCCTTACTCCAAAATATACAAAAATAGCAGAATATTTATTAAAATGAACATGACCACATGAATATGTCTTTATTTTTCATCTTGGATAAGTTTTAAATTAAAGGCTACATTTCTGAAAAAAAAATTTTGATATAGAATATTAATAGTGGTATAACTAAGAATTTTAACAAATTAATTATAATTTTTATGAGTAGTTTACATTGAACCATGTTAAAAGTTTATCCACTTAATCATTTTGCAGTTTATGCAATATATCATCATATTATACACCTTAAACTTGCACAATGTTGTATGTCAATTATATCTCGATAACGCTGGAAAAAATTTTCTAAAAGATGACAGTTGATTTGTTAGTCTTTGTTTAGGAAACATCATAACATCTGTACCTTCTTTTCTTATGTTTGAAAGGTTGATTTTTAAGGAAGACACATCTCTTAGATCTGAGTTCAGTCTCCATCCTGGTAAAAGTAGAACATGCAAAGGTGAGAAATAATTCTTTTCTCTAAGTAGTTCCTTTAATTTTCCAAGTATTATTATTCCATTAACTTCTCCTTTTATATTTAGTCTTATTCTTTAACTCTTTACGCGGAGTTAGTTTCTTACAGGCATCTGTAATAGACCTTAAAATCTGTTATTTTATAAGGATAGCAATGGGGATTGTAACTTCTGGAAGATGTTTAAGACTCTTAGAGAGGGCTACTGAGTTGTGGAAGTGGCACTCGAATAGCAATTCTCCACCCCAGAATTTCCTGCTTAACCCTGAACTTTCCTATTTGCAAAAGTAAATAATACTTTATAATAATCAGTCTGATTCTTTCTGACTAAAATTAAGGTACAAATATCCTTGGTATATATATTTTTAAAAAGAGCCTTTCACTTACAAATTCTCCAAACCTCCTAAGTCCACTTCTAGATCAATTTAAGCACTTCTGGAAAAATCTATCACTAATTGTTACAGTTCAAAAAGATCAATTCTGCAGTAGCTGTTCAAATTGTAGGTTATTTCCTTTTATGATTTCTTCCTGTGAGCCATTTTTTATTGGAGGATGTCTGGAAATAGGTGTAGAATGGAAGGAAAATCTCCTAAACATCATGAAAATCTTCTTGTGTGTATACACTTGTCCCTTGGTATCGATGGAGGATTGATTCCAGGAACCCCTGTATACACCCAGATCCTCAGATTCTCAAGTCCCATAGTTGGCCCTCCCTATCTGTGGATTGCACATCCACAAATTCCACCAGCCGCAGATTGTAAGCATAGTACACGATATGGTCTGTGGTTGGTGGAATCTGTGGACGCCATACCCATGGATATGGAGGGCCAAATATATGTCTATGAAAAAAAAAATCCTTGTTTAAGTGGACCTGCGTAGCTCAAGCCCACTGTAGTTCACAAAGTCTTCACTGTACTTCCTCTCACCTGATACCCCAGCGGCAAATTACAGCTTCTTCTTGGAGTAGTTTTTCCTACATGTAATTGGAAGGGATAGTGTGTAATATTGGTCTCCAGAATGTGTTCTTACCATATATAAAATGACACTAGGAAGAAGTTAGAGATCTGTTTCAATATTCCAACCAAGTTTTTTCCCTTCCCTTCCCTTCCCTTCGCTTCCCCAAATGGATAGACCTTAATTATTTTTGCCAATTTTTAAAAGTATAAAATATTTTTTAAATGTAAAATTATATAATGCAGAAAGTGAAAGATCCCATCCCCTTCTCTTCCCTGTAATTCCACTCCCAGCAATTGGCAGTGTTTAGTATTTGTGTTTCTTTCTAGACTTTTGCATACCAATATATATATCTTTTTTCATAATTAGTATTGTACTACATGTATTATTTCTTTGTTATATTGACCTACCTCAGCCTGTTAAATTGCTGCTTTTATTCCATTGTATGAATGTACCATTTAATGATTTGATTATGTTTGATGTTTCTCAGTATTATATCTTTGCCTACTTTTCTGATTATTTCCTTAGAGTAACTAGCTAAAGTTAGATTTGCTTTAAAGGATGAGCACATGTCAGACCTTGACATATATTGCCCCCTAAAATAGATGACTTTTTCCCTCTAGGTCCAACACAGAACATATGCAATCTTTGCCAAACTGGTGAATAAAACATATCTGATTATTTTAATTTGCATTTTTGAAGAATACCGAGGCTAGGCATGTTTTAATATTGACCATTTATAGTTTTTTTGTGTGTGTGAATTGCCTTAATGTCTCTTATTCTCGTTTTATTGTTCATTTATAAGAGCATTTTATATATTAAAGATAGCAAAACTTTGTCGTATGTACGTTGTAAATAGTTTTATCCAGTTTCCTAGTTATTATTTAATGTTATTCATGATATGTTTTGTAGTACAGAAATTAAAAATTTTTATATAATAAAATCTGTCAGTCTTTTCTTTCAAGGTTTCTTTTTTCAAACTTAGAAATATTTTACCTATCTCAAGACCATAAAAATATTTTTTTTATCTTTTTTTCCATTTATTATATTTATTGTTTTTACTGTTATGTCTTTAATATTTTTAGAATAATTTAGCATATGGAGGGTAGGTAGGGTAGGTCTCTAACTTCATTTTTTTCAAATGATTAACTAATTGCCCCAGTATTATTTATTGAATGTCATCTTGTTGCCACTGTTTAAAATACCATTATTGTTATATATTAAATTCTCAAATATATTATAGGTCTGTTTCCCACTTTTTGTTTTGTTTCACTGATATATTTGATTATTTCTACTTCTGTGCCATCACTACATTATTTTACCAGCCTTAGATTTTAATACATTTCCATATCTTGGAGGGAACATATTCTCCTACACAGAGTAGTTGGCTTGCAGCATACATCCTAAGCTTCTTTGGTACAAACAGCAAGCTCTTTGGTACAAATAGTATGAGACTTCAGCCACTGTGAGCTTCCAGCTTACCCTCCTTCATATTTTGTCTGTGGGATTTGCTCTGAGCTAGGTGGTTTTCTGGGATTCTGATGGAAGAATTCCATATACTGGTTACTTCTGAGGGAGCCCCTCCTTTTCCTATGATGAGTGACAAGCTGCTAACCAGGGTTTGGTTTCCCTCTAATCCATTCCCATCTTCTATATTTTTTATTTTATATGTATTTTTTATTTTATATTTCCTTTTTCACATTGCTGCTTCAGATTTTTTTTTAAAACTAATTTCTTTGGATTCTTTTTGGGAACTTGGAAGGGAAGAAAAGTTAAATATGGGCTAAATTTGCCATCTTGAAAATTCTGACTCTTCTTGAATAATATATTAGCATTATGAGTTTTAAAAAATTACTTAAAATGAAAAAAGAAAGTGTTCTTTCTAGCAGGGTTTAAGTCTGTACAATTTTCTTTATATATCCTTTGCATTCATTCATCCAGGGACAAAGAAATATCAAGTATTATTTCATTCAGCATTGTGTATACGTTTCTTCTTAAATTTAAAAACCTTGACACATAAAAGTGGCAGTTAGGAAATTATGATTTACAAAATGATTTTTTAAATTTATTTATTTATTTTTGGCTGCGTTGGGTCTCTGTTTCTGTGCACAGACTTTCTCTAGTTGCGGCTAGCAAGGGCTACTCTTGTGGTGCGCAAGCTTCTCTTTGTCGTGCCTTCTCTTGTTGCAAGGCATGGTCTCTAGGCGTGTGGGCTTCAGTAGTTGTGGTACGCGGGCTCTGGAGCACAGGCTCAGTAGTTGTGGCGCATGGGCTTAGTTGCTCTGCGGCATGTGGGACCCTCCCAGACCAGGGCTCAAACCTGTGTCCCCTGCATTTGCAGGCGGATTCTTAACCACTGCACCACCAGGGAAGTCCCGTACAAGATGACTTTTAATGACATTTTGCAGTGTCTATAAAATCCTTGGGTCATTGTTAAAGCAGAGCAATAAAACTATTGCAAATGATTTATGATTATATTTCATTCTAGGCACTCCAGAGATTCAACTTGGATTCAAACTCAGAGAGGATCCACAAGAGCAACTGAATAAAAATCAGATGATGCCTGTTCTTAGTGAGGATGCAGTCTTACAGGTATGTAGTATATTGATTAAATACATACTTATTAAAAATTGATAATGCTGATTGAAATAGGGGCAAATTACTAATGATTAATTCTATTTGTCTATTATTTTACTTCTTTCTTTTCTTACTCAGTTTTTTCCCTTTTCTTCGCCAGTCATTCTGTTTCTTCACTGCAACTTCAGTAAAAGCCAAATGTTTTAGGCCCTCTTTCCTTTATTTATTTCTCTTTCTGGTAGAGATGTGGAATTGAGAAGGTTAAAACAGGCTAAAATAGGATATAATAATTACAGTTTCATCTCCATTGTGTGTCAGAGGTCACCTTAAATTTGTGAAGAAGATACTAGTCTGTGTAGTATAATTTGAGATATGGGCCACTGAAAGACCCTTCTATTGTCGTGTGTGTGTGTGTGTGTGTGTGTGTGTGTGTGTGTGTGTGAGTGCATGTGTGTGGGCACACACTTAGATACACAAATTTTCACTTGTTTCTTTTTAATGCAGTCACCATGGGGAAAGGTAAGGGATGACTCATTTAGCACCTTGGTATAAATAAGTTAGCTAACCAGAGATAACTACAGAGTCTTAAGGAATAGAACGGAGAATACATGTATTTTAATAGCAGAAATTGACGGCAGTTCCAAAGAGTGACCATGCGGGTTTATTTAATATTGTACCTAGGAAGGTGTATCACTTGAATTATATCTAGTCAAAAGAGTAAGATTCAACACCAAATATTTTTTTAAAGCTGAGATGTCCATATTTAGTTTCTACTAATTTGTTGAAATATCATTTTTGTAACTTCTGATTTAAGAAAAATAATTTTTTTCCCTTTAGCTTCAGTAACTGTGAAATGGGAAATAAAAATTAACTTTTTTCAATTTATCTGAGAAACATTTACCATGTGAATATTGTATCAGGCTCTAGATTGTACCTCAGAACGGTGATTTTGAGAGCTTGATTACCAAACTTACTTGGATAGTGTTGACTTAAAAAATTGCACAAGGTGAGAGTTACGAGGTAAGTTTTATTTGGGGCAAAATGAGCACTGCAGCCCGGGAGACAGCGTTTCAGATAACTCTGAGAAACTGCTCTGAGGAGGCGAGGGGAGGAGCCAGGATAAATTAGGAGTTTTGCAACAAAGGGCAGGTAGTCGGGGACGTTAAAAGATTATTGTTAATGAAAGAAAACCAGATATCTCAAGTTAAGGAATTTAGATCTTTTCTGTGTATGGGAAGATGCCAGAGTCTGGGCTTGTTGAAATCATTCCTTTGATGTGAACCTCAGCTCTCTGGGGCTGGTATCCTGTATTTTCACATCCTGAGTTTCCTCAGGGCTCACCGCAGGGAGTGGCTGCAGTCTGATGGCTGCTAGATGGCAGGTATTCTTTTCAACCCTGAGTTTCCTCAGGGCTCACCGGCTCACGTTGGATGGTTGCAATCGTTGATGACTGAGACATCCTTTGTTTATCGATATGGCAGGAAATATTCCATTTATAAATATTCCATTCCATTTATAAATATTCCATTTATCAGTAGCTTTTTAAAAATATAGACTCTCAGACCCGTATTTGAGTAGAACCTAGGACTGTCCATTTTTCAAAAGCCTCCCAAGTAATTGCTGATGATCAGCTGTTGGAACAATTGCCATAGAGGACTTGAAGAGTTAATGAATGTATCTTTCAAAGATTTTTCATGAGATTGTAACTCAGCCATCTGCTGGTTATGGGCTTGTTGTAAAATTAAGATAAGAAGGATAAATGAAGCACTTGTTATTTGTCCCTCTCTTTTGCCTTCGTGGGAATTCATTGGTAGTAAAATAGATACCTCCTTTAACTTTCCACTGCCCACCCCCCCCCCGCAACCGTTTTTGTTTACAGTAAGAGTTAGACCATGTTACCAAAGTGTTAAACATCTGTAGCAAATTTTAATTGATATCAATTTTTAAATTGACAGATGCTGCTTTCACAGTTTTTAATTTTATTCTTTGAAAATAAACCTTTAGAAATTTAACTATATGAGTAAAATTGATTTTGTCAAATAAATAGAGAGACCAGAAAAGATGCTTTCCCAAAGTTATTTAAAGAAAAAAATATATATTGATTTACAACTTCAACCTGATTTTAAGTAAATTCTAAATAATTCAGTTACTAAACAGATTTCTAAATAAATTTTTCTTAAAACTCAGATATAATATTGATATTCAACTTCAAAACAAACTATTTTAGAAATGATGAGATTGGGATTGACACATATACACTACTATGTATAAAATAGACAACTAATGAGAACCTACTGTTTAGCACAGGGAGCGCTACTCAGTGATCTGTGGTGACCTAAATGGGAAGGAAATCTAAAAAAGAGTGGATATATGTATATGTATAACTGATTCAGTTTACTGCACAGCAAAAACTAACACAACATTGTAAAGCAACTATACTGCAATAAAAATTTTTTTTTAAATGATGGAACATTTCAAGTAAGGGCAAACTGTGAAGAAATAGAGGATCTTTGGTTTGACATGCATTATGCTAATTTTTTTTTTTTTTTTTTTGCGGTATGCGGGCCTCTCACTGCTGTGGCCTCTCCCATTGCGGAGCACAGGCTCCGGACGCACAGGCTCAGCGGCTATGGCTCACGGGCCCAGCCGCTCCACGGCATGTGGGATCTTCCCGGACCGGGGCACGAACCCGTGTCCCCTGCATCGGCAGGCGGACTCCCAACCACTGCGCCACCAGGGAAGCCCCACTATGCTAATTTTAAAAAACATAGGGAGCAGTCTTTTAAAATATTTCATACTCATCATTTTTATTGGGTCTTGCCGTACCTTTTCTTGTTCTTTATAGGTGCTATGGCAAGCAGTTTTTAAACTTTACATAGAAATTTTAAAAATTTTGTTTGGAGAGTTTAGTAGTATGTATGGAGAGATAATTGGAGACATTACTATCAAAATTAGGAGGTATGATAGTTAATTTTATATGTCAACTTGTCTGGGCCATCAGGTGCCCAGATGGTTGGTCAAACATTATTCTGGGAATTTCTTTGAGGATGTTTTTGAATGACATTAACGTTTAAATCACTGGATTTGGGTAAATCTGATTGCCCTCCATAATGTGGGTGGGCCTCATCCAACCAGTTGAAGGCCTATATAGAACAAAAAGACCAGCTTCCCTAAGCAAGAGAGAATTATCCAGCAGACGGCCTTTGGACTTTATCTATACCATCAGCTTTCTTGGGTGTTGAGCCTGATGGCCCACAGTGTAGATCTGGACTTGCCAGTTTCCATAGTTACATGATCCAGCTCCTTACAATAAATCTCTTTCTATGTATAAACATATCCTGTTAGTTCTGTTTCTCTGGAGAACCCTGACTAATATAGCAGGCATCATTGATCTTACTGTAATCATTTTTGAATACTGGAAAATACTTGTTTGATAGGGAATAATGATTAATTCAATCTTGTGATTATTACCATCAGGCTGCTTCTTCCATCTTCTACTCACTGAAATGCTGTCTAAGAGGTATGAATCCAGGTTGAATTCACTTTTCCTCTCCGTTAAGCAGCTTCCACCTTCCACCCTTATCCATATGTAGTGGTGAAATCAGTTAAAATGAACATTTAAGAGAACCTTGAAAGGGAAACAAACAAGCACAGGCTTGTTCGACAACTGTGTAATGGAAGAAGGATCATGGTTGGCAAGACCAGAGCTCATGGAGAGATTATGTATATATATATACTGCAGGGTCTTTTTTCTTTTTTAATTTATTTTATTGAAGTACAGTTGATTTACAATGTTGTTAATTTCTGCTGTACAGCAAAGTGATTCAGTTATATATATATATATATATGTATATATACACACACATGCACACACATATTCTTTTCCATTATGGTTTATCACAGGATATTGAATATAGTTCCCTGTGCTATATAGTAGGACCTTGTTGTTTATCCATTCTATATGTAGTAATTTGAATCCTGCAGGATCTTTTTAAGCCCCAGTAGGCAGGTAATACTCTCTCTTGCTAGCTACCTCTCTGATTCATGAATAGCTGGACCACTCAAATTCAAGGTGAGTTTTCAAAACTTAGGGAACCCCTTGACTCTATTATGCTGATCATTAATGTCTTTGATATCCTTTTCCTGACTAACCCATCCTGACCTGCTTTAATTCTTAGGGTCCTAGAATTGCTGTCTCTGCCCAGAGTTGCAATTGCTTAGGAATATTTTGGGAAGGAATGGATGAAAACAGGTCTTTGGCACCTTACTCAGCCAGAGTAAAGATATTTCTCATTCAGTGGTTAAATAACTTTGTGTTCAAGTTGTATTTAGATACTACTCAGTGGAGTTTTAAATGATCATTTTAGCATTACTAACGCTGAAGCAATGTAGAGGTGGTACCATATGTCCAGATCAAACTCTCTAGAAGACAATCATGTGGATATTTGGAAATAATAAAAAATATTTGTATAGATAACCGAATTTGGCTACCTCAGTCTGAGAGAAAGGTATTTTAAGCAAACATTATCAATAATTCATCAAGATCACTAAAACGCTGACTATCAGGAATGTGTATTCTGTTCTGCGGAATGTGAGGATAGTTTGTATGAGACATCTCATGCCTCATGGAGAGCCAAGGTTGGTCAGGCTGATCAGGTTGGCCAGGCTTCCATTCCTCTCCCAGTAATCCATGATTCAGTTGAAGAAAATGATCTCAGATAGTAGAGTATTGTTTTCTGGTTAAGGATATATAAACAGATTTGCTCCTTTCCCAGATCCTCTAAATTAATACAGTTAATTTAAACCTTCTTTCACCTCTCACACCCCACCCCCAACAGATTTTTTTTTTAAATGTCTGCACTTTATTGCCCTCGTAGGGGCAGGAGAAAAATGTCACATGTATCAAAAGCATAGATAGCTATTTGTACCCCTTAAGAAAGAATTGATTGAAGTGTATCCTTACATTTTGTTAATCAACAAATGAACAGCTCCAACCCCCGTTATATTCCGAGGCATTACCTCTTGAGGGGTATTTCTGCCTATGGAAGAGGAAAAAAAAAAATCAGCTGTCAGGAGCAGACTTTCTGCTTACTTGCTCTCTTATCTTTTGTATTTTCCTTATGTGGGTAGGGTCAAATGAAAAATTAGCCCTCAATTGGAAAATTTACTGGTCCTTTAGTAAGATGAATGAAATGAGTGTTACAGATACTTGAATGAATTGCTTTGTGAAGACTCAGAAATACCAAGTAAGTACATAAGTGTACCCTGTTTAATTAATCCTTGGGAATATCTAGGTTTACTTTTTTTTTTTTTTTTAATAAATTTACTTATTTATTTATCGTATTTGTGGCTGTGTTGGCTCTTCGTTGCTGTGCGCGGGTTTTCTCTAGTTGCGGCGAGCGGGGGCTACTCTTTGTTGCGGTGCGCGGGCTTCTCACTGCAGTGGCCTCTCTTGTTGCAGAGCACGGGCTCTAGGCACGCGGGCTTCAGTAGTTGTGGTGCATGGCTTTAGTTGTTCTGTGGCATGTGGGGTCTTCCCGGATCAGGGCTCGAACCTGTGTCCTGCATTGGCAGGCAGACTCTTAACCACTGCGCCACCAGGGAAGTCCCTAGGTTTACTTCTTGAAATTCCTTCTTCACTCTGGACCTCTGAGCTTTTTGCAAAGTCTACTTAGGAAGTATGTATATGTGGAACCAATGTGATAACCTTGAGCACTATAAGGATGCACTATCAATAAATAACAATGAACATTATTAATTGGAGAGGATTTAAGTTCTCAGATTACTTTGTGTTTTCTTGTTATTATGGCTATTTCAGTGATCAAAAATGCTTGGAAGTTCAGGCTAATGGCTTTACATATTTTCAGAAAGCTTTATTATTGATCATAGAAACAAACATAGAGGGTCTCCCAAAGAGAGATCTTTTTGTAAAGATCTTCTTTG